>NW_006160067.1:382120-422795 GCF_000334495.1 Tupaia belangeri chinensis
TTTCCCTCTGTCTCTCTCTGACAAGCATATGTACCCTCTGGCAATTAAGCAAAATCAGAAGAAAGTTGGTAGGACTTGTTGGTACTGACTAGAATTAGATAAGTTAGAACATGACCAAGATTTTAAGAACATGGCACTGTCTAAAGAGGTATTTGAATTAAACTGAAGAGACTGTGACTATTTAAGATTTAAATACCCCTCGGGTTCCCAGTCAACTATAAATAGCAGACTGAAAAGGCTGATTGGTTTGAAAAGAGGTTATATTCTTCATTATCCTCTTTATAGATGTCCATGGAGAATAATGAAAAAAGATGGAATTTCAAGAGGATAGACCCAGAGTCCATGGAGAATAATGAATGAGGAATACCTACTCAGAAGCAAATTTAGAGCCTTATCAAGAAACAGTCTTAGCATTGAAGTGGGAGGCTGGCAGGGCACCCACCAAAGGACACAATAGAACCCAGGAATTGCTCTCTGCCTGCCTTTCTTCCCTTAACGGAGCAGTATTGTGTCTTTTCTATTATTATATACTGGGAAGGAATAGGACTTGTATGTGTATAGGGCATGTGGTGTAGACAAGTTGCTTGCTAGTGACTGAATTTCAGGCATTGTTTGCTACTGAATATATATTGGTGAGAGTGGCACTGATCATCTTGAGGCAACTAGAGAGTACCACCAAAAATAAAATTTAAACAATTAACAGACATGAGATGAGAGATACCTGTTGCATTGTTTTAACTGTGGGAGTCAGCTGAGACCAAGGACTGTAATCATTGAATTTCCCATGTAGTGCCTATTCTTCTAAATGAGATTGTGTTACATTTTTTCTCATTTTGTATTTGTTTTTAAATTAAAAATAATAATTAAATTATAACGTATACATCTGCCTTAGTCTGCCATTGTGTCATGTACAAAAATACTTTCAACTGAGTGATTTATAAATAGAGGTTTGTGGGTTTTTTAAGAATTATTTATTTAACTTTATTTATTCATTCATTTATTTTAATTTCACCAGAAAGAACATACAGAGAGACAGGGAAAGTGAGAAAGGAAGCCACCAGGTCCAGGACTCAAACTGTGGGCAGCCATGTGGGAATGTCCAGCACCTTAACCACACCGCCTGCTGGTCCCATGAACAGAAGTTTAGTTGACTCATGATCCTGGTCCCTGGGAAGTCCAAGACATCACAACATGGCCAGCAGAGGCAGAAAGGATTGTGAGTATGTGCAGAGATGCAGAAGATGGCTGGGGGAAGCCATCTTCCTCTTGTAACAACCCATTCTCAGGAGAATGAATCCCTTCTCATAAGAGTTAGAACTCAGTTGGTCTCAAGAGATAGCATTAATTCATTCGTGAGGTTGATACCTCCTGTTTCAACCACTGTCCACTAGGTCTTACCATCTCTCAACTGCTTTACACTGGAGACCAATTCCAAAAAATAAAACTTTAGGGGGAAAATCATTATCCATTATGGCTTGCCATAATAACACTGCACTATTTTGAAGTGATTTTTCTTCAACATTTTTAATTTTGATATTTAAAATAAAGCATATTTAAGTTGTCTGCTCTATTCAAGTTAAAATTGGGAAATAATGCAACACTTTATACAGACCTATGGTTTAGCTGGCATATTTTATAGCCAGTGAACATTTTTATAAGTTTGTAGGATAACCTAAATTGTATTTCAGTAACAAAAACCTTCAAGTCACAAAAGCTTTTCATATACTAAATGTCCTTTGTCAATTCAGGCAACTCTATGTTAATTTGAAGCCCTACTAGTTGCTTCATTCAAAGAAGCGATCACAAGAAGTTTATAAAGAATCTATCAATTGATGTAGTCATCTGGCTTTACCTTATTACAGGGTAGGTTCTGGGAACTAAGGGTGAGCACATGGAGAACCCCACTATTGCTGTTGTTTTTACACCCTAAATATGCTGTGCCATTTCCTTCTTATTTTAAAGTATTTTGAATATTCCTCTTTCTTTAATGCCTAGATATCAGGAAATTTACAGGAGCTATACATTATGGGGCAAAATGCCAAAGATGCCCAAAGTATGCCAAGACAACCATGTCTGAGACCAACGATTTAATTCATAGCTTGATCTTTTTTTATTATTGCCAGAGAGCATGTGCACTCACTAGAGAAAAACAAACAGAAAAACAGAGAGAGAGGGAGAGACGGAGGAGGAGAAAGAGGAAGAAAGCACCTGATCAATGGGGTGTGGTCATACTGTAATCCCTTCTCTTCCATTTATCTATCCTAGGATTTGGGACATGCACATGAACTTTTCTCTTTTCTTTTCTTTTCTTTTCTTTTCTTTTCTTTTTTTTTTTTTTCTTTTTTTTTTTTTTTCTTTTTTTTCTTTCTTTTTCTTTCTTTTCTTTCTTTTCTTTCTTTTCTTTCTTTTCTTTCTTTTCTTTCTTTCTTTCTTTCTTTCTTTCTTTCTTTCTTTCTTTCTTTTGTGTGTGTTAGAGAGAAAGAGGTTTTTACTATAGGGTATGTGTGCTCACCAGAGAGACAGAAAGCAAGACATCACCCCCCCCCCAGGGGGGATGGTCATGCCCACAATCCCTTCTCCTCCATTCTTCTCTTAGGATTTTGGGCACACACACGCACACACACACACACACACACGTGTACCCAGAGTGAATTTTAATCCGCCGGGTCTAAGACTTGACTTGTGGTCAACTACGTGAATCCAGCAATGTAACCATTACACCATCTATAAGTCTCCCAGGCTTGTTTTTCAACTGAGCTAGGATTCAAACTGAGATCAGGCATGTAAGATCTGGCTCCCTTAACCACTCACTGTACTACAGAACAGCCTATGTTTGTTCTTTCTATCTTTCTGATAAGGTTCTTATACTTGTAATAGGATATGAATTACCAGGATAACAGGAAAGGACTGAAATTAAAGTTAATTACTGAAATATTTGACTAGGTAGAAGGACATTTATTATTGTGTCCTTTGAGCTAGTTTTGAGAGCAAGCACTACAATGTCAATAAATCGCAAAAAAAAACATACAAGCCAGATTAATTTCTATTGCTTCTATGTTAGCTCAAGACATGAGTTGCCATAGCTACTCAATAAACAGACTATGTTTTAATTGTCAAAGGGAACATGTGCTCACCAGAGAGAGAGGGAGAGAGAAAGAGAGAAAATGTCCCTTCATAAAGTGGGCTGACTGAAATCCCTTCTCCACTTCTCCATGCTGTCAGGATTTTAGTAGTGTATGCACTTGTGCCCACCACGTTTTTCAAACTGTTGGAGCTGGGAATCAAACTGCAGTCAGTCATGTGGGATCCAGATCTCTTAGTAGATTATGGGACTGTCGTGATACATGTAATCACCCCCCCCTCCTGGGGGTGGGTGGGGGAAGGCCATGTTGCAATCCCTTCTCCTCCATTCTCCTCTCTGGATCTTGGGCACTCATGCACACACGCCTGGCACGTTTAAGCCATCGGCTCCTGGACTCCAACTGCAGTCAACTACATGGGAGTCCAGCGACATAGCCATTACACCAACTGCTGGTCCCCATAATATTTTTAATGTCAAAAGCCTTCTATTGAAATGAGTCCTAACAAGCCTAGAGCATTAAGAATGTCCTTATACTTCTAGATTCTGCAACTGAAAAATCACTTTTTTTTATGAAATAGTAAAAAGATAATAATATTTTTATTGCATTTGGATATGTCCATGGATAGAGGTAAGAATGGATAGTCTGAGCCAATCCATCTATTGATAGATGAAGCATTCTTCTGTTCTTTATATGCATTTGGAATCTTTCCACATTGAATCTTGGGAGACTTTAAAAAAATTAATTAACAGTTTATTCTGGTTTTGACTTTGGTATTCCAATCTTCCTATTCATTCATCTTCATGGTATCCTATAAACTTGTAATCAAGGATTAGAGATGGTTTGTTTTACTCAAAAAGTCTGGAGATTATTTTTATAGAGATTTTAGTAATACAGGAGGAATTGTTATTATTCTTTGTACACTATGTGCTGGCCGTTAGCTAAATCTTATATATCACTTATCGTATTTAGTCTTCCAAAAACTCTATGAATAGCTATTACTAATAGTCCACATTTATAGATGAAGATATTAAAATTCAGAGAATTAGGCAATTTGCTAAATAGTATATAATGAGGAAATGGTGAAACTAGATTTCAACAAGTTTGACTTCAAAGCACTTCCTCGTGTTTCTTGACACTCTGACAAGAGAATTAAGGTATTTTAGGCATGTGCAAAAACATAAATCAACAAAAGAGGTTGGGGAAATTTTCAACATAATCCAACGTGAGGGAAGGAATGCTGGCAAAAAGAAATTATGCTGTCAAGGTTAAAAATTTATGATAAAAATATTTCTCTTTCCAGCTTTTAAATTTTGGTTTATAAAGATAAAATTTAAGTGTACTACAGCAATTCAAAGAGCTTGTGAAGCAAAAATGAGACTTGTCACAACAGACACTCTCTTCCCACAGGACTAAGAAATTGAAGGAAAATAGAATCCAGGAGACTTTAAAATGTCTGCTTAGTTTATCAAAATGTTTTCTATTCTCAAAATCCAGTATGATAACTAATAATTCAATGGTATTACTGTTCTTCCCTTCCTCCACTTAAATGGCCATTATGAATTTACTTTGGATCTGTTTCTTTTCAAGGAAAGATGACAAATATAAGTACTGGTAATTTGTCAAAAAGGGTCATTCATTAGAACTTGCAGATAGTTTCCAAAATGGTTTGGAAAATTCAGTGGCTAGACATATGGATTTGAATAAATTTAGAAATTCTTTATTGCCTTTTATTCTTTCAGTCATTAAACTTAATATTTCTTTAAAGTTGGCATTTTTCTCTAATCTGCAACACCAGCAGCTGATTTTCATCCAAATTCCAAATCTAGTGCTGTCACTTGACATTACCCCAAGAGAGTGATAACAGCTGCAGTTTGAAGATTGGGCAAATTATTTCATTGGCAGAGAGAAAAAAGAAGAAGAAATCTCACAATGGCAAATGACGAGGTGAGCAGGAAGTGGTGGCAGGTAGTTCGGCATTTGTACAGAGAAAGGATGACATGAGGTGCAAGTTAAAATTATGCTGAGCTTTCTGTTTTTGCATCCACATTACTACTTTCACAGATTTTGTGTCAGGTATTAATAAAAAGCAATAGTGTCAGATCAAGAATATTAGAATAATCACATGTGCGAAAGTGGAGATTCCCAGTTGGCTTCGCTATTTGACAACAACCCTCTTGGCTGTTGCTGTCAGAGTTAGCCTTTATGAATTCACTAGATGACCTTGAGACTCACATGAGCCTCTTCAATCTCTTGGGAACCACCTACTCCAGGATGCAGGTCAAGATTGGTGGAGGTGGTGTATTAGGGTTTTCCAGAAGCAGATTTAACTCAAGAATACAAAACCTAGTAGTATAGTAGGAAACCACCCTTTGGAACACCAGGGAGGGTTTGGAGAAGACAGGGAAAGCAAGGTGAACAATAAAGAGTGTGTAACCAAGTCACCCCTGTGATTTACTGAAGAGTAATTCTGTCAGAAACTCTGTAAGTGTGAAATTTACAACCCAAACTGAACCTGCCTGAGGGATGAAAAAATTGGGCTGTTTGTATAGCAGCTCCATTTATAACTGAGTGAGAGCTGCTCCTTAAAGACACCAACTTTTTTGTCATGATTGGCTTACTGTGAGCTTGGGCTGCATGAATTAGGTATAGCTGCAACCTCTCTGGTGGTTGGAAGCCTGAGCATGCTTATTGCCACGGTAAGGCCAGAGGTGACATGACTTTATGATAACCATCTGTAAAAATTTTATTTATTCTATTTTTTTTGTTAGATTTTTGCCATTGAGCGTGTATTCTCATTAAAAAGAGAGAGAGAGAGAGACAGGGAAAGTGAGAAATCATTCCCTAGTGGGGAGAGCCATGCCATAATCCCTTCTCCTCCATTCTCCCCTTGGCATCTTGGGTAAGTGCACACACATGACTGGCATGATTTCCAAGCCACTAGGTCTGGGACTCAAACCACGATCAGCTAGGTGGGATTCCAGTGCCTTAACCATTACCTCACCTGCTGGCTTCAAAATCCTATTTATTGTTAGGTCTTCCTTAAAAAATCTTTGTGATATCATCCCTGATTTCCTGTACTGGGCATTATAACCTTTGCTGTTTCTCTTGCACTTTTCTTAAGACTTGTTTACCAGATAGGTCAATCCAACAGGCATAAAACTAGACATGTCTCCGTCACCCATGCTGTAATGTAAACATCTTGAAGTCAGGAACTATGGAGACCCACAGCCCTATCTCACATGTCATTTAGCATAATCCTTGTGTGATATGTCCCACGTGTTGAATTGGAAAGATTTAACCAGGTAAGGAGTGTAGTGGATAGGAAACCAGGTATCAAGACAAATGGAACTGTATTCTACTCTGTGGTCCACTGCATCTCTGGCAATATTTTCCTTAAGTCTTACATACTCTCAGTTCTCTACTTAGTAACTATTAAGCCTTATGATGAAAATTTACCTCTTTTTTTAAAAGAATTATTTAATTTTATTTATTTATTTATTTATTTATTTTAAATTGTCTCTATGCCATATGTACTCACCAAAGAGAGACATACAGAGAGAGTAGGAAAATGAGAAAGCAAGCTGCCAGTTATGGAACCCAAACCATGGCCTGCCCTATGGGAATACAGTGCCTTTAACCACCATGCCACCTGCTGGCCCCAAGGCAATTTACCTCTTTAAGCACCTGCTTTCAGACAGATTAGATTGAGGATGAGAGAGAGATCAGTTTATTATTTATCTTTGGATTCTCTTTTAGAAATTCTTTTTGTTTTTTGAACTGTATTGCTCAAAATGTGTCAACATTAAATAATATTAGCATAAATAAAAATTGAGTTCAATAAAAAATTAAAAAAACAATAGGAATACCGATATATATTTCTGACAATTGTGATGATTAAAATCTTTCTCTAGCCATATTTCTTTGTTCTTATTTGGTCTAAAAGGAAGACCTCATATTAATGGGAGAAATTACAGACATTCTATACACAGTAAGGAGTTTGGAAACAGGTGATGTTTGCTGTTCTTTTCAACTCAAAATTCTACAAAATGATATAATACATATTCTTAGACTTCAACAAGATCAAAGGTAAAATTAGTGTAAGTCATAGTAATGAAGTTACAGTTTTGGATCTAGCCTTATTAGCATTTGTGCAGTCTCCAGGCTTTTCCCTATTTAAAAATTCTCTCAACAGTTTCTGACACTGAGCATCTTTCCTGCAGTCTGAACGTAAGGGACGTTACCGGTTTTGTTCACTACTGTAGCATCAGCATCTAGGATATTATCTGGAGTGTAAATAGGTGTTCTAGCCTCATGTATGTGCTACTAAATGAGGAAATATGAGAAGAGATTGGTGTGTGTGTGTGTGTGTGTGTGTGTGTGTGTGTGTTCAGTTCTATATACATACTCACATGGGCATTTGAACACATTCTACCAAGTACTAAACTGAATATGTTACTAAAGACACTGTTTCTCCTTTAAAAGGAAGAGATGCCTGAGCCTAACTTCACATCAAATTTACTGAAACTTAGAAGGTTGCTATGAAACCATAGAATAATCTTTGAAAATGCTGTAGGAATAGCTTCATTCAAACATTAAATGTAAAGTTTTTTTGTTTTTTTTTTTTTGGAGAGGTTTTTGCTTTAGGGTGCGTGTGCTCGCCAGACAGACAGAGAGACAGAAAGCGAGAAATCACTCCCCAGGGGAGATGGCTACACCATGATCCCTTCTCCTCCATTCTCCTCTTGGGATCTTGGGCACACACGCACACATGCCCAGCGTGAGTTTAAGCCACCGGGTCTGGGACTCGAACCACAGTCGACTACATGGGAGTCCAGTGACATAGCCATTACGTTAACTGCTGGTCCCAAATGTAAATTTTTTTAAAAAATTGAAATGCTGTGGTCTCTCCTCCATTCCTTTTTCCTGATTTATTCCAATGTAAACATAGTTGGTGTCTTCGCTTAACATGTACACAACAGACAGTTCAAGCCCTTGTTCTGTCTAGGTCCCCCTTGTGGATTATTTCTCTCAGCTATCTGCTTACTGTCAATCTTATCTCTGGCAATATTTTCCTGAAGTCTGACCTTCTGAATGACATTTATCCTTAACACTTTATTTCTTCTGCAGCTTTCACCTTCAAAGTCCTGACTATATAATTATGTGTGTTATTTAAAAATGTTCTTTCGCCTTACTCTAGAAACACTGTATAGATAAAGAACTTAGTTATTGGTTTTTGTTTTGTTTTGTTTTTTACTGATTTATCCCAATCGTCTCTAGTAATGCCTTGCTCACCAGAGGTGTTAAATATTTCTTAGATGAGCAAATTGATTTACACTATCAACAATTATGTACAGGTTTGTGTCTTACACAACATTCCCATGTACGTAAGTGTTTTCTTCTGGGTCTTCCATATCAGTCATATTCTCTCCCCATGTTCTCAGTTCTTACTCTTAGCTTTTGTATTCTAGAAGATATTGCAAAGTTGTCTAAAACATCATCCAACTTGTTTTGTCTAAAGTTGATTTAAAATTTACTGTTTTTAATCACTTTTTAAAAAAAATAATCCTGTGTGCATATGCTTGTACCAGTGCATCCTTGCATATTTAAGTTTCTTTTAGTAATTCCACATCTAAAATGGCTGTCTTTTTATTTCTACCTTCCTCTCAAGATCTTTTCTATAGTTATTGGTATGTTATCAAAGTTTGAATTTTATGATGCTCTCGTTTCTCTGAATAATATTATGAAGCTGAAACAAATATTTTCCCCAAATCTGTGTTTCTTATAGTTAATGTTTAAAAGTATGTCTTTTTTTTTCATATCTTTGAATGAAAAGAAATCTGGTCATTCCTAGTATTTTGCCATAAACTGGCATTTTCCTTAGTTTATCTACCTGTTGTTTTCTGGTCATGAGTATCCGAGTTTCTTCTCAGTACTTTAACTGGAGGGCTGGCAGATGTCTATAACCTCAGTAAAAACCTGTATGTTGAATTTATCACATGTAGCTTTTTATAACCTCAGTAAAAACCTGTATGTTGAATTAAGCACATGTAGCTATAGAACTGAGGAAAGGACCATTGGTTCATGAAGGCTGAAATTAAGAAAAGTGAAATTATTCCTAAGTAATTAAAAATGATAACTTTCATATCTCTGTCTCTAATTTCCTGTCAAAAAGCCCATATAAAAATTGAAATTCCAACTACACAGTTGGAATGCTGGACCTGGCAGCTTGGAAACATGCCAGGCACATATGTGAGCATGCCCAAAATCCTCAGTAGAGAATGGATGAAATTCTCTAGTCCAGAAATTTTCTTGATGAAAAGGTAGTAAATTGGGTTTATATTTTTAAAGGGCATAGATTTATTCACTTTTTCAATTTTCTGCCTGTCAAGTTTTTTAAAAAAGCTTATCTATTTATTTAATTTCCAAAAGTGATAGACAGAAAGACCCCGTCCCTAATAGGACCTGAACTCTGTGTGACCCATACCGAGCCTCAGCCAGCCCAAGATCATGGGTTCACAGTGCCTATCATACTCAGGGAAGTTTCTAGACTACGCCCAGAACCCTGCCCTGTGGACCAGCTTCACACAGCATTGCATTTTAACCCCTGCACCAACATCTGGCCCCGTGTGAGTTTGATAAATTTCAAATTTTCTAGGAGTTTTCCCTCTTTATCTCAATTTTTCTATAATACTTTCTTATTAGATTGATAGAAAATATAGCCTTTTACTGTTCTTTCAGTGGTTGCCTGAGACACAATGCTAACATTATAAAGGCTAGCATACAATGCTAATAAGAATCTACTTTAGATTAATATTTTTCTCAATTTCTGACAAACTTATAATCTTTATTGTTGGCATGTATTTTATTTTATACTTATCTTACCTCTGCAATCATTGAATCCTGAGATCAAGGAGGTAAGTGAATGTTTAATAGCCTAATAATTAATAGTTCTTTGGAGAGGTTTTAACCGAAATCCAGGTCTTTTTCAATTGTCTAATATTTCTCTTGTATTATTTTTGTCTTCCTTTCCCCAAATTTATTTTTAGCTAACCCTTTCTAAAAATAAAATCATTTTCTGTGAGACATAAATTAATTCCTGGGAACTTTATAATGTTATATACAGTAGGAATAAAGAATTCAGGGTGTATTTTCAAGCCTAATACCATTTTAGCTATGCTGCAAACTGTATGAAAATATACGTATTTATTAACAATATCATTCACAAAATGTTATTTGGAAGAAATGAAACTACTAATTACTGATATTGAATTTTTTGAAATCATAATTAAAGTAGGAAACATAGCATTATAATGCTTTTAATATTAAATTCTCTGCTTTAAAAACAATCTCTCATGGAATCTTATTTTGACTATTCAATCTATATCAATTTGATAAAAAAAAAACTTAAATGATAAAATAACACTTTAAAGTCCCAAGTCATGGGACCAGCAGTTAGTGTAATGGCTATGTTGCTGGACTCCCATGTAGCCGACCACGGTTCAAGTCCCGGACCAGGTGGCTTAAACTCACGCCGGGTGTGTGTGCATGCACGCCCAAGATCCTGAGAGGAGAATGGAGGAGAAGGGATTGCGGCATGGTCATCCCCTCAGGGGGCAATTTCTCGCTTTCTGTCTCTCTGTCTCTCTCTGTCTGGCGAGCGCACACACCCTATAGCAAAAATCTCTCCAAAAAAAAAAAAAAAAAGGCTCAAGTCATGTTTCCTTCCCGTAAGCCTTCACTAAGTTCCTAGTCAAAAGTATATGTTGTCTCTGACCTTCGATATGATCAAGTTATATATTTTATTTGATACTGTCTCCCTACTTTGCTATTATTACTTATGCTGTCATCTTAAATCCGTTAAAATACAGCCCCCTTCTGGACAGGGTCTATACCTAATAATCTATGTATCTATGTGGCCAGAGGCACTATCAACATTTGAAGCACAACCAATGCCTGTTGAAAGAATAATTGTCCTGGGGAGGTGTGAGCTGGGAATAGCATTCTACTTCCTTCCACAGGGTTTCTGTGAAATTCAAATGGAAGCAGAAAGCTATGAAAGGACTTTGTAATTTGTGAACTATCATATAATTTTAGAGGATCAATATGATTATGATTATTTCTTCACTATTTTACGGTACCACATAGCATTTTAGGGATTTTGGTGCTCCTCCACAACTGCCATTCAGAGGCTGTTGAATGTTTCTTCCAATTTAACATAATGTGGGTTACATATTGATCAAATTTGATAGGCAGAGAAAAAAACTGTATGCTGATGAAAACCCTACTTGGAAAAGGCTGCAGAATTCTTCAGCCAAATACATTTATGTAAATCTTTAGCATTAAACTGAGATTTGTGGAAGGTCTCTCAGAAATATTTTGTAATACCTGGCATGTCCCAGGCAATATCAAGTCTTACGAGCTAAAGATACAGTGATAAACAGAAGGAGTATATTCACTGCCCACAGGGAGTTTATTTTCCAAAATAATTTATTTCTAACAAAGTAGCTCTACATTTATAGTTTTGTAATTGTATATCTTTGAAAATTTTTAAGATAAATACGTTAAGCTGCTTCATCCCTTTGCCTCTTAGGAGATTTGGTGAAGGCTTTAAAAAAGAAATCCTTCTATGAAGATTTCTATAATCAAGTTGAACCTTTGGATCCAATAGAAGAATGTCCTTGTCACTCAGGCGTGAGCCCTTTACATTACCTGGTTAGTAAACCCTTTGATTCTCAGTATTGAGAGGTCTAATTAATTTAGATGGATTGGAATTAGTCGATATGTTTGAATGGAGTAAAGGCAGGTAGCATGCTTTGCCCCCTTACACACTCAGTGTTGGAACGGTGTGGCTAACTAAATGAGTGCTCTCATGTTTTGTGCCTCACTCCTAAACTGATAAAAAAAAAAAGCTGACTGCTTGTGTAATGTTGTACATCTGATTGATAATGCAAACCCAAAATTCCCTCAACGCTGTCCACCTGTAAGAAATACCTTCCCTCATCCTCAGACTCAGCAAAAGTAACAATCTCCTAATTTCTCATCGCGTATGCTGAGTTGTTTTTATATAGGCATTCTCAACCAAGAGAAATAATATATCATCCACACATGTGTGTAAACATGCAATATATGTATGAGTTAGTTCACTACACTATGTTGTACCATGATGTGTATACATCTATATATCTATACATCTATCTCACATACATGTGCCATTTAGACTATTTATATTTGACTTCAATAATACATTAACTACCAAAGCATGACCTCCATTCTGTCATTGCTCTCCACTCCTTACAACAGCATATGAATGGCTTTATAGTCAAGGGAATATTACACATTGGTGCTGAGAAATACTGAGCTGAGTAGTCAACAAAGCTCCGAATAAAACACCATTATGGATAATCTACATAGTTACTGAAACAATCTATGATAGGAACTTGATTGAATCTGTTTACCCATCTTGTAACCTTTTATCAAGGCTGTTAAAGGTGATGGTTTATTTGTTCACTTATCTGCAGAACTATCAGAGAAGTAAAGAAAGTTATTTTGCATAGACATTGAAACAATAAAACTGGAAAAAAGAAAGAGAAAATGGTCTCTCCCCTAAGGAAATACCTGTGCAAGGACTCTTCTGCTGTTCATGGCATTGAAGATTGATTATGGTCCATGCTATCATCAAAACCAAATTTTCCTGGGACCCTCTCTTCTGTAAATATTCCTGACATCACATTTTTCTCTCTCTGTCCTCCTACCCCTCACACAACCTGT
Source organism: Tupaia belangeri chinensis (assembly GCF_000334495.1). Lineage (NCBI taxonomy): Eukaryota > Metazoa > Chordata > Mammalia > Scandentia > Tupaiidae > Tupaia > Tupaia belangeri. Next base: position 394,972 of record NW_006160067.1, read on the forward strand.
TCTCAGTCTTGGCAGGCTCGTCTTCCTCTGGACATTTTTAAATTTTTATGTTTCAGGCTTTTTATCCCATCCCCATCAATTTATATATTCTCATAATAAGCTTACTCTAGCCAGGAGCTTAGTTACATCTTACATGCTAGCAGCTCCAAAGTAGAGAAGTCCAATAATTTTCACAGAAAATTCAGAGCCGGCATTTTCAAATACTTATTAGCCTTCTACATTTGAATATATTACATGCACCTTATCTCAAATATCCAAAACTGAACTAATCTCTCTCCAACCAAAACCTGCTTCTTCTCCTACAATTTCTCTCTCTGTAAATGGAACCACTGATCATCGAATTGCCAAGATACTTGAAGCATCTATGTGCACCTCTCCTCCACCACCCCACCCAATCCATCACCAATCCAGATAATTATAGCACTTTGATATTTCTGAAATTCATTTAGTTTTTTCAACTCAGTTCTGACCTCAGCTCAGGTCATCATCATCTCTTATCTAGATTACTATACATTAATTTGTCTTCCAATTCCCTTCTAATCCATTCCTCTCATTGTTATGCAAATATTATATAAGACACAACCTTTCTTAAAACCCCTCAATGACTTCCCAGTGCCCTCCAGATAAAAGCCAGGACCTTTTCTCCTATTGCTCATCATGACCTGACCCTTACTGATTTTTCTGGCCTCAACTGTGCCTTCCTCTTGGCTCTGGCCTTGCCTTTTGAACTCTAGTCATCTTTTGCCTCTCCCTGAATGCACCATACTAACACCATTACTAGTTGCTGGACTCATATAGACCATTCTCTCTACTTGGAAAATTTTTACTTTTTTGGCATCTTGGCATGTATTACTTTTCTAAATTATTTTTCAGCCAACAATTTAGATGTAACTTCTGCTTGAAAGTCTTCTTAATCAATGTATTCTGAGCTCCAAATCCCTAAGTTTTATTTCATCTATGCTCTCTGCATCTCTTTCTTCAAAATAATTATTTTCTTTTAATTTCATGTTTTGCTTATGTTTTTTACATTTAATTTTTGCACAAAATTATTGTGTATCAATACAGCATACCAGATACATTTTTTCATTCTCAATATTCTGTATATTGGTTAAATCAAAGATATTACCATACATATTATCATCAACAGATAATTTTTTATTGTTCTGTCCCTTGAATGTTTTACTTCTTTCTCTTTCCTCTCAAACCCCTCTCTCCCACCCTCTGCCATTTCCCACCCTCCTCCAACACTGTCTATTATATCTACAGTTTCTCTCTATGCCTTTATGCCTTCCAGTTTCTGCCATAGAGTAGATATTTGGTATATATTGAATGGGGACGTACAATGCTATTTCAGCCTGGCTTGCTTCACTTAGCAGTAAATTTTCCATATTTGTCCACTGTCTATCAAATGCCAATAATTATAATGAATCAACAACCCTCAGAATGGGAGAATATATTTGAGAACTATGCCTGATAAGGTACTGATAATGAGAATATACAGAGAACTCAAGCAGCTTACCCTTCCTCCAAAATTATCAACTCAATTAACAGATGAACAAATGAGCTGAATTGACAACTCTCTAAGAAAGACATACTAAAGATCAAAAAGCATATGAAAAAATGCTCAACATCCCTTATCATATGAGAGCTGCAAATCAAGTCCACAATGAGATGCCTAACCCAAGTTAGAATGGTTGATTAAAAAATAAAGAATAATAAATACTGGCAAGGCTGGGAAGAAAAGAGAACTCTCCTACACTGTTGGTGGGAATGTAGATTAGTACAGCCACTGTGGAGAACAATATGCAGGTTCCTCCAAGATCAACAAAGAGAACTACCATATGATCCAGCAATTCCACTCCTCAGTATCTACCCAAAGATAGAAATACACTCAGTTGGAAAAACACTTGCACATCCATTTTTATTGTGGCATTATTCACAATCATTAATACATGGAACCAACTCAAATGTCCACAAGAGGTTGACTAGATTAAAAATGTGGCATATTTACACTATAGTATGCCACTTAGCCACACAAAAAAAGTCTGACTACTTACCTGCCTTTCCCAGTAAACTGTTAATTCCATGAAGACGAGGACTGTTGCATTACAATTCACCTATTTCCTTCCATTGCTAGCACATAGCACAATGTCTCCTTCATAGTAGGCACTCAATATCTGTTCCTTCTTAAATTTTTCTATTATATCTTATTTACATATTTTGACTTTTTTTTAACACCCTTTACCTACACATTCTTAACCTACCCTTACTTTAACTAGTGTTCTTTTATCCAGTTATCATAATTGACTTTTGGCTAAGTCAATTTAAACAATCACAAAATAAAATTTGAAGTATTTCCCAGCTAAGAAGGGTTTGCATGCCAGGATATTACCTTATCTCTGGTTAGACATACTGTTAATATATCCCACTTTTTAATTAGCCTCCTCTCTTTTCTTTCCATATTTTATTGTATAATTATTATTTGGTTACATGTCTGGTTCTCTAAAAAGAGAGTCTGAGATATATTCATATTTTTATACCTTAAAGTGTGTAACATAGCACTTTGTACCTACTCACCTCTAAATAAATGTTTGCTCAATTTAATTGAAAACAAAACTAGGAACTACCAGCCTGATCTTTCATCAGAGAGGATATTCGGGATGAATGTCTGAGTTGACCCTCAATGTATTCCCTGCCTTGCTCTGTGTGTAGACAAACTGACCTTGATAGACTGCATCAACTAGCTTCCTCACCTCTGGCTTCTGGTTGAGCTGGGCATTGTGAGGCCATGACAGATCATAGGTAAGGGAGACAGTGAGAAGAGCCTGTCTGTTCCCCTAGATCCCTTAGTAACAGGTCACCACTCAGTGAGTTCCAATAAATGCTTCCTCCTCTACTTCCTTAATTCCAAGATTCCTAAGGACTTCTGACTATTACAAGGATACACATACCTAGGATACTGCAGGGTTTATTATTATTATTATTGATTTCCAACTCTGCCCCCAAGTTTTTAATAGACCCTTTATTAAAGTCTTCCTAAATTACCTGGATTGAATATGCTTTTCCACAAAGATGTTAACCAATAAATAACCTTCGCCTATATTCTCTGAATACTCCTTTAATCTCCAGGTTTTAAAAAATACTCAGCATGGGAACCAGCAGTTAGCGTAATGGCTATGTCGCTGGACTCCCACGTAGTCGACCGTGGTGTGCGTCCCGGACCTGGTGGCTTAAAACTCACGCCGTGTGTGTGTGCGTGGGTGCCCAAGATCCCGAGAGGAGAATGGAGGAGAAGGGATTGCGGCGTGACCATCCCCCCTGGGGGGTGATTTCTCGCTTTCTGTCTCTATATCTCTCTCTGTCTGTCTGGTGAGCGCATGCACCCTATAGCGAAAAAACCTCCAAAAAAAAAAATACTCAGCTAAGCCTAGTAATGAGAAACTTCAGCTGTTAACAAGAAATAAGTGATTGTTTTCCTCTGATTTAATATGCAAAACAGCCTTACATGATTCTACAGGTGAGCCCCCACAGGAAGAGTCACCTTCTACTTGAAACTTGCAACCAGAACTCAGAAGACATCATCTTATACTTTGCATGCTCGGTGTGCTTCTTGTCCCTGAGGGTCCACCACTCCCTTTAAATAATGTTTCTTGTCCCTGAGGGTCCACCACTCCCTTTAAATAATGTTAACTGCCATAATCACATCGCCATCCAGCATGGAAAACTTATCTGATCTACAGTAGTAAGACTCAGCTTTTCTTTCTAGTTTTGATATTCCAGAAGCTTTGTTTTTATAGCTACCACTTTTTTTTTTTAATGAACTTGTTTTCTTTCTTTCTTTCTTTTGCTATGGTCAGATATTTATGTGAAACTAAAATGTCTATTTATGAAACCTTTATCTACCTTTGTTTGGGGGCCTACCGTACATAGATTAGCTGATTGGCGCCAACTTTGGATAACCTCTTTGTGCTCCAAGTTGAAAAGCAGAATAATATAGAAAGGAAGCATTGCTATTTCCTATATTCTGTAGGTTTTTAACTGGTCCACTATTTTGTTAAATTGATTCTTACCATCTTTCATATTTTTTTGCACTTTAGCCCCTAAGCCCAGATTTCTTGGTGTAGTGGACTTCCTAGATATATCTTAAACTTCCTCCCATTTAGTATTCTCTAAATATTGGATAAATGTAAATCTTACTTTTTCCTTAATTAATTCACTTATCACTAATTCCAAGAATAGAAACCACAAACATTGTCAGTTTTGGAGCTGTCTCTCACCTCTGCTAAAGTGAAATCTGAAGTAATCCTAATCTGTAATTACAAATGAGATAAAACATGTATAGTACCTAACCTAACTCCTGGCGTGAGTATGCAGGGGTAAGGACAATCAATTCTATAGGCCACTATGAAATTGGTTAATTTTGAATCTGTTAGGTCATTGGTAAATTCATGACATACTTTTCTATGTTATTCTATGCAAAAAGGCATCATGACTTTCCCAATGACCCGATACTTCCTATTTGGCTTTTTTCCAATATGCAGTACTATATAACTTCCCAATTTCAGCAATCTCTTCCTTTTACATGGTCTCACATTTTCTTCATTTCCCTCTCTCTCTCTGGTAACATCATTTCTTTTTATAAATAAAATATTTTTATTCATTATAAATTTCTCTAACTTTCCTTAAATATTGTTCAATAAAATTTTAAAATTTTCTGTTTTATTAAAGAATTATTTATTTACTTTTATTCATTCATCTATTTTATTTTAATTTGAGAGATACACAGAGAGCGAGAGAAAGAGGGAAAGTGAGAAAGCAAGCCACCAGGTCGAGGACTCGAACCATGGTCAGCCATGTGGGAATGTCCGGTGCCTTACTGGCGTGAGTATGCAGGGGTAAGGACAATCAATTCTATAGGCCACTATGAAATTGGTTAATTTTGAATCTGTTAGGTCATTGGTAAATTCATGACATACTTTTCTATGTTATTCTATGCAAAAAGGCATCATGACTTTCCCAATGACCCGATACTTCCTATTTGGCTTTTTTCCAATATGCAGTACTATATAACTTCCCAATTTCAGCAATCTCTTCCTTTTACATGGTCTCACATTTTCTTCATTTCCCTCTCTCTCTCTGGTAACATCATTTCTTTTTATAAATAAAATATTTTTATTCATTATAAATTTCTCTAACTTTCCTTAAATATTGTTCAATAAAATTTTAAAATTTTCTGTTTTATTAAAGAATTATTTATTTACTTTTATTCATTCATCTATTTTATTTTAATTTGAGAGATACACAGAGAGCGAGAGAAAGAGGGAAAGTGAGAAAGCAAGCCACCAGGTCGAGGACTCGAACCATGGTCAGCCATGTGGGAATGTCCGGTGCCTTAACCACCACGCCACCTGCTGGTCCCTAAAATTTTCTTTATTAATTTAATTAATTTATTTTTTACATTCAATATATATTGCTCTAGTTCATTTTCTTTTAATATCTTTTGATACATTTTATAATTTCCTTTTTATTTAATTAATTGATCAATTATTAAGATTCAATCATTGTGCCACATCATTTCAATAGTCTTTCTAGGTTCATCCTTTATTAGTTCAAGGTGTGTCCTTAGGTCAGGTTTCTTTATTTTTCTTTTGAACAAGGTGACCTCCTCCTTGCCCAAACCTTCAATTATCATGTATTGTATATACCATAACACCCAGATGTTATCTCGGTCACCTCCTCTGCCCCCCAAATTGATACAAGTGCATCCAACCACCTACATGACATTTTTACTTGGATTCTAAAAAATAAAATTTGTGATATAACCCTTAAATTTTATTTTCTGTAAATAATTTCTCTCTCAAGCAATAAAAACAATATATATTCTTTTGTAAAAACTTTGAGATGTGTTTCCCTCTACCTTATCCACCAAAAGTCTTCACTCTCCAAATACTAGAGCTTTTATTTCAGAAATATTGCTGAACCCACATATTTTCCCCATCCTACTATAACTCCTTTAATCCAAAATGTATCATCTGGACAATGAGAACACACACTAAATGCTCTTCCCATATGTAGTTCAATTCCTAATTGTGCTAGTTCCTCCTACTCTCATTCTGCAGATGTAAGAGGTGAGTGCTTTGGGAGCCTTGAGTAGTATGTAATTATCAGAGTTAGTGTGGTAAGTAGCATTTAGAAGCTGCCTCTGTCATTCAAGTTTATATAAAATAATGATGCATCTTACACGAGGCACCTGTAAACTATGAGCTATTGAGGGCCAGAAGGTGGCATGGAGGTTAAGGAGCTGGATCCCACATGATCCACTGTGAGGTTCAAACTCCAGACCTAGCAGCTTGAAAATTATGCCAGGTGTGTGTGCAGTTATGCCAAAATCCTTAGAGGAGACTAGAGGAGAAAGGACTATGGCATGGCTGTTATCCTCTAAGAAGTGATTTCTCACTTTTTTTCTGTCTCTCTCTCTCTCTTTGTGTCTCTAGAAAGCACATGGCCCTATAGAAAAAAACAAACAAAAACAAAAAGAGGGCTATAACAATAATAGACAATGTTTTCTCCCTGTTGTACAGGAAAAGGGGTCAAAAATGGAATTGCAGTTCCTGCGATACTGACTGTAGAGTTAACCAGGGCAACCATAACTATGGGATTCATAAGAGATGATAGGAGAGGCTGCCCTGGACAACAAATAACCTTCACATTGTTAGAGTCAAACAAAACTTATCTCACTATCTCTCAGTCCCAATGGCAAAGCCAGGGAGACAGATTCTTATTAGTAAGTTTTTTTTTTAAACTGCCATTGATTAGTAATTAATTTTATTGAATGGATCTGACAATCTAAATTTTTAGAAAGGAAGCTAGAATAGAATAGAAAATATCAGACTATGAGGCTCATTGTAGATTTTAAGCACATTTGTGTGTTATTGTTACTGATATAAAATGTACTGTTGGCCTCAAAGACTTTAGAAAAACACTCTTATGAATGACATAGAGGAGATGTTTATGCCTGCCTAACTGAATCATGAGTAGCTTTTTCAAGGAAGGAGCCAAAATGCATTAGGAACATGAGTATTTGTGAGGTGCAATGTTCAAAGGGAGTATCACATGTACAGGTGCAGAAATCCCCTGGGTAACATGTGGCACCTGCTAACCACCTGTGCTCAAACATTTTCTGCACAGCCTATCCTCTGTGTGAGCCTAGGCCAGAGAATAAACTCTCTGATCCTTGGATTTATTGTATTTAAAATTAAATCTTAATGTTGTCATTCACCCTCAGCGCTTGGTCCTGTGAAAGAAAGAGTTAGAGAAAGGAGAAAGATGCAGAGGCAGAAGTGCAGGTGAATACAGACAAACTGTGCTGCTCAGTCATGCTGAGCTTCTTTATTCATACAGTTTACCAGGCACAGTGAACTGTTTGCAAGTTTTCAAGGATGTGGTTGAAGTTCTACAGTTAGAGATAAAGACTTGAGTGTAGACATTTTCGACCTTGTTACTATTATGTGTGATCCTATTATGTGTCATAGGTCAAGCCAGTTTCCTTAAGCTATTCCTCTGCAACTCCAAGGAAGGCTGTCTGAGTATACATCAGATGATAATGTGTAAGCCATAAACATTGTATAGGACAGGCATCTCATTACCTAGCCAGGATCAGGATGTTTCCCAAGTCCCATAGATATTTATGGCATAGGCCCTGGCATCTAAGGCATGTGTCAGCCAGCACCAGCGAGTAATTAATAAGTATTAGTATAGCATGCAGATAGCTGCTTCATATTGCCAGGATGCATCCCCTCATATCTTAATAAAGCGTATTTCTGTTCTGTCTCTCCAATAAATTCATTGTGGTAATTAAATGACACAGTCTCTACTTTTAGCATACTGTGGCAAAGAGTTCAAAATATTTTATAATTTTAGTCTTCAATATTATTTATCATTGTTACTATTATTCCTACTGACAAATCATATTTATCAGTCTTTTCTTCTTCTGGAGCTCTCTACTGTTGTTCTTAATACTGAAGCTTCTGTATTGACACCAAGAAGCTAAAATTTTATACTAACCTCAACAATGCCATTCAGAGCTTGAAATACTGTCGTTTGTTCTCTGTGCTGAATGGAGGCTGCTAAGTACCCCATACTTAAATACTAATTCTCCAAAACCACCCAATTCTTCCACCCCATGTTGTGTAACTCATCCTTGCATAGATTAATAACATGGGGAATTATCCATCTATAGGGTTGTACTAACAATCACTGGCCTGGGCTAGCTAGTAGCCTGGTGATTAATGTGACTGGGTTCCACATGACTGACTGCATGGTTTAAGTCCATGGCCTGGCAGCTTGAGAAGCATGCTGGGCATATGTGCATGAATGTTCAAAATCCCAAGAAGGTAAATGAGAAGGGGTTGTGGCATGGCCATCCCCCCTACGAGGTGTTTTCTTCACTTTCCCTCTCTCTCTGGTCAGTGCACACACCATATAGCAAATTAAAAAAAAAAAAAATCATTGGCCTAACCTCAGTGATGCAGGAAGTAGGGGCACTACTGTGTGAGCCTTTGGGAGGCTCTGGGTTCAATACCTGGGTCTACCTCAACACTCTGGGTGTACACACACCCATAATCCTACCTGGCTACAGAGCTGGAAGGATGAGCATGATGGTGAGAAAGCCCTGTCAAACCACTCTCTCTTTGGAAATAAATAAACTTAAAAATAAAGAAGAAAGAGATAGAAAGAGAGAGAGAAAGAGAGAGAGAAAGCCATTCCTATACTGATTAGTGCTCACTCTCTGATATGTGGTCCTTTCCTTGGGCCTTATGATAAGCCCACTGAAACTGGGTAGCCTTAGATTTAGATGATTTAACCTCTTAACACTTGCTTTAGTAAAATTTATTTGAATGGAATTTGTTCTCTTTTTTTTCCAGAGAGTTAATTTTTTTTCAAGAAAGCATACTGGAGAGTTTATCCTCCGACTGTCAAGATAAATGAATGTAAGGGTAAACATTATATATAACTTCAACTCTTCAATAGAGTTTCTTAGTTAACATGGCAACAATCAAGAGTAGACAGGGCCACCTATATTGGCACACATCTGCTCACTTGCATGGATCCCTGAAATAATAAGGACATTCACACATGACCTACCAGAGACAAATGACTCCATTTCAAGGATGCCAGTTGTGCATGTGGTTCTATGCTCTGCTGTCATCATCTTGAAATCTTAGAGTATTTATCTTCCAACTTGAATGTTAAAAGGAAGTCCAACAAGACAATGGTGCAAAGAGGTTTCACACAATGTGTATCCTGCTCCTTGCCACCCTATTTGCATAGAGATGCCCCATGAAAACAAAGGCACAACAGTCACATTTGTGGGATGCCAATCCATGAGATTCAGATATGAGGTCCCTGGTAAATGTTTAACCTGGTTAAGTAGATGCCAATAATCCTATCATGCCACACTTCATTTATTTGTTTATTTATTTATTTATTTATTTATTTATTGGGAGGTTTTCGCAACAGGGCATGTGGAGGTGGAGACAGTGAGAAGGAAAGTGAGAAATCACCCCCCAGGAGGTGGGCCACACCACAATCCCTTCTTGTCTATTCTCCTTATGGGATCTTGGGCATGCATGCACACATGCCTTGTGTGCTTCAAGCTACCAAGTTGATTGAAACCTCAGTCAGCCATGTGGGAGTCCAACAACAAAAGCACTATCTTTATCTTATATAACTGAAGCTATGTATTTGTAGAACCTGCAACTCTCATTTTTTTCCCTCCTCCCAACCCCTGGGAACCACCATTTTACTCTTCAATCCTATAAATTTGATTACTTTAAAAACCTCATGCAAGGAGAGTGATACAGTATTTGTCTTTAGGTTACTTCACTTAGCCTAATGTCTTTCAAGTTTACCCCTATTGTCGGATATGGTAGAATTTTCTTCTTTTTAAAGGCTGAATAGTATTCTATTATTTCTCTTTATTAGTCCAATACCTAGGCCAAAAATGGTAACACAAAGAGAGCGACAGATAGGACAATTCATATTTCTTTTCCTTTCAGTCTTTTCATCATCAATACTGGTATGTATGCATATACCCAGAGTAAAATATTTAAAAGTTCTGTTAATTTTGGGACCAGCAGTTAGCATAATGGCTATGTCACTGAACTCCCCTGTAGGTGACCACAGTTCGAGTCCTAGACCCAGTGGCTTAAACTCACGCATGTGCAAGCATGCTCAAAATCCTGAGAGGAGAATAGAGAAGTAGGGATTGTGGCATGGCCATCCCCCCTGGGGGGTTATTTCTTGCTTTCTATCTCTCTGTCTCTGTCTTTCTGGTGAGTGCACACACCCTATAGCAAAAACTTCTCCAAAAATAAAAAGTTATGTTAATTTTGTGCAATATTTTCTACTCTTCATGTAAGAACAAAATATATATGCATGTATACCTACAAAATTGAAACTATGTAATTTCAGGAATTCCATATAAAAATATGTCTTTATAATCACCTTTAACATTGGCATTTCATGAAATTTAGATGAACAATAAAATTCATGCTAGCAGTTTAAAATTTAAATTTTTGTTTACCGAAGATAATCTCAGACAATAATAAGCACCAAGAGAATGAGAGCACGAAAGAGATGAAACACTTCTTATTTTTAGTACATTTGACATAAATTGTTTCCTGATTTTTTGTAAAAGAAAACCCACACTTTCATTTTTTACTGTGCCCCACAAATACATAGCTGGACTTAAGAGTCATTTTTCCTGTAAATTCTTACAGCATTTTGGTTTTCTGGGCAATTGTGTTTCTAGGGAGCTCTTATTTAAAGAGGACAGTTGCTGCTTATAATTTAAATGTTTGTGTAGTTTCTCTGTTGACCTGGGGGACAAGGAAGCACCGCTGTATCTTCCCACATTTCTACTCAGTTTGGCTCCCTTCCCGCGGGACCCCACCCCACGCTTCAGACGTAAATGCCATGGCTATGACGAGTCAGACGGCATTTCGCACCAGTGCTCCCTGGGCCCTCCTCACAGTTTAGATCAGCTCCACTACAGACGAAGCTGCTAGAAACACATGCAAAACTCAGTCCCCTCCAAGTTATTCCGAGAACCCTAACTCATCTGAGAAGTGGAGGGGCGGCAAAGAACTTCAGCCTACACTCTTAACTTACTAAGCAGCGAAACACTCTGATTTTTTTTTTTTCTGTGATGATAAATCAGAAGAAACAGCATTCCACTAGACCATTTTAGCATAGAAGGCCAGAATATGTCAACCCTCACACGTCCTAGGCAATGCCATTTCCCTCTCTATAGCGACAGTTTTCCTGAGGTGTTATTAGATTGTGCAAGGAGTGAAATACAATGTGTGGAATTGCCAGGAAGGGGATGGGCATGTTGATGTTGAACCGAATGATGAGAAAAGAGCCCCACGAGGAGGAAACATATGGCCATGCATATGCATGGTGCTTGGGCTCAGGAACACGTGTGGCTACATGACAGTCGGGTGACGCCAGGGAGAGCGGGCAGGATCCGTCCTGAATATGCTTACTCTCTGCAGAGTGCTTCCCTGTGGCGGGAAGATAGCTTTCCATTATACTAAAATGGTTTTCTTCGCTGTATTTCAGGCTGGGGAATAACTGGACCTGAAAAGGAATACAAATGAGAGGTACCTTGATTTGCACTTGTGTTTGCATTGAAGAAATAGAGTTCTTTATGTGTGTGTTTAACTCTTGATTGGTCTCTGCCATTGGTGTTCTTTCTAGCTTAGCATTTCCTCAGGTCTCCTTAAGCTGATGGTGGTGGTGATGATGATGTTATGGTGTGCTGATCTCAACTGCCTAGCACGGCATCCTCTTCCTGGAAGCATGTGAGGTGTAAGAGCATTTTGGGAACCATATAATGAGAAGAATACACCATGTCAATGCAGGGTAGCACTGCTGGTGCTGTAGGTGAGAAGCAGGTCTGTGACATTTAATGAATGCTGTCTTGTGGAGACTTATCTGATTAGTTTTGTTACCTGTGGAAGTAGAAAATCTAGTGGGGACTACCTGAATAACTGTCCTTTAAAGAGTAATTAATTTGGATTTAGTGATAACTATGTAGAGATCACTATTTGCTAAGGAGTGGAAGTGATATAAAATGTTATTATGTAATGGATATTAGAAACATTTTCTTTTAGAGATTATTTCATAACAAACATAACTTAAAAACATCATTCTTTATTTACAACTCTAGAATATAGCTCGTGAACACAGTGCATATGATTTCACAGGGCTGGCCTGGAAGACAGCAGTTATGCCCTGTGCAATGGAGCTGGATCCCATAAGGCTAACCATGGTCTGACTCCCAGTCCCAGAGACTTGAAAACATGCAGAACACAGGTGCATGTGTGCTCAAAATTCCGATAGAATGAAGAAATGGAGGAAAAACATTGTAGCATGACTATGCCTCATGGGTTGGGGGGTGGAGGGTGCTATCACTCTCTTGCGTGTATGACATTAAAAGATATAACCTCTGCCAATCAAAAATGTAAATACGAAACTTAAAAAAAGAATTGCACTTATGCAATTTGCTTTTCAGAAACATTGCCAAATTTTAGATGAACAACTAAAAGAAATGTAAAGATTCAGAAATTTTACCTCTATTCTGTTTAAAAACGTAAAACATTTTTTGGTTATTTCTGACTCATGGAATAATTCCTTTAGGTACTGTGTTAGCTCTGTGATCTTGGCTAAATGGGGTATGATTGCCTTCTGAGTACCTAACCTCTATTTTCCCACCGTCCCTAAAGTCAAGAGTGTTCCCCTTCCACCCCAACCACAATGGTGCTGAGATGCAATGATATACAAAGCAGAAACACTTCTTTCATAGAATTTACATTCTGGTGAGGTTACATAGGTAGTAAATATGTGAATGAAGAAGCCAACAGCATCATTTCAGATTAATGTTTGAAGAAAATAAAAAAGGATACTAGAGAATGATTATGTGTAGTGGCTTCTTTAACTGGGTGATGACGAATGTTCCCTCAAACAGGTCGCACTTGTGTTAAAATTGCCTTAATGAGAAAAGAGGTAGCATGTGGGATCTGGGGAGATGTACTTCACACAGAGGAAGTAGCAAGTACAAAGAACACTGAGGACCAGTTCAATTGTCTCGTGGTTCGTTGAGCCAGACCCCATATGGCCAACTACAGTTCACATCTCAGGCCAGTTTCAAAAACATGTGGGGCATGTGTGCATGCCTGCCCAAAGTCTTCACAGGATGGAGAAGCAGAGAAGGGACTTTGGTGGGATCACGCCACATTGAGATTTTTTTCTCTCCCTTTCTCTCGATCTCTCATTTATTGTCCAGGAGAGGCAGTGTCATTGCCATTTATCTGATTGGGGGAAAAATGTTTAATTTGAGAAATTACAGTTTCAAGCACACATCACATGTAGGTATGGATCCAAATGCATACAGTCCACATTATTCTGGAAGGTAAGATTGAGTATTTCAAAATGGTTCAAGACTAGGGAAACAATGAAGTCACTTGTTAAAAAAAAAACAGATCTCTAGGACCAGCAGATGGTGTAATGTTTATGTCACTGGACTCCCACAGAGTCGACAGAGGTTACAAAACTCAAACCAGCAGCTTTAAAGTCATGTTGAGCATGGGAACAGGAGACAGAGTAATGGTTACGTCACTGGACTCCCACATAGTTGATGACAGTTTGAGTCCTGTACCAGGTGGTTTAAAACTCACGCTGGGCATGTGTGCCCAAAACCCCAGAAGAGAATGGAGAAGAAAGGATTGTAGCATGGCCATTCTCCCCAGGGGGGTGATTTTTGCTTTCTGTCTCTGGTGCGCATACCCCATAGCAAAAATCTCTCTCTTAAAAAAAAACTCATGTAAGGCATTTATGTGTGTGTAAACCCAAAATCCGGAGAGGAGAATAGAGAAGGGATTGTAGTGTGGCAATGTGGTTATCCCCGGGGGGAGTCATGGGTCAGGGGGATTGTTGATTTCTTCCTTTCTGTACTCTCTCCAGAAAGCACCCACACCCTACAGCAAAAATCTCTCAAAACAAACAAACAAACAAACAGATCTCTAAGGCCAATATTCCTACCATAGATACAAGGATCTTCTATAGAAACATAAACAAATAATACAAAAATCAAGAAAGGAAAATCCCATCTTAGGACAGCTATACTCACAATGATTGTAAATGACTATTCAAGAAATGATTCTTCATGGAGAAGGAAAAAAATAGAAGGATTAGTACTTAGAGATATTTTGTTATGACTAAAGAGCTAGAGAAAGATCTAAATACTTCAGTGAAATTAAATCCAAAAATTAACAGACTAAGATTTAAAATATCTAAAGAAAATTCTGTAAGTAAAACAGTAATTTTGGGCCAGATGGCAGTGCAGTGGTAATGTAACTAGAGCCTTCTGGACTAGGTCCTGGCACTCCATACCTGTGTGAGCCCAAGATCAGGCTGGCTGAAGCTGGGGGTGGATTGTGACGTGAGCACCCTGTTCAGAGTGTCTATCTGTCTCCGTCTCTCTCTCTCTCTCATTAAAGTAGCTAAATAAACTTTAAAAAGAGGTAAATATTGGGAAACGATACAATAAACATGACAGATATGGCTAACAAAAGAATTGTAAAAATGAGTTGAGCCTGAGGAAGTTTCATGGAAAGTTAACACAACAAAACAATACAAAACAAACAAAAAACAAATGATAGAAGAAAACACAAAACCCTGTGAGGTTCTATGAAGATAATAAATTCTCAAACCTCATACCAGGATGGGAGAAGAGCAGTCACCTTACAAAACAAAGAGAAGGTGAGGATCCACAAATTTCACTACTTATTAAACAACTTTAAGACAATCTTCCTCATTTTAACCTTCTTTTCCTTCTTGATTTCAAACGTACCAGGTCTTTCCACTTCCTATGACATTTTCATTTTTTTCTTTTTGAGAGGATTTTTTGCTATAGGGCGCATGCACTCATCAGAAAGAGCTCGCCAGAAAGACAGAGAGAGAGAGACAGAGAGACAGAAAGCGAGAAATCACCCCCCTGAGGAGATGGCCATGCTGCAATCCCTTCTCCTCCGTTCTCCTCTCTGGATCTAGGGCACGCATGCACATGTGCCTGGCGTGAGTTTAAGCCACCGGATCTGGGACTTGAACTGAGGTTGACTACATGGGAGTTCAGTGACATAGCCATCACGCTAACTACTGGTCCCTCCTATGACATTCTTATGTCTCTACTAAAGGTCAGGCTCCCCCTGCAGCTAGCTCCTAATTTTGCCTCGGTTGCGTTCTTTTCCTTGGTTATCACTCACCCTTTTGCTTTTGGTCTTTCACAATTTTTCCTTCTCTTCTTCATGCCTTTGTGTGTGTGTGTCTTAGAAGAATAAAACAAAGTAAAAAAAAAGAATGTACAATAGAGATTTTACAAAAATTGGTCTAATGTCTCACAACAAAGATATCAATTATCTTCGAGTTAAATAAGTTAATTTGAATCAGGATCTAAATATAATTGTTCATAAAATTTTCCAATTTTTAAAATCTTTATTTATTTATTTATTTTTAGGGAGAGATTTTTGCTATAGGATGCATATGTTTGCCATAGAACAGAAAGAAACAGAGATAGAAAGCTAGAAATCGCCACCCTGGGGGGATGGCCATGCCACAATTCTTTCTCCTCCATTCTCCTCTTGAGATTTTGGGCACGCACGCACACGTAGCTAGTGTGAGTTTAAAGCCACGGAGTCTGGGACATGAAATGCTATTGACCACATGATAGTCCAATAATGTAACCATTACACCATCTGCTGGCCCCCAATTTTTAAAATATTAATATAAAGGGCCAAGACTTGTGAGAAAAATGGATAGGATTGTGCTGCAAGATATGAGGTTACTAAAAAGCTAGAGAACGGAATAATGTTTGTATCTTGCAGAGGCAGAAAAGTAGGCCTTAGGAACAGTGGTGTGGGTCTGGGTAGAGACGTATTTATACCTGAGACATATTTATACCTAAGACGTATTTGCAGCTGATTTTGCATTAAGAATAAGTGGGTGGAAAGAAAAGGATTATTTATAAAATGGTTCTCTGAAAACTGGCTAATCATATGGTAATAAATAAAACCAGCCCCTAGTAGGGGATACTATTAAAAATTTCAGATGAGAATGTCCTTATGGATTAGAGCTGGGGAAGAATTTCTGGAAAAATGGTAAAAAAAAAAAAAAGCACAACTCTTAATGAGAAAGATTTATTATGATCATTGCCAGAAGGCACGAGTAGTCTGAAAGGGGGTGGGAGAGAAGGAGAGCGAGCGAGCTATCCCAAACAGGAATGGTCACAGCACGACCCTTTTCCTCCATTTCTCGACCCCTTAAGTATTTGGGGCATACACTCACATGCCGAATATGTGTTCCAGTCACCAGGGCTGGAATTTGAACCATAATACTTCATATCTGCATTATGGGGCTTCGGCCAGTTTGAAAGTCTCTTTCTCTCTCTTTTTAAAATTGTTTATTTAGCTTTATTTAGCATTATTATTTTTTAATTTGCTACAGGATATGTACACTCACCAGAGAGATACAGAAAGGAAGAGAGAGAAAAAGTGAGAAAGCAACCGGCCAGGTCTGGGACTCAAACTGCAGTAGGCCATATGGGAGTCTAGTGCCCTAACCACCACATCACCTGCTGGTCCCAAAAGATTCTTAATAATCGTAGTAAAATTAGAGAGTCTGCATTAAAAAAGAGTATACCATAAACACAAAAGACAAACAGCTTTGAGGAAGAGGTGCTTTCATGTGATGCAATCAACATAAGATTGGGATCTAGATTCTGTTTTTTTTTTTTTTTAATTAAATGCCTGTAATTTACAGAAAGACAATCATAAGTGAAAGGAAAAAATACATAAGGAAAGCTCATTTAGAGAAGTAAAACCCTAAATAGCTAATAAATCTAAGAAAAAGTAATCAACTCTAGTGCAATAAAAACTATAATTTAAAACAATGAACTACTACATGACACACATCAGTTTGGTAAAAATGAGGTAGATACAATTTTGAGGCTATTAAGAAATAAGAACTTTCATACTTGATAAATAAAAGTAAATTGTCCAGCCTCTTTGGTGCCGTTTGAGAAGTTTGAAAGCATTTTTCTAGGACTCTGTAATTCCGAAGCTAAGGATGTACTCAGAGCTATGGAGCTTAAATTTGTTTGACTGTAATCTACAACAAGAGCTATATTTTATACTGCAGCTCCACATGCCAGGACATAACTAAAATGAAAATTTCATGAAAGAGTACTTTTTCTATGTGTGAACTATAATGCACTGAGTTGCAGCCTTTAAAATTCATATGGTGTAGGCCAGCCTGATAACCGAGTGGATAAGGGCACCAGACTGCTGCTTGTATCCCATGCTGCTTGTATCCCGTGTGTGTGTGTGTGTGTGTGTGTGGTGTGTGTGTTTGCACACACATCAGTTTGGTAAAAATGAGGTAGATACAATTTTGAGGCTATTAAGAAATAAGAACTTTCATACTTGATAAATAAAAGTAAATTGTCCAGCCTCTTTGGTGCCGTTTGAGAAGTTTGAAAGCATTTTTCTAGGACTCTGTAATTCCGAAGCTAAGGATGTACTCAGAGCTATGGAGCTTAAATTTGTTTGACTGTAATCTACAACAAGAGCTATATTTTATACTGCAGCTCCACATGCCAGGACATAACTAAAATGAAAATTTCATGAAAGAGTACTTTTTCTATGTGTGAACTATAATGCACTGAGTTGCAGCCTTTAAAATTCATATGGTGTAGGCCAGCCTGATAACCGAGTGGATAAGGGCACCAGACTGCTGCTTGTATCCCATGCTGCTTGTATCCCGTGTGTGTGTGTGTGTGTGTGTGTGGTGTGTGTGTTTGCCCAAATCCCAGCAGTAGAGAGAAATGGAGAATGGACTGTGGAGTGACCATACTTCACTGGGAGGTACTTGTCCCAAATCCCAGCAGTAGGGAGAAATGGAGAATGGATTGTGGAGTTACCATACTTCACTGGGAGGTACTTTACTTTCTCCCTCTTTCTGTTTATCTCCCCGTCTTTCCCACTCTCTTTCACACACATGCTCTCTGGCAATTAAAAAAATTAATTCATGTGTTGAAACCTAATACTAATATCTTATAATGAAATCTTACAGAAAATGGACATAAGACCCTGACTCCTCCATTCCCAATGGAGTATAATCATTTCACAATTCTTTCTCTTCCATTTTTCCTTTCAGGATTTTGGGTGTGGATACACATCTGCCCAATATATTTCTCAAGCTACTTCGTCCAAGACTTGAACTAAGCAGTCAGTGGGACCTAGCTACCTTAATCATCATGCCACTGGCTAGCCCCATTTGTGTGTGTGTGTGTGTGTGTGTGTGTGTGTGTGTGGTAGATACTGTTTAAAATGAAAAACAACAATTCTCATACAATAGTAATTTATTTTCATAAGTCTCTCCAAAATTCTCCTTATCAGGTTTTATGTGCTGCTATACATATATTTGTGTAAATAAGAGTGTGCTGATATACCAGGTGTGGTATAGAGCAAAGGCTGGATGGAATCATTATTGAATAATTCTTTTTAAAAAATATGATGTGACATAGGTAACTAATATTCTTTTGCTTTGACCCTCATTTTCAGTCCTAAGTCCCAATTCCAGTACTTTCTCCTGAAATGACTTTTATTAGCATTTAGCAGGTTGGAATATCTGCTTCCATTATTTTATATGTATATATACACATACATACACAAACACACACACACACACACACACACATATTTCATTTTGTTTTTGTGTTTTTCCATAGGGTGTGAGTGCTCACCAGTGAAGGAGAGAGACAGACAGAGACACAGAGAGAGGGAAAGTGAGAAATCATCCCTCAGGGGGAGTTCACCACAATCCCTTCTCCTCCATTTACCTCTTGGGATTTGGGGCATACACACACATGCACCCAGTGTGTTTCAAGCCTCCAGGTCCAGGACTCAAACTATAGTTGGCCATATGAGAATCTGGCACCTTAACCACCATGCCACCTGCTAACCCCTTTTTCCCATATATTATACATGCTTTACATCTTCCCAAGCTCATTTGTTAGTTCTTTTGAAGAAGCAAATTATTAGTTTCCTTAATGATCTTATATCCTCACTATAAAGCCTCATAATAGAGTTTAAGTATAGATGATGTAGGTCACACTTGGGAAGTCTATAAATAAAACACAAGAATTATTGGTAAAATTGTCATTTAGTCTGTACAGGCTTATAGTTTATAGTTTTAATGAAGGATAAAAATTCTTTACATAGATTCTGCTTTGCTGAGAAAAGTTAATATCTGAAAGCATCTTGAACTGAGCCCTTATTAAGAAACTATCATACTTGTACAATTCACACATTTTATTTTCTGGAGGGGTTTTTGCTATAGGGCACGTGTGTTCGCCAGAAAGACACAGAGACAGAAAGAGAGAAATCATCCTCCGGGGGGATGGCCATTCTGCAATCCCTTCTCCTCCATTCTCCTCTTGGGATCTTAGGCATGCACACACATGCACCCAGCATGAGTTTTAAGCTGCCAGGTCCGGGGCTCAAACCATGGTCAACCATGTGGGAGTCTAGAGACATAACCATTATGCCATCTGCTGGTCTCACCAGTAACCATTTTCTACCATGAGGAGAAATATGGAAAACTCAGATATTTGGCCATATCATTCATGGACATCTAATTAATACATTAGGATTCAAATAACTGTGACCATAACAGCCAACATGTCTTGAGCATTATCTCATTAATCCTAGTGACAACTCTATGCTGCACCTGCTCTTATCCATGTGTCGCTTGTAACAAACTAAATCATAGAAAAACTTGCCCCAGGCTTCTTAATGAAGAACGGAGGTCTACTTCAGAGCTGTACGCTTAACTCCACTGCACAACTTGGCACTCCATGTAGGTTATACTTCGAGGCGATGCAAGGTTCGTATACTGAGCTTACATGAGGGTACTATTAAGACAGATACTAATAAAATGAGATCAGTTCATTCTAGAAGGAAGGTATGCTCGTACTTGTGTTTTAAGGTTTAGTATTATGTCTAATTTAATTCTAGGTGGCAGGTCTGGAACATTCGGCACTGACATCTTTTTATTCTAAGGTCCCCTATAGACGCACAGACTCAGGTTGTCTTAATCTGATCCCAACAGAGAAGTAACAGAGTCGTTTCTGAGGACAACGTGTACAACATGGATCAAATCCTGGGCAGCAAAAGCAAGAGTGTGAGGTATTATTCTCTGTCTCACTGCACAGATGTCCGTTGTAATGTAGGACCCACAGTGTGCTCTTTAATTATTTTTAACTTTACATTTACCATCCCTCCTTCCAAAAGGGACTTAAATGTACTGAAATTACATTTCCGAATTACTAACAGTCAACTGATATTTTCACCTTTTCCTAAGGAGCACAGCTTGCCAATTTCATTTCAGTATGTTGCTCGTTTTGAGAATCATCTTTCTCTCCTTTCCTCTGTGCCAAGAGAGAAAAGGAGGTGAGAAAAGAAGGGATCTCCAGACCCATCACCAGGGGCGTGCTTTTTTCTGAAATGCCTCCCACAATTTTATGACATTAAGGTTTTTAATAAGAAGCATGATAGCTGAGGAAGGAATTAAGAACTGGCTGCACCAAGACTCAGACCCTTCTGAAGTGACAATCATTTGCTGTGGTCTCACTATGATCATGGTCTGTTCCTTGCCTGGCTTAACAAAGAAATTCCAGCACAGGTCGGCCCACTGATCGCGTGAGGGATAAACTCAGGGACTTTGCAGCAGTGGGAAGGTACCGCACGATGAAGATGTACACAAGAATTTGAACACTCTTCTGTGTCGGTAATTTTCTTCTTTTTAAGAGTGCCTTACAATAATCATATTTTTCTAATCGGTCTGAGAAATTAGCCTAGGGGCAGACTACTTTCAGATGGCGTAAGGTGGGCAGGGGAATAATAGAAAAGCTGGCAAAGTGTATTCTGAGAATATGAGCAGTGGGCCAGCAATGAGACAGAACAGGGGAACGTGGGGGAGCAGGTGGGCAGGCGTCTTGGCTGGGCAGGGACAGAACATGAATCATGCCTAAAGGCTTGACAAAATTGACTACAAATAAATAATTACCTCTGAAGGATAAGAAAAATCTAATGGCATAAAAATCACTTTTTCAGTATCACAAAATAAATATCTTTCTCCGGGTTTAAATATCAGTAATAGTGATAATGATTTGGATTTTTCTCAAGACCCTTCCCCAAAAAGCACACCATGGTTATGGAAGTATGTGGACATTCAGACTCATGAGATTTTAGTGGATGCTCTAGGCATATTTTAATTTTGCAGTTGGGAAAATGGAAGGGGATGATGTAGGAATTGTATAATTATGTAGGGGAGAGAATGTTGAATCTCATCCTCACCAGGCACAAGGTTTATGGCTGACACCCTAGAACAAAAGATAAAGTAACTACATAGAGTGGTGTAACAAATATAGCTAATGAAGGTTTTCCCTGACATGAGAGCCTTCAGAAACAAAAACCCAAGGACCCAAATTGAACGATATTTTTAAGTTAAGTTTAATGAAAGATGAACATAGTTGTAGAGAAACACGATTGGGCAAAAAGGAATATCATCTAATGGTGATAAACAGCAAATCCTGTTCATTTTTCTCTCTCCTATGTTTCTACATGATATTTCTACCCTTACTGTCAGATGAGAAAGGCCAGAGAAATCCTTTATGACAATGCTTCAGGGGAGAAGGTGGGAGACAAAGAGGAATTTTTGCTTCTGCAGTTTTCTCAAGATGCCCTATTCAGGGGTAAGGTGTTCTGACCCCCAACAATTATAACAAAGATCTTTGCTAGTATGGCAACAATGGCTTTATACTCCATGTAAAGTACTATGCTAAATTTTCTATAATCATGATCTCATTCAGCATTTCACATAACACTATTGGGTAAGTATTACTCATTCCCTTGTAGATAAGATGTTCAAAAAGGTTACAACCCTTGCCTAGCATCAAGCAACTTCTCAGAGGTGAGGACCACAATTTGCACCTAGATCCCCAGTACTCTGAAGCCTCATGGTTAACTGCTGAGAAGAAGTGCTCCCATCGAATGTCCTGAGGAGTGAGATATACTTGAGGTCACCGTGTGCACTGACACACAGAATGCTGATGTTAAATCTGGGGATCAGCAACTAAGAAATAGAGCATCCTGTGTTTTCTCAAAGCAGATGCAACATGCGGTGATGACCACGCTGTGGAGAACAGTCTGTCATTCCCTCCATCAGCATTGATGTGTCAGAAAAGATGAGTGGGGGCCGGCACAAGGGTGGAAGAAACGAAGGTGGTGAGTCATGCTCGCATCTCAACATCTAAAAATAATTGCAGCATATTAAAAGAACATATTTCCTTCTATAAAAATGATTTTTTTTACCTATATGCCTGTAATTTTCCATTTCCAAATAATATTCCATTGGCATGGGATTGTATCCCTTGAAAATATGAACTATCATCCTGGGGAACCAGGGAGCCAATTTAAACAGTGGTGCCTACCTAGACCATTGATAATACAGACCATGAAATCAGTTGGTTGTCAGGGATATCCTTTGAAATAACTTTGAGAGAAATAAGCATAGTTCAGAGGGCTTTTAGACACAGTTAGTATCTTTTGCCCACACACTTACCCACCAGAGATCTTTAGGAGGTAAAATAATTTTGACCAGCTTCATCGAAATCCACATCTAGGTCCTCACATTCATAGGAAAGGGAAGCAGACAGATTTCCCCATTTCTCGTTATCACAGCAATAAATCTGCCATTATTGAAGAAGATCAAACCCTAGGAGGTTTTTGAAGGGGCACCAAAGGGACAAAGGAGTATGCCGAGGAGTACAAAAATACATCTAAGATCTGCATGGTGAATCACTGGCTATTTTTAAATCTGAAACTGAATTGATCTGAAACCTAGCTATCCATACACTGTAGATGTGGACGTGATCTTTAATTTTTTGCTGACATCTATGGAATTGGACAGAAAGAAAGAAGAAAAATATGTGTTATACCCAGTTTTTATCTGGGACCCCATGCTTATAGGTCAAAAATAAGACTGATATTCTGACTGATTAAACCCTCAAAAAGTATACTTTTCAATTTTTGTTTTACCTAAACGCACCATCAATTGTGTTTTCCTCAGAGTAGCTCCTTGGGAAATGTTCTATCAATATAAAGGAAGGTATTTCAACATGAGGAAAATGTCAGAACCTTGGGGAATAGGTAATAAGATACAGATGTTTGTTAATTAAGTTTACGAAGGCAGTAAAATGAATGAAGTCATTTTTTCAGACATGGTGTTGGTAAAGGAACAGCTGTCTCTCCCCTCTACTGACTTGATATGTATATGTTCCACCCCCTCAGTAAGCTGTCAAGTTTCATGAATATTTGCTTTGTCTATAAATTTTAATCCTTCTATAGAAGATGCCATGAAAAAGGTCATTGCTAATTCACTCTAGGTAAAGTGATGGGTAAAGCATTGAGATACAGTTATAGGAACCCCCTCCACCCACATTTAGAGCAAAAAAAAAAAGACTCAACTCCTGTCTAATCTTCACCCCAGAGATAGACAATGGTCTTGTCCATCCTGGGTTCATTTAGAAACTTGAATTTATAGACTTTTATTCTGACTTACAGGATCCCCATTTTGCTTTGGTGAAGTACACGGAAAATGAGAAGAGTGTTACAACCCTATTGCTAAGAAGACGTGCTTCCTAGGACATGTTTTATTTTTTCCAGAAAAGGAAATAAAAAGCAAAGAAATAACTTATCCAAAGTCGTGTCGCCATGGAGTGGACCAGCAAGGAAGGACTCAGGCTCTTCAGCCTGCTTGTGATAACATTGTATGCCCGTATGTTCTAGTGCAGCCAAATCAATGAAAGGCAGTCCCCCCGTCTCATCAGAAGCGTTATGTACAGTTTAAGACGTTATTAATGATTGGAGACAATGACTAATTTAAGCACCCCGAAAGGTAACTAGGGTGGTGATAGACTGAATGCTTTTTCTTTTTTTTATTACTAATTCAAGCTATGTTAACATAAGGACCTATCCTTGGGACAATCCACTGTGAATGGTGTCAGAATATTTTAAAAAATACAGTGCAGTGATACCTCTCATCATCCTCACAGTCAACATCTTCACTAATATATTGATGTTAATATTTTATAGGTGAGCTTCACAATTATATGTATTTATCTTGGTTTTAGTATTAGGCGAGATTTATAATTAGATCATAGATATTGATTAGTTTCAGTTCTCGGAGAACAAATTGCAGTCATTACTTTTAGTATTCCAATTTTATGACTCAGTTCTATTTTGTTCTAAAACCAGATTTTCTTCCTTCTCTCCAGATCCTCTCTTTCCATTCTAATTGTAACCAGGCTCAAACCTGGTTAGTGTTCCAACAAGAAATTTGGAACACTAATTTATCCTCCAAAAGCATCTATATTTATCTTGGTGTTAACATTATCCATGATGATCTGCATGGGCCAGACCGGGGTGGTGGTCAAGACAGTTGGAACCCACATGGAAGATCACACAGTCCAAGTCTCAGACTGGCAGCTTATAAAACATGTATGAAATGGAAAAGCAAGGGGAAAGTAAGGCTTTATTTTGGTGCAAAAAAGATTTAAATCCATGCAGTGTTTTCATAATATGCCTTGTCCATGAACCTTTTGAGGACCCCGTGTGTGAGTAAAAGATTAATTATAAGGCATTGACTCACACGATTATGGAAGATGAGAAAATCCCACAGTCAATCTGCCACCTGCAAAGTGAAGACCTAGAACATCTGGGGGCATAACTCAAAGTCCTGAGAGCCAGAGGGAGGATTCATGTTCCAGCTGAAGTAATCAGTCAGGTAGAGGGAGTGTAAATTCAGACATTCTCCTCCTGTTTGTTGTAATCAGACTGGAAGATACCCACTGGTTCTGGGGGGCGGGGACATTAGCTTCACTAAGATTATAACTCAAATCCTCATTTCTTCCAGAAACACACTACAGACATACCCACAAATAATGTTTGTATCAGCTATCCAGGCATCCCATGACCAAATCAAGTTCACAACTAGTGGTACACGCCACGCAGCATTTAGTGGGGTTGTCAATGATGATAAGCCACAGAGGTACTGGTTTTCCATTTCATAGGTGGAATAGGTGGTCTGGGAAATATGGTTTAGCCAAAGGATAGGTAGATAAAATGTGGGGTGAGTATAAAAATCAACTCAAGAATAATTGAAGCAGAGTATCCTAATAGTTAAGAGCTTGTAACAGTCATAGGTAGACACAATGCTAGGTCTCAAAAGGTAGCTATCCAGGACCAGCAGATGGCATAATGGTTATGTCACTGGACCCCGACATGGTTGATCACGGCTCAAGTCCTGAACCCAACAGCTTCAAACTCACGCAGGGCACATGTACGTGTGTGCCCAAAATCCCAAGAGGAGAATGAAGGGGAAGGGACTGCAGCATGGTCATCCCCCCTGGGGGGGGGGTGATTTCTTGCTTTCTGTCTCTCTGTCTCTCTCTGTCTCTCCAGCAAGTGCATGTGCCCTATAGCAAAATCTCTCTTAAAAAATAAAATAAAGATGGCTATCTGTCCACTGGCCTGTGCTCTTTAGAACAGCAGAAGCAACAACAATAATAGAGTCACTCTTCTCTTTCACTGGGAAAGCCAATGAGTTTTAAATGTGTACAGGCACAGTGGTCTTTGAATAAAATACTTCTGACCCACTGCTCTGATGACAAGATGCCAACCTTCTCATGCATAAAGCCTGATGAATAATGCATCATAACTGAGGGACAAGTGGTGAGGAAAAGCAGACAGCAGTCAAGAAAACAAGGGAATACAGAACACAGAGCAAATGTGCTCCATTGTCTCTGAATGCAGTAACAGATTCTCCTCCTCCCTGATGGGTTTGCTAGGATGGCACTGAGAACTGCCGGCGTCTAATAGCTTCTTGAAAACATTTCATTTAATGTTGTAATGTTCAAATACGTAATTAAATGTTTACTAGTAAACAGATGTCAGATGTTCAGAAATCTCACTGAAATGTAATTAAAATACATATACTGAATGCTCAGATAAATGTGCCTTGGCTTTGAGAATTCTTTAGATACTCATGAAGATCCATATTTAGCATTCTAAAGTAGTTTTACATTTTTAAAGTAGTGTCTTTGTGGCAAAAAAAAAAAAAAAAAACAACCTGCTTCTACTTTTTTAATGTGTCTCTAAGAGAAAAACATGATTAGGGAGAATTGAAAACCACACAGAGTAGGGACCATGGAAACATAAACTGTATCCATATTTTCTACTGGGGTTTTGTCTATATGCAGCAGTCTTTCCTGACATTTGGGGATAATTTCACTCTGACGGTATTGTAGTTGCAATAACTGGGCATTTTGGTCATCACCTTTACATCTCTTGTATTATTGGATGGCTAAGCTTTTGTACAAATGCTAACCCCTTCTGTATGTCACCAAAGAATAATATCGTAAAACATAAGAATTGCAATAAAAAACATGAGTCACAGTTTTACTGGGCTCTTTGTTGTTGTTTTCTTTTGAATTATTCAAGTAATGTAGGAATAGATTCTTTATGTAAAAATAATTAAAGCAAATTCAAACAACAGGGAAAAGGTAAAACTCCTTGTGAATCCTTCCCTCTTTCTGTTTCTCAGAACTGGCATGGTAATTGTTTTGTTGTTTATTTCTCTAGACCTTTCTTTTACCTTTACAAAAATAAAATATAATTATAAACGTATGTGTGAGCTCATCTATATGTATAGCTTAATTATTTTCTAGAGAAAGAGAATAAATACAGCTAGATAAATTTTTCTGTGGCTTACTATCAGTCGTGATGTATTCTTCTATGCAACAATGCATCATGACTTTCCTGATGACCCAGTATTTTCACATCCTAATATGACATAAGAATCTTTTCATCTCACTACATATAGAACTACCATATTCTTGGAACTGTATAACATGAGTACATCAGAGTTTGCATCACTATTTATAAACTGGTGGATTTTGCCTATTTATTAGTTAAAATCCATGAATATAACTAATTGTGAGTATGTATTACATGTAATCTTATAGGCGAAACACCCAAAAAATGTAATTGCTGGAACAAAGACAGTACTGGAGGACAATACTAGACAATCATTTTGGTCTCCCAAAAGCTGTGAACATTTACATTATCATCTATTTCTCCACAACATTAAATGTTGGTAATCTTTTTTTTCTTTTAATGTTTTTTATTTTGCATTTCCTAATACTAAAGTTGAAGTCATTTGTACATGTTTGTGGTCAAATGATTTTCCAATGACTTCTCTGATCCTAGGCTTTGACAATATCTATGAATATTTTGACCCTTTCTCTTTAAAATTTTGATTTGAAAAAAAAATTTAAAACCTAGATAATAATTCTATGTTTCATTATATTTGAGGAAATATTTTCCCAGTGTCTCACTTGTCTTTGGTTGCTTTTTAAAATGTAGACATTTTCATATTTCTGAAATCAAAATTATGTATTTTATTTTATCAAATTTTTAAATTTGTTGAGAGAGCCTTAATACCAAGATCATGGCCTTATTCAGTATTTTCTTACAGTTTTTAATGAATATAGATATTTATTACATATTGATATATATATATAATATTGATATTATATATATATTTTATATATATATATATATATAAAATTGAATAAACCA
>NW_006160067.1:427460-449766 GCF_000334495.1 Tupaia belangeri chinensis
TAAAATTGAATAAACCGTTGATTGTACAGTCCAAGAAATGATCACAAAAAGAACAAGCCTTTGCGGCAAAACCCAGGTTAAAAAAATGAAATGTTGGGACCAGCAGTTGGTGTAATGACTGTCTCTGGACTCCTATGCAGTCGACCACTGTTCGAGTCCTGGAGCCTGTGGTTTAAACTCATACTGGGTGCATGTGTGTGCATGCCCAGGATCCCAAGAGAAGAATGGAAGAGAAGGGATTGTGGTGTGGCCATCCACCCAGGGAGTGATTTCTCGCTTTCTGTCTCTCTATCTCTCTCTGTCTTTCTGGTGAGAGCACACGTCCTCTAGCAAAAACCTCTCCAGAAAAACAAGCAAAAAAAGGAATGTTCTAGCCGAAGTGTCACCCTCTTGACCCCTTAAGATCATGAGCTCAAGCCCTTCCCCAAAGATAATTACTATTGTAACTTCTAGATATCATAGATTTTTGTTATCTTTTTTGTTTTTATGTAAGTCAAGTCATCTGATTTTTGTGTGTTCTTTTCATTTATGAAATTTATTCCTTCTATTAGGTGTGGAAGCAGTTTCTTTGTTTAATTGATGTGTAGACTACATTACATGACTATGCCAAAATGACCTTCATCTTTTCTCCTGTTGGTGTTCATTTGGAGAGTGTCTGGTTCCTGCTGTTTAGGACATTCTCACACTCATGTTTGGTACGCTGAAGCACACAGTTTTATCAAGTGCTATGGTTTGCATGTGTCACCAAAAAGCATATGTTAAGTTTGACGAGCCATTGCGATGGTGTTACTAAGGTAGAAATTTAATCTGACTAAGATGTTGAGCCTTTGAGTGGTGACTGAGATTGGATGTGGTTATCAGGGTGTGACACCCCCCTCCTGAACATCTGTTTGTTTATAAGGGAGGAAATGAGATGAGAGCAGAGACAATGAGGCGGAGAAGCAGGAACCCAAATACATGCTCCACTGTGGTCCACACACACTCTGTTGTTTCATTGTGTGATCCCTTGGAACTCTGTCAATAAGAAGACCCTCACCAGATGCACCTGCAGGAATTCAGACCTCAAAATCATGGACTAAATAAACCTCTATTTTTATAAAGTATCTGAACTTAGATGTCTTCTGTTATTATCACTTGAATTGACAAGCAAGTCAGGTATATTATCAAAAGTAGAGGTCCTTGATGTTTAGATACGCAAATATTTAATTTTAGTAGATACTGTGAAATAAATTTCCAACATAGTTAAAACATACATTTCTCCCAGCAGTATATAAAATTTTAGACTCTTATGTTTTAGGTTTATACATATAATTGATTTGAAATAGATTATATATATATTTATATATATATATATATATATAAACATTATTATAATAGATTATATGATTAAATGTTTTTATTTCAAAATTTATTTCTGATACATTGAGAAATACAATTCATTTTTCACATTGATATTGTAAGCTGCATTCTTGATAAAATTATTAATTCTACTTTTTTATAGCTTCTTTTGAAACATTTTTATGTACATAATCAAGTCTATGAATAAAAACAGTTTTATTGATTCCTTTCCAGTCTGTGTATATTTTATTTATTTTTCTTGCCTTATTCCATTTGCTAGGATATCAAGTACAATGTAAAACATGAATGGTGATAATGGGCATCTCCTTTCTGATTTTAGGGGATATATTTTCAATATCTCTTGATTAAATAAGATTTTGCCAGAATGTACTCATTATTAGATGGAAAAAGTTTCCTGTTATATTTTGGTTTGTGATTTTTTTTTGAAAGTGTAAATGAATGGCTATTTTCCTTGAGAGTTTCTTCTGAATCTTTTGGAAAGGTATTTTTCCATTTACTATTAGCACGTGGATCACAAATACTGACTTTTAAACATTAGCACAATTTTATCATGGCATAATATATTTCTCTAAAATTTTGTATAATATTTCACTGAAAGCTGCAAATATTTCATTTTTTTGTATTTATGTGTTAAAGAGAAACACACTTGTATTCTTTCTCATAATAACTTTGTCAGGTTTTATATCAAAGTTATGCCGGCCTCATGAAATAACTTAGAAACTATTTACCATTTTTCACAATTTTTAGATAGAGCCTGTATATGACAGTTTTCATTATTGTTTTTTCTATGAGGGAAGCTATCTAGGTCTAATGTTTTATTTGTGGAAAGGTTTTTAATTACACACTAAATTTCATTAATGAATAATATTAATATGCAGATATTCCCTTTCTCTCTCTTAGTTTAATTTATTCATTTCTTCCATGAGAGAGGGAGATGAACAAGTACTCCCAGCAGGGTCTTCTGGCCATGATTCTATCACTAGCCTCAGCTCATCAGGATCATAGGCACTGGGAGACCTTGGTATACAGACCATCTCGTATGACCTCACAGAGCACTGTGTTACCACTGTGTCACTGTGGCATTTCTTTTTCTTCTTGTATCAGTTCTAGTCGATTCTGCTTTTCTAAACATTCACATCACCTAAATATTAAAAATTGTATTCATTATAATATTTATAATAGCTTTATATAAATGTTCATATGTCAATTTTATTTTATCAATTTTTAAATGATCAACTCTTCTTTACTGAACATTTGATGTCTACTCTATTAGTTTCTGTTCCTAATATTTTTTATCTTCTTTGTTTTTGATTTTTTTCTCCTTTAAAATTTATTTTGTTTTTGATGTTTTTGTTTGTTGCCTGATTAGAATATTGTATTCTAATATGATGTAATTTTTACATTTGTTTTATCTAAAATTAAACTGCTTACTTTCCAAACAGTCGTAGATGTTGTGGTTACTGCTTACAGTTTATAATTTACTTCCACTGCGTTTAGTCATTAGATTTTACAGAGATTTCAGTTCTCTGAGCACTACCGAGAGATGCTTCATGCCCCAGAATATCATTAATTTCGGTAAATGTGATAAGTACATAGAAAGGAATTTATATTATGCAGAAGTGAATACAATGTTTTTATGTCAGTAAAGTTTAATTATTGTATTCCTACATCCTGAATATACCTACGTTTTCCCCTGTTTATATTTAATAAATTACTATGAGAGTATGAAAAAATTTCACTTTAATATTATAGATTTTAGTCTTGTCAACTTTGCAGCATTTTAAAGCTGTTTTAAATCTATTTCTTCTAATGTTTGTACCTATATTACATAGGCAGATTTTTTTTTATCTTTGTGGATTCCTTTTATTTCAACTTCTTTTTTACTCATATTAGAGGTGAATTTTTTAAAAGCATCATATAGGTTCTAAAAAAATCAATTTAATAATTTTTATCTTCTATTGGCATATTTAACTTATTTATGTGATACTAGTATTAGTTCACACACATTCATGCATATTTAAATCAACCATCTTCTATTTGTACCATTTTTTTCTCTACCGATTTGCCTTATTTTAGATTATTTAAGAATTTTTAAATTAAATTTTGCCTAGTGTACATAATTTTATCTTTTTGTCACCCCTCTATCAAAGGGGCAGGTCTTTGACATTTGCAATTTTGCTTTTTTGGGTTTTTTTTTGGTTTTTTTTGGAGAGGTTTTCGCTATAGGGTGTGTGCGCTCGCCAGACAGACAGAGAGAGACATAGAGACAGAAAGCGAGAAATCACCCCCCAGGCGGGATGGTCACGCCGCAGTCCCTTCTCCTTCATTCTCCTCTCGGGATCTTGGGCACGCACGCACACCCGCCCAGCATGAGTTTTAAGCCACTGGGTCCGGGATGTGAACCGTAGTCGACTATGTGGGAGTCCAGTGACATAGCCATTACACTAACTGCTGGTTTCCGCAATTCTGTTTTTTATTGTATTGAAATGCCACCAGTGCCATAGAATAAATATTCCTTTTTGTAAGTGTCTGTTTCTGATGACTTAATCCATTATCTAGAACTGTATAGTAATTATTCAGTCAGTACTACTTTGTTGAATTCTAACTTTTATAGATTGTTATAATAAACCTACAACTGCATCTATATTATCATCTAACTACAATAGCTATCTACTATCTATTGATATATTGATATAGTCATCCATCTTCCTAAATAATAAATATCTCCATTTTTATACATCATGCAAACAGGCAGAAGGCTATTGTATTCTGGGAGTCTCTTAGGACTCAAGTCCATCAATTGGTAAGTTTTTCTAAATTAATCATTAGTTAATAACTTCCCTTCTTCTTTTCACTTCTCTCTTTATAAAACTATTCTAAATTAGATATTTTATACCCTGGGTTGATTGTCTCTTTTATCATCTTCTCTCTTATTTCTAATTATCTCACATTGTTGTACTCAGGTTCCCAGAAGGAAATATATATTAAAGTAGGATAATCAAGGATATATTAATAAAGAGAATATTTACAATGAGTAATGCAACACCTGGGCTGGTAATAACAGAGTTGTTTCCTCTTCAAGGCACACATGGACAAAAGTAGAGGGTGGATTTTGGAATTTTCAGGAAAGGGCTGAGTAAGAAATGCAGCTCTCAGGAGCAGTGGTTTTCTGCGCAAGGCTGCCTTACTCTCCTTCCCTCCCCTCCCTTGCTAGGCTTCCCCTTGGCCACACTGGACTTCCAGACAATAGCCAAGGAATCCTCCTGGTGCCTTTCATGAAAGTCAGTTTCCTGAGCAGACACCGTGGTAGAAAGGATCTGGAGAAGCAGAAGTATAAAACTGGCACCAAAACTATCCAGTCCTCCTGATGTTTCTGTCATAAGCATAATATCGTCCTGTTGAAATCCACTAGAACTTCCTAAGGCATTTTCTGAAACATCCCTCTTCCACTTTCTGCCTCCCAGGACTACCGCAGAATGTTACTTCCGTGTTCTGACTCCATCATCATCTTCTTGATTTTCTCCCTGAGTACCCAGAAGTTAGGGAAGTTATATTCTATAGAAAAATCTTAAGTTTTAATGGCTTTCTTCTAGTATTTTAAAGACTGTTTTCTTGTGTTCTATTTAAAAATATTGTTGAGGGACCAGCAGTTGCATAATGGCTATGTTGCTGGACTCCCATGTCGTCAAAGGCGGCTAGAGTTCCGGACCCAGTGCTTAAACTCACACGGGGGGTGTGTGTGTGCTTCCCAAGATCATGAGAGGAGAATGGAGGAGAGGGGATTGCAGTGTGGCCATACCCCTGGGGGGTGACTTCTCACTTTCTGTCTCTGTCTTTCTGGCAAGAGCTTGTGCCCTTTAGCAAAAAAAAATAAAAATAAAAATAATTTTTTTTTGAGTCAGCCCATGACCTGGTGGTAAAAGCAGCTGAATCCCACACGGCCATTCATGAAGTTTGATTCCCAGACCCAGCAACTTGAGAAACACACTGGGCACATGACTCTGCATGCCCAAAATTCCAAAAGGAAGAAGAGATACAGGAGAAGGGACACAGTGTGACAGTTACCTATGGGGAGTGCTTTTTTCTCTCTGTCTCTCTTTCTCTCTCTCTGTCTCATTGTCTTTCACCAGCAAATGCTCATGCCCTCCAGCTAATTTTTAAAAAAGTAGTATTGCCGAGAAATCTGATGCTATTCTCATTGCTCATTGGTTCCATTGTTTCCATGTGCCAGGGCTTTTCTGCTCTTTTAAGAGTGTTTTTTGTCAAAATGCCCTTTGCCATTTTTGTGCATTAGGTCTTCCAGATTGATTTTTATAATATTATTGCATGTTTCATTTAAAAACTACATAAATATTTTTAATGAAATTGCATTAAAAATACTTTTTTTTTTTTGGAGAGGTTTTTGCTATAGGGCATGCACACTCACCAGAAAGACAAGAGAGAGACAGAGAGACAGAAAGCGAGAAATCACTCCCCAGAGGGGATGGCCATGCAGCAATCCTTTATCCTCCAATCTCTTCTCAGGATCTTGGGCATGCATTCACATTCACTCGGCACAAGTTTAAGCCACCAGGTCTAGGACTTGAACTGCAGTAGAGTACATGGGAGTCCAGCGACATAGCCATTATCCTAACTGCTGGTCCCCATTGAAAGTATTTTAATGGGAGAAAATAAATATATTTCTGATGTAGGCTCTTTTTATTCTGAAGCAGAGCACATCATTCTTTTATTTATTTAGAAGTGCTGCCACCAATTTTTCCCATATATACTGTGCATATCTTCAGCATTTCCTTTTAATATAATATGTGGTTCTCATCATTGAAATAATCTTGAATTATTGATAAATACATTTATGCTTTTTTATCTGTAAGTATTTTATGACTTTTAAACTATCTTCTAAGTTTATTGGTCTAATCAGGTTTTTTTTTTAATTTTTAAATATTTTCTAGGTTTTTGCTACAGGGTGTGTGTGCTCACCAGAGACAGAGAGAGAGAATGTAATAAATCACACCACAATCCCTTCTCCTTCATTCCCATCTCAGGATTTTGGGTATGTATGCAAACTCACCTGGAGTGATTTTGAAGCAGTCAGGTCAGGGACTTGAACCATGGTCAACAATATGAGAGTCCAGTGCCTTACCTTCACATCACCTACTGGCCCAGTCAAATCAGATTTTTACTTCTTGAACCAATTTTCAAGAATCAAATAAAAATTTATTGTACCTATTTTTGAATTTATACTTTCTAGAAAATTGCTCATTTTACCTGGATCATTGGATTCATCGATTTAAAACTATATATTTTATTATCTTATGAGTGCTTTTTTCTTTAATGTTTTTTAATAAATAATATTTTTCATTCTCTATAATGGACTTGTCAATATTTCATGTAATCTGTTAGTCCAAATTTTTAACTTATTGTTCAAATTTATTGTGTTGCCACTTTACACTTTACTTTTTGCTCCTCCCCGTTTAAAACTCATTCATTCATTTTTTTTTTATGAAATAGAGACAGAGATAAACACACCTAACAATCCATACTCAGTGTCAGCCAGCCATAATCACAAGCACATGCATGATTATGGAGAGACCTCAGAAAGCAAACCTGGGGCCTTCCCACGTAGCCTCCGAAACACAATAGAGCCCAGAAATAAGCCCACATATTTTCTGTCAGTTGATTTTTGACAAACATGTCAAAGAACATATAATGAAGAAAAGACAGTCTTTTCAATAAATGGTGTTGGAGAAACTGGTTAGCCACACACAGAATGAAATTAGACTCATTCCATTCAATATGTAAAAATCAACTCAAAATGAATTAAAGATTCCAATGACAATCGAAAATTGCAAAACTACTAGAAGAAAACATAGGAGAAAATCCTCATAACATTGGTTTAGGCATTGACTTTTGGATATGACTGAAAAAAACAATGGTAAAAAAAGCAAAAACTGAAAAATAGGATTATATCAAACTAAAAAGCTTAGGTACAGAAAATAAAAATCAACAGAGAGAAGAGAACCTGTGGAACCTGTGAAATGGAAAACCACATTTTCAAACCACGCATTTAATAAATGATTAATATCCAAAATATCTAATGAACAGAAATTACTATTCTGAGAACACCCCAATTAAAATATAGGCAAAGATCTTGCATAACCATTGCTCAAAAGAGGACATACAAATGTCCAACAGGAATATTAAAAAATATTACACATCATTAGTTATCTGAAAAACACAAATTAAGGGAACCAGCAGTTAGCGTAATGGCTATGTCACTGGACTCCCACGTAGTCGACCGCGGTTCGCGTCTCGGACCCGGTGGCTTAAATCTCACGCCGGGCGCGTGTGCGTGCGTGCCCAAGATCCCGAGAGGAGAATGGAGGAGAAGGGATTGCGGCGTGACCATACCCCCTGGGGGGTGATTTCTCGCTTTCTGTCTCTATGTCTCTCTCTGTCTGTCTGGTGAGCGCACGCGCCCTATAGCGAAAACCTCTCAAAAAAAAAAAAAAAACACAAATTAAAGCCACAATGACTATTCACCTCATACCTGTTAGAATGTGTACTATTAGACAAACACTAACAAATATTGGCAATGGTATAGAGAAAGGAAACCCTGTGTACTCTTGTGAAAAAAGTGAATTGAATAACTGAATAACAAGGGGAGGTTTATCAATTTGTGTGTGTGTGTGTGTGTGGAGAGGTTTTTGCTTTAGGGTGCGTGCACTCGCCAGAAAGACAGAGACAGAGAGACAGAAAATGAGAAGTCAACCCCCCAGGGGGGATAGCTACACCGTAATCCCCTCTCCTCCATTCTCCTCTCAGGATCTTGGACACACGCCTGGCGTTAGTTTAAGCCACCAGGTCTGGGACTTGAACCGTGATCTACCACATGGGAGTTCAGTGACATAGCCATTTCACTAACTGCTGGTCCCGGTTTGACAAAAATTTTAAATAGAACTACCATATGATCCAACAATCCCACTTCTCAGTAAATATCCATAGGGATTGATATTTGCAGCATTATTCACAATAGCCAGGTTATAGAAATGATTAAATGTCCTTCTATGGATGAAAAGATGAAGATGTGGAAAACATATACAGTAGAATATTACTCAGCCTTTAAAAAGAACAAAGTTTTTTCATTTGTGACAGTATGGATGAACCTGAGGCATTAAGCTAAGTAAAATAGACAAATACTGCATGATTTCACATATATGTGGATTTAAAATTTTTCCTCCAAAATAGAACTCTGAGAACATAAACTGATTAATTGAATGCTCCTATTAGTTGAAATCTATATAATTAAGGTTATTATTTCATGGAACCTAAATTAATGAGTTTAAGAGTAGTTTCTCCCTTCCAGATTGAGTTCAATTCCTCTTGTTGAATTATATAACGAAGTTAATTATTTCACTTTACATGAAATTTCCCAGAATCTTAACTAGCCAAGAATGTACCCTCCATACCCTTTCTATATTCCATCTCAGTAACCACAATTCAATTCTATAAAAAGATGCTTTTATAGATGAATTCCAACAATTGACAAAAATATGTCTGATAGCCTGGTTATTAAAATATAGTCTATTTATTCAAAAAAGTTTTTCTCAATGTAACACTGAGAAAGGACAGTAGGTTAAACATTATTCCTTTTTAACCTTCCTCTTGCATTTAATGAATCATCCTTAGCAGTGTCAGCATTGAAAACAGGAACATAAAGCTAAGTTCTCTCAAAAGGTTGAACACTGTCATTTCCTGAAAAACTGAGGGAACCAAACCCAGCTAGCCACCCTCACTTCCTATGTTGGTAATTTTACTTATGTAAAAGTCTTCACAATAAAGTGGGAACACAAATTAAAATATTTTTAAGTGAAATATCTATCATCAGATAAATTTAGTATCATCATATTTGAATTTCTATCTAGAAAAGGATTATCTACCTCCTAAGCAATTCTTTGGTCCATGCTGAGAAATAAACTCAACTAGAAAATACAGAAAGTGTTTTGTAAGTATTAGCTCATTTCAGCATTATGTGTAGTAGAGAAACAATTATTAAATCTAATTGTTGAAATATTTTAGAAATGGTCAAGTACTTGTATAACTAGAGAACACTGTATGGGTATCTGGAAATCTTGGAAATGATCTCAATTTCCAAACAGACACAGAAATATTGGGTTGTGGGAAAGGTCACGGCATATTTTTCTATGCAAAAATGCATCATGATTTTCCCGATGACCCAATAAGTGAACTTAAGGAGGCTATTTACTCTAAAACAAAAACTTAATATGAGTCTCAATTTAAAGATTATGTGTATTTATGTGTGTCTTAGCAAGGAAAGAGAAGAGAAAATATTTTGGTTAAGAATGCAAATGGAGGGACCAGGAGTTAGCGTAATGGCTATGTTGCTGGACTCCCACATAGCCTACCGCAGTTCACGTCCTGGACCCAGTGGCTTAAACTCATGCCGGGCGCATGTGCATGCATGCCCAAGATCCCAAGAGGAGTACGGAGGAGAAGGGATTGCGCCGTGGCCATCCCCCCTGGGGGGTGATTTCTCGCTTTCTGTCTCTCTGCCTCTCTCTCTCTCTCTCTCTCTCTCTCTGTCTGGCAAGCACACGTACCCTATAGCAAAAACCTCTAAAAAATGCAAATGGAAAAAGCAGAGAAAGAAATGTGTATGATTTATGATTTCAATAAGTACCTAATATTTGTCAAGTCCAGAGCTGGATATTGAAACCATAGTGTAGGTAAGACAGATATGGAGCTGGATAAGTTTCAGAAACTAGAGAGAGGTCCAGGATATGGATGGGAAGGAGCAAGTTGGGAGTGGTCAGAAATACGAAAGAAGAGGTGACTATGAAAAAAATATATCAAGAAATATTACAGTTTAATCTAAAAGAGATGGGAAGCCATACAGTGGGTTTGAACAATGGAGTGACAAACATTTTCCTTGGTTAGCAAATATCCAGATTTCCCTGTTGAGCAGGAATAGTATAAAATGAATTCATGACCAGAAGTCACACTTGGCATTTCATGTACATGTTTTATTTTCAAAATGATTAAAAGGCTCCTTGAGTTCAATATATTGGGTTGTCAGAAAAGTCATGATGTACATTTTCTATGTTTTTCTACATAAAAACGTGTCACAATTTTCTCACAATCCAGTTTTGTTTCTGGTCATTTCAATACTGTGATCGAATTAAGGATGGTTGTCTTTTTTTTTTTTTTTTTTTGGTTTTTTTGACACTAGGGAGTGTGCGCTCGCCAGAAAGACAGAGAGACAGAAAGCGAGAAATAACCCCCCAGGGGGGATGGCCACACAATAATCCATTCTCCATTCTCTTCTTGGGATCTTGGGCATGCACGCACAAGCACCCAGTGTGAGTTTTAAGCCACCAGGTCTGAGACTCAAACCGCAGTCAACTACATGGGAGTCCAGCGACATAGCCATTACGCTAACTGCTGGTCCCAAGGATGGTTGTCTTAAGGAATCTGGACCCACAGGGTTTTTTCTTAATCAAACTAAAAGAGTACACCTGCCCAATAAAATATTTAAAATATTTTAATATTTAAAATATTGAAGTATTTTAAACACTCATAATATACATGTAAAAAGTTTAAAAAGAGCTGCTAAGTATGATTAAACCATATTGAAAATGGAAAATGACTAAATTTATATTTAATGTGTTTATATTCCTATTGTTATTCATGATTAGGTATAATATTTAGAGATAAACAAATTAAATATTTTCTACTTTCACAAAAGGAAATTCATTCTTCTCTATTAGATGCCAATATTAAGTTTAACTGAGTGTTAATATTTCTGAATTCTCTTACACTAAATGTTACCTGACACTTTAAATTTTATAAAAAAAAACCTACAGTTTTATATCAGGAATTAATATTTCTATTAAAAGTCATAATGTGAAGCAACTTCATAATTAAACTATGTTTTATGATATAATAAACATTAAAGCTTCAAATTTGGGAATTTTATTAGATATTTTTGTTTATTATCGTTTAACTTTTGCTCCCTTGAAAATTTTCCTTAATCATTCTACTTCAAAAAGAGTTATAATCACCCAGTTTAAAAATATATATATATATACATATACATACATACACATACCCAGATGGGGGGTGAACAGATGGTGGTACGGCAGTAAAACAGAGTTAACCCACCTGCAAGGCTAACTCACATGGGAAGGCTCTAGGCTCATGTCTGGGACTCTCTCTGATTATTCCAGGCATGTATGTGCCCAAGATCTAGGGCCAGCTGGGGTGTCTGAGGAAGGACATTTAGAAGAAAAATAGAGAGGCAAAGCATTAATGGGACAAAGAAATGTGGTATTATCTGTGGAAGATATTTTATAGTTTTGTCAACTATACTAGGGAGAAATGTTCACCTGTTGAAATATCCATTTTGCAAGCCAAATAATGTGATTGAATGTATAAAAGAAAATGAAATTAAAAAATTAGAAAATTTTAAAAAAGAAGGAAAAAAAACCCCGGTGAGGTGTGCTCAAGTGTACTCTCTCTGTCTCTCTCACTCATGGAATAAATGAGTAAATTAACTTAAAAAAATGTACTCTGCATTTCCTAAGGAATGTTGACTTTTTCTTGCTCAAAGGCCAACATTCTTAAAGTGCTCTTCACTGGCAACTCTCTCACACTCCACGTTTTCCTGGAAAGTGTGCTGGACTGCAGCTCTAGCATGCCCCAACTTTCTTGACCCATAGACCTATAGTAAGTTAGTTCATCTAATTTCAGCTGCTTCCTTAGTGGAAAACTATGGACGGTTATCACATTCTTCATAGGTCATCAGAATCAAATTAAGTAACCCAAGTAGAATACATGCAAGGCTCCTAACAAACCATACTTACTCAGTAAATGTTATCAACCGGAGAGATCATTTCACAGACTATTATGGGTTGGGTTTCCTTGAAAATGAACCTGGCATGGAGTTCAAGGTAGTTATTTGGGGATACTCTTGAGATCAACACTTATGGAGGAAAAGGGTTAGAAAGTATGTAGAAGTGGGCAGAGAGAAATTGATTCAGTTTTGACAAACACTGCGGTTGTCCCCACGGAGAACATTCCCACAGGGAAGTGGGACATTTCATGCAGTGTAGGCCAGTCTGCATTGCACCAAGGATTCTGGGCCTTAGAGTGAGTAATCAACTTGTCATTGTCTTTTGAGCCTAAAGAGGAATCACAACTATGAGCTGGCAGCAACTCGCAGCCCCTGGGACCATAATTTCCACAGTCCTGAGAATCGATATGGTCCTCCTGGTACTCCTTACACAGGCTGAAGAGAAAGACGTGTTCCAACATTTTCCTCTGCTCTGGATTTCCATTCACTTTCATTCTCCCTGCAAGGGATTATATTTTGTATAATTTAATGAAGCTATTTTGCCAAATTTCCATGCATTTTCCTTTCCATTCATCTCATCTATTTTTTTTGGTCTCCATTTATTTATAATTTTTCTAGGCATTATTTGCCATTATAATTTACATTAAATAATTTTTATTTTTTTCAAAATGTAGTTTATTTGTTTGTTTTACATTTTCTCACTCTCTAATGAACTTTATGAAGTGCTTCAGGATATTAAAAATGATACATTTGCTTCACATCCTGGACCCAGAGGCTTGAAACTCACATCAGGCATGTGTGCTTGTGTACTCAAAAAGAATGGAGGAGAAGGGATTGTGTGGTCATCCTCCCTGGGGGGTGATTTCTTACTTTCCCTCTTGCCATCTCTCTTTCTCTCCACTCTGGAGAGTGTGCGTGCCCTGTGGCAAAAACCCTAAAAAAAAAAAAAGGTGCATTTGCACTTTCAGGGAAATATGTAATGTATAATTTGCATAAGTAGTTAAACATGCTTCTCTGAAGGTTGATAACATTTTATTGATATTTTAATAGCAATGTTAGTTACTGGCATGGCCTGCACCTTTTCCAGGAGACCAATAAAAGCAACACATGCCTCTGTATAATTTTCTTGCTGAAGCAGGTTTTGCTTTGTGTTCCCAATTATAATTATCTGCATTGCATTGTAGAGAATCAGTGTCATACACTAAATCCTCTATTAACAATCACAATGGGTACAAATTATCTTCATTCCAGGAAATCTCAAGGGTCCATCCTGCTTGTATATGATAACAGTTCATTGAAACCCAAATTATGGAGAATTCAATAAAATGAGTAGGAAAAATACTGCTATTTCACTATCCATTTTTTTAAAAAGTGTGTGTGTGTTTGTGTGTGTGTGTGTTTTGGAGAGGTTCTTGCTATAGGGCACGTGCACCCACCAGAAAGACAAAGAGAGATAGAGACACAGAAAGTGAGAAATCACCCCCCAGGGAGGATGGCCATTCCACAATCCCTTCTCCTCCATTCTCCTCTCATGATCTCGGGCATGCACGCACACACGCCTGGTGTGAGGTTAAGCCACCGGGTCTGGAACTTGAACTGCAATCAACTACATGGCAGTTCAGCAACATAGCCATTACATTAACTGCTGGTCCCAAGAATGTGGTTTTTTTTTTATTTATCTTGCTAGAGGGCATGTGTATTCCCAGAGAAAGGAGAGGAGAAAGCATCCCTTATGGGGCATGAACATGTCGCAATGTCATCTCCTGGTTTTCTCCCTTTTTTTGGGATTGTGAATGAGTGCGTACATACACACATACACACACACACATACACGAACACACATACACACATGCACATGCACACACGTGCATGCATACACACACACACACACACACACACTCATAGTGGTTTCTCTGGCTGTTCAGTTTATGAACCATACTCAGCCATGTGGGTTCCAGTTGCCTTAACCACCAGGTCACGGAGTCGGCCATTTTCAAAATATATACAAATTCAGGAATGGCTGTTTAAAAGAAAATATCCCTTTAGTAAGGTTAAAAAGGAGAAGGAAGAAGAGGAGGAGGGAAAAGTCGGGAAAAGTGAGAGGAGAAAAATATAATGTCTCAAGAGAAATGTGAGTAGAAGTCTCCTATATTTCAGAAAAATCTATTTTTTTCTCTTAAAAGAGAACTCGTAAAAGCTTTTCTTAAAAAAACTAGACCCCTTATGCTACTAAGCGCAATTAACAAACAACTCCATAAGTAACCAGATTCAAATTTTAAAAGATTCATTAATGAACTATAATTCTTTTAGTATGCTGAAGTTTAATTCTGAATGAAATATAAATTCTAAGTGCTGATGCTAAGGTCTTAGCAGGAGCCGTCTCCTGCTATTTGTAAAGTCCCTTTCATTTTAACTCCAGTCTCAATTTATAAGCCCTTTATCTTTTCAATAAATTTAAAAGTAAGCATCAAATGACTTGATTTCAGATAAAGAGCTATGAAAAGAAAATTAAATCAGATCAATGCTCTGTTGATACATAATGAGCTAGAACCTGTATGAGTGGAACGTTCCATTAAGAAGTAGAGAAATGGAAAGGAGTGTCTGCTCTTACACCAATCACTTTCAGGGCACAGCAAATATGGTAGTAAAAGTATATACATAAAAAGAGTGTGACGTGAGTATGAAGCTAATAAGAAGCAACACGGACAACTCTAAAGGTACATTTTCCTGGGACCAGCCTCAGTTTCACACTTAAGATGCTGTGCCCTGTGGGGTGGGAGCACACGGGAGTCCAGGTTTCCTTATAGTCCAACCGAAAGGCCAAGTGCAGTGGTACGCACTGTAGTCCCAGCACCTTTGGAGGCTGAGGCAGGAGGATCATAACACAGGGAAACCCTACTTAAAAAAAGAAAAATAGAATTCTTTTTTTTCAAAGTGGAATAAATAAACAGTGGTGAAATGATATGCTTTAGAGTGCTGAAGAAATGGAAGAGGTGTTTTTGGAGGGGAATGATGTTTTAAGCAAGACTCATTTGTAGGAGATAGGAAATGTTTCCCCTCCACAGACTTGAGCCAAAGCAGGCTTTGATGTGTTCTGTAGCTAAACTTTCCTATGGATTATTGAGTTTAGGAACAGCTCAATACAGAGGACAGTGTGGTCATCAGCCCTGAGACTTGCTCTTTTCATCTCTTGGC
Organism: Tupaia belangeri chinensis; assembly: GCF_000334495.1. Lineage (NCBI taxonomy): Eukaryota > Metazoa > Chordata > Mammalia > Scandentia > Tupaiidae > Tupaia > Tupaia belangeri. The sequence continues at coordinate 442,885 of NW_006160067.1, forward strand.
TGCTTTGGTCTGCAGGGCTTCCTTCTTAGACCTCAAATTTCCCTTTCTTAGCCATATAGATGTCAAGGTCTTTATCCTTTCATCATATTTCTCAGCAACTATGTGGAAAGGATGTTTCAATTTCTGTTCTTTCTATTAAACCCCCCAGCACTAACTCAATAGCTTGACTTAGATCAGGTGTTCATCCTTGCACAGATCTCTAAGGGCAGAGAGAAGTCATTCCCCCATCCAAGGTCCATCTGAATCCCACAGGCTGAGAAAGAATGAGGAAGTCTACTTCCCTAAAAGAAATCAGGCTGCTCTACCAGATTATGGGATGACAGCTTTAGGGGAACTGAAAGAGTGCTGTTTACTTGGAACCAGCAGTTGGTGAAATGGCTATGTCGCTGGACTCCCATGTAGTCGACCATGGTTTGAGTCATGGACCCAGTGGTTTAAACTCACACCAGGCCTGTGTGTGTGAGTGCCCAAGATCCGGAGAGGAGAATGGAGGAGAAAGGATTGCAGCGTGGCCATCCCACCTGGGGGGGGGGGGAAATTTCTACTCTTCTGTTTCTGTCTCTGTCTTTCTGGTGAGCGCACACGGGGCGGGGGGGGGAATTTCTCACTTTCTATCTCTCTGTTTCTGTCTTTCTGGCAAGTGCACGTGCCCTATAACAAAAACCTCTCCAAAAAATAAAATAAAATAAAAAGAGCGCTATTTACTATTAAAAATAATGAGAAAGGAATTATTTGGGTTGTCAGAAAAGTCAGAACACATTTTTGCATAGAAAAACAGGAGAAATATGCCTGTCTTTTCCAACAACCCAGTAGTTCAAGTGAAGGAACTGAATTTAGGGAAGGCTATGTCAGAGGAAAGAAAGGTAAAAATTAAATACCTTCTTTCCTAGGGTTGACTCTCATTCTCACTTAAACAATCAGATTCAGATTTTAGGAGAAAGGTATACCTAGATAACACATGTCCCTTTTTCCCTTCTTTATTTCCTAGCCTACATACACACACACACACACACGCGCGCGTGCGCACGCACACACACACACACACACACAGTGTATTAAAACTAAAGGAAAGGAGAAAGAATAGAAAAAGGAAGAAGAAGGGTCATATTCCAGAGCTCTAAGCACTGGCAAGGAGTCACACCTTACTTGCACCCTCTCCCCCATAAACTAGGAGGAATAAGCAGAGAGGCTCAAGTGACAAAAACACATAATGAGAGGTGAATGCAATTATTCTGAGCTGCAAGACCTTACTTCTGGAAGAGTAAGGAAAATACCACAGTCTACTCTGCAGAATTGATCATAGCCCTTCCTTGTGATAACCTAAAAAATATCTTTCTTAGGTTATGATTTTATTGTCTACCAATTAGCTCTCAAATCTGTATTTAACTTGAGGGAGTAAGCTTCCTGTACAATTAAATGCTGCTATTACTATGCTGAGACACCTAACCTGGTCAGAGAAAGATTGACAACGTCCTCCCCAACTGATTAACAAGGCTCACTGAATTCAAGCTACATAAGGCAGAATTTTATGATTCAGCTAAAAAAAGCCTAAAGAAGTTTAAAGACAATTATTATAATAAATGCTAATAAATTAAGAATTGTTAAGGAATCAAAGTAATTATTCTCTAACATTAATGAATAAAAATATTTATTATAATATCAATAATTAACCATATAGGAATATAGGTGCCAATAAAGTAAAGCCTCAACAAGCTATATTGGAGTGGATTTCATAAGAGCAGGGAGGAATATAGTTATCTAAACTCTATCTGGAAAATCAAAAAATTAAATTAAATCTGGAAAGAAAGGGAGGAAATAAAAACACAGATAAACCTATGAAACTATTGCTATTGTGGAGGGCTGCGAGCCTGATATGAGAACACCGTGTAGGTGGTGCCCAGTGATTCACACATGAAACTAATTTGAAACTAGCAGTGAATAACATTTCTAACCCTGGTTGCACACATACCACATTTCAGAGCACGGTAATAAAGTAAACTTGAGATTGTGATACTGAAAGGTATCTTTTATCTTTTATTAATTTATAAAATTATATATTTATTTATATATATGTGTATATATATATTTGCATGTATACATATGAACATTGATATGTTAAACAATGACCTTTAGCATAAAAAAGTATAATAAACATTATGGTAAGAGAAATTTCCCATAGAGGAAAGTGTCTGGATAAAACTACATTTAAGTCTACTAAAAACGTGGGTTTGAAGTTGTTATTCTGTCTTCAGTAGTCTTGAGCCGTTGTAGAGAAATGGGCTTAGTACTGTAAGCCTTCAGATAAACAGTGGCAGTCTACTAAAAAAAGGCTGTGATTACCTGTACACAAACTTTACAACCTTTGAGTGTGAAGTAAATCTCAAGAATAGTTCAATAACAGATTATTAAAGAAGTGGCTTGTGAACATTTGGAAATGGAAGCAGAAACCAGCAGGAACTAAGATGAGTTGAGGAAGAACAAGTCAGGTCAGACTGATTTCATTCCTCTTTAGACAAGGATTTAAAAAGGTGGATTATGTCCATCTGGGCTTAACAAGGTATTTGTCACAGGCAGAGCTAAACATAACCTGGATAATTGTACAGGGAAATAGATCCGTAAGTGTCTAAACAACCAACTCACTGATCCCAATTAAAGGCTTGCTTAAATCTTAGAGCACAGTGTTTTTACTATTCTGTAAAGGACTCTGACCTTTGTTCCTTCCTTTTAAAAAACTGTGACTGCCATATTTGAGCACATACCATGTGCTAGGTGTTATGCTAATTTCTTGATATGAATTTTATCTTCATAATGAGCAATGAGACAAATACTGTTCAAACTTTATGTCAGAGAAATTTAGAGATTTGTCTGAGCTCACCAACCTAGACAGGAAGTTTAGAGTTGCACATTACATAAAGGCAGAGCAAGGATGAACGGGTTGAATTACGGAATCAGGATGTAAAAGAATCAAAACTCATTAGTGAGTCAGATTAAATATGGAGTTCATAGGCATTTTATTTGTTAACAAGGCCAATGTGAGTCAATAGTGTTGACATAGCTGCTAAGAAAATTAACAGATTCTTAGGTCATAATGTAGAATAAGACTATTTGACTAAAGCTAGTTGGAATGCTTGTTCTTTCAGTGTTTTCACTTCAAGCTTCTAGCCTTTATACAAGGATATCAACTAGGATTCTTTTCCTAATTAATGACAGGAACTCCACACGCAAGAAAAAAGATGTTTTGGCTCTCAGAACTGAGAAAAATTTTCATACAACCTACAGATTGAGAGAAGTGTTGGAACCCAGGTATCAGGAATGGAGAATATGCTTCCATCAAGTCATCAGATCTCACTCTGTTTTCAGTCTCTCATTTCTGCTTATCACTACTTTCCTTTGCATGTTAAATTTACCTTCTTCTATTTCATAAAGGCCTTCACCACTGGAAGACAAGATAGCCACCAAGAGTCTTGGCTTAGCTGTTCCAGCTGAAGAGAAAGCTTCATTTTATCCAATACTCATAGTTATTCCTGAGGAGAATTCTGATTGGTCAGGCTGTAGTCATATAAAAACTTTAGCCCAAATTCTACTGTCAAGGAGAGAGATGATTGGTTGATTTGGTCAAGTCATTACTCTTTTGGCCCATACCCATGGAGGTATAAAGTAGAGCAGAACTTCTTATGAGAAGAAAGGATGCAAGAGATGGCTAAGCAGACCACATATGATATTCTAATTTGGGACGTGTTCAGAGAAAACTAGGGATGAGAATTGAAACTTTACACTGTGGAGACAGATGAAGAGCCAGACAAAAGAGAAATCTCAGGGCAGAAAAAAGAATTGGTGGCAAAAAAAGAGCAAACATCTATATGGTATAAGGTATAAAACGTGAACCATCTTAACTGGAATAAAGATTTCGCTTTTTTAAGAATTTCAAATTTATTATGATTTAAGTTTTAAAGCTCAGAGCACTGTGAGGTATCTCAAGATAAAACAAGAACTCTGTCACTTCCATATTAAAACTATAAACTGACCGTTTGTCGGGTAATCTGCACATTTATTACGAGACAAAGTAAGTGGTTGTAATAATGATTTTTAAAATCATAAAAATTATTTTTCAAGTTTTTCCATAGGGCACATGCACTTGCGGGAGAGGGTCAGAGAGAGAGAAAGTAAGAAATAATCCCCTAGGGGAAAGGCCACACCACAATTCCTTCCTCATTTTCCTTCAGGGATTTTGGATACACATACACATACACAACCAGCATGATTTTCAAGCTACTAGGTCCGGGACTCCAACTGCAGTTGGCCATGAGGGAGTCCAGCACCTCAACAACAATGACACTTGAGGCTCCCCAGAACTGTAGATTTTTAAAGTCAAACAGATATGAGTTTGAATCTAAATTCCAACACTCAGTAGCTTATGTGATCTTGGACAAATTGCTTACTCCTGCTTCACTTCATTTTTATAGTATATTCATTCTACCCACAGAGTTTCGTGTCTTTAAGTCAACTTTTGTTCAGATGTATAAAGAAGTTGAACCTACTCTTGAAAGCATTTAGATTAATTAAGATGTTTTATGAATCAATACAATGTGGGAAAAAATAAAGGAATGGAAATCAACTGCAGATACCAGAGACAGGGTGGGAGGAGGATGGGAAATGGCAGTGTGGGAAATAGGGTGGGGAAAAAAATACATAGGGGTGTGTGTGTGTGTGTGTGTGTGTGTGTATATATGTGTGTGTGTTTATATATATATGTGTACGTGTGTACACATATATATATATAATAAATGGAAATTATTTGTTGATTCAATAAATGGAAAATTATTTGTTGATGATCGTATGTATGATTAAGCTACTTCACAGTGTATTCTGGCTGGAAAATCTCATTTTGTATGCTATGGTGATGTCCAGTGGAAGTGTGTAAAATTAATAAATTTAAAAAAAATTTTAAATGGTGATTATTATTCTTACCTTGTAAGACTTTTGTGAGTAGTGGAGATACCCTAGACAGAACCCTTGATCCATACGTAGTACGTAATAAGGGACCTCTTTTTTTTTTTTCTTTTTTTGGAGAGGTTTTTAGCTATAGGGTGTGTGAGCTCACCAGAAAGTCAAAGAGAGACAGAGAGACAGAAAGTGAGAAATCACCCCCAAGGGGGGATGGTCACGCCACAATCCCTTCTCCTCCATTCTCCTTTCGGGATCTTGGGCACACAGGCACATGCGCCCGGCATGAGTTTAAGCCACCGGGTCTGGGACACAAACCATGGTTGACTACATGGGAGTCCAGTGACATAGCCATTACATTAACTGCTGGACCCAATAAGTGACCATTTTTATGTGTATGTGTACATACACGTATATATGTGTGCATGCATGTATGTATACATACAGGCATAACCCAAAATGCTCTGACATGTTTGAAATGGGAAGATGCCATACTGTCACAACAAAAGCTTAAAATTGCAGATTTTAAAGCTGTTTCTGTAAGGACCTGTGATATTAGAATGAGAGAGATCAAGAATGGAAGGGGGGCTGAGGTCAGGCAGTGAGAATGCATGATGGTAATGCATGATTGTCTAGCATCTTAGAACTTATTGTCTTAGAAATGTAGCTTTCCTGTGGTAGGACTTGAGAAGTTTAGGTTAGCATGTAGGATTACACAGCTAGTCCATGAGGATCCAATGAGACAATAAATGCACAACTGCTTAGAATAATCTACTTACACTAAATAATATTTTTATGAAGCTTATTGTATAATAGCATTCTACTAAAATGTAAGCATCTCAAGACACCAACCATATCACATTGATTTTTTTCCCTATACTTTAGTATATTGTCTGGTGCTTTGGAGACACTTAAATAAAAGATGGGAGAAAAAAGTTGTGATACCATGAAGTAAAAGCCAAAAAAGAATCATATGATAAATACGTGTGTAGATTTACATATGCACACTTGAAATAGAATCAAGAGAAATAAAAATGTAATTGGTGATATACCAAAAAGAATAAGAAACAGCAGAAAAGTAAAGACCAAAAAGGGTGAAGAATCAAGGGATAAAAAACAAAGAACTACGGCACTGCAATTCAGAAATTTCAATTCTGTACAGCTTGAATGAAGAATTTAACGTATTAATAATTCCATGATGCCTCTCTATACAGCATGACTGTGTTTGACGCTCTCAGGGTTTAAGCTTTTGTAACTAATTTCAATTTAATTGTAATGTTGTATGATCATTGCATTTGGCTTGTAAAAAAGGGCTAAAGCTATCAGATAGCAGACATGGAAGCTAGTCTCACTTCACTCAAATTACCTATGTAGTTCCTACCAACATTCTGTGTTACTCTCTCTTACTCTAAAGAAGTTAGTTTTCTTTCTTTGTTATTTTTTTTTTTCAGGGCATGGCATACAGAAAACAGTAAAACTTTGTCAGTGTAGCTACTGAGCTAATGCAACAAGCTGCTAATGGCTAGGGGAAGATTGTCCCCACAGTTCCATTTCTCAGTACGCTGCTGCTCCCAAGACTGAAGACAATATTCCAACAGATATGTAACCAGTTGGGTCTACCAGAGGGCTAGTTCAATCACATGAGGAAGTTCAATTCTAAACACAGGGGAACTGGACAGAGCATGCCTTATGGATTTATTTACTCAACAAATATTTATGATAGTTAATATTCTAGCTAACCTAGATGCAGACATGAACAACAGTCTTGCCTGCTATGGATGGAATATGTATCCCTAAATTCATGTGTTAAAATTTGATTATGAAAGTACTAAGAGGGTAAAAATCTTAATCTCACTATGGTATTGAAAGGTGGCACCTTTGAGAGGAGATTAGGATTAAAGTCACCAGAATGAGTTCTGATGACTGAGTCCTGGTGAG
>NW_006160067.1:449813-472277 GCF_000334495.1 Tupaia belangeri chinensis
CGCAGAAAGAGTAGGAATGAAACAGAAACAGACACATCCTCGTGTCCTTCTCCCCATGTGATGCACAGTGATGTCTCAGAACCTTCCAGAGAGGCCCTTTCAACAAAAAGATCCTCACCAGACATTATTCCTTGACTGTAGCCCTCCCAAACCATGAACTACATAAACCTCTATTCTTTGTAAATCACAGGTATTTTTCTTGGCAACACTGCCTTTCTGGAAAACAGGCTGAAAGAGGCTAAGCGGCCCGCCAAGTACACAGAATTTGGGACCACAACCAAAAACTGCATCTCTTGATTCAAACCAGAGCTTGTGCCAAGGAAAACTATGCTCAAGGGTCTATACTACATCATTACATTCATCATTCCTCGGTAAAGAAAATGACTGCCAAGTTTTCTAACAGATTTGTCAATTTTTGCTCTACCAATTTGGAATGTGAGAGAATTTGGGAGGAGTTGAAAGTGTGCACTTGAAATCTTTCTCAATTCATGGATACATTTTTTTGAAAATATTTCTGAGTCGATACCACTCTGGTACATGGGCATTTGTTCTTCTGGGGCCTGGACCATCTACCAATACCTTTTATTGTAGATGACACCCTACTCAGGATGGAGAAGCAGAAGTAGGAGATGACCTACTGTCAACAGCACAAACCAGGTGAGAAAAAAATCCCACTACCATAAGGATGAGACAAGCTTGGCAGAAAGTACATGGAAACTGTTGGAGAAAATAGAATTTTAATGTACATAACTGCTAATTACAGAAGCAACTTTAGTTTTTATTAAAACAGGTCTCTGAAGATCTGTACTTGGGAACACATTAAATGATTAATTTGAATCAATATACATATATACTTGGAAATGACATTCTAACTACATTCATATATTCAATAATTTAGACTCTTTCCTAATCTTTGTACTGAGAGGTGATGAATGATGAAGTATGGAAATTTTTAGGGGACAAAGGATTTTTTTATAAAATTGTATGTAGGTTCATGCAGAAGCAATGTCAATCTACAACTGAGTTACTTCTAGGGCCAGCTTTTTGGCACACTGGAAATGCACTGCTCGAGAGAAGCTGGATTCCACATGGCGACTGTGGTTCGCATCCCTGGCCCAGTTAGCCTGAGACACACTAGGCACCTGTGGAAGTGTCTAAGATCCAGCGAGTTTAAGTACTGGAAGAAGGGGCTCATGGCTTGATTATGGCATGCTCCTCTCTCTCAGTCTCTCTCTCTCTCCTCCTCCTCCATGCACACAGACACATTCTATTATAAATAAAGAAAAATACATGATAAAACTCAGTTCTTTCTAAACATAATAACACAGGGGATGAGGTAACTATTTTCACAGACCCTAAATTGGGGCAGGTCCTAGTTTTCCTACTACATTTTTATAAATGGTAGGTAGTAACCTGTTCTTATAGAGAGTCAAAGATAAGATTGAAATGTGAATCCAAAACTATCAAAATAAACACTAACAAAGTGAAATTTTGGAATTTACACTAAATATCCTTGTTCTAACTTAATTTTTAAATACTTAATTGGGTTTTGATATAAATACAAGGGGCTACTCAGAAAGCACTCTGCACAGAAGTGCTTCAGTGAAAATACATACTTGGAAAAAACTATGGAAAAAATTCAAAAATATTTTTCCATCTATATAAACTATTTGATTTCAACAAATTGTTGAAGTTCCTTGTATGTTCTCTTAGGGTTCAACATTTAGATTGAAATATAATTTGTTACAAATACCTCCCAAATCTGAACTTTTAGATAATCATCTATACAATTTTATTTATTTAGCCTATTTTGGATTTGATGCTAGCTTTGTGTTCCACTGCACAGAAGAACGGAACATCCTCCTTGTGAAAACACATTGTCGAAGGCGGTTAAATGATGGCTACTTGGGTTTATGATGCAACTTTCAAAATGGGGCTCATTTGTTTTGAAGAAAAGGTAAAATCCTATCTGTTAAGCAAGTGGGGAGCAGAGAATGATCGATTTATGAGCAGCTTCCATGAGCCAAGGTGTGCTATTAGGATATTTACCAGTGTGTCTCAAATGCTAAGATACATGTACAGCACCTGGGGACCTCATTACAATGCAAATTAAGATTCAGGACAGGTCTGGGGGATGTGAGATGATTTGAGGTGGGCTAAAGCTGGCCCTGAGGATTTTCGTAGTGAGCTCCCACACGTATTGGCGCAGTTGGGCCACACTCAGGCCAACTTCAGTAGCAAGGTTCTCCTCACCTTCATTTCACATAGAACAAGTGGTTCAGAAAGCAGAGTGCCTTGGCTAACATCTCAGTTCTATAGAACATTCCATTTTGAAGCAGGATCATTGTCAAAGCCCAGACATTTCTATGATCCCATGCATTTCCTCATTCCTAGAAGTCAGTGAACTGGAAAAAGACATGTAATGAGGAAACACCTTCCATGGGTTTTTTAAAAGAGTGAACCCAATTTTAAATTGAGAGGAGTTTGGAATCCTTCTCATTGCATAGCAATTCATTTGTTTCATACTCAGTACTTATGAAATCCTTTCTCATTTCTAATGTGCAAACCGTCTCCTGCTTTGTTTGGTTTTTGAGTTGTTGTCATTTAAGAAAAAAAAAAGAGGGAAAAATATTGACTTGGGAAAATTAAGATATTCTAAAGTCATCTACGAAAGGCATGGAGGATGTAATCTGTACTTAACACGATTTCATTTTCTCTGAATTCGGGGACCAGTGCAAGAGAATGAAGTGACTGCTTTGTCCCTGCCCACCTGCTCAGTAGCTTAGAAGGTTTCCAAGGTAACCACAACTTCAGATTAATATCAGAGTAAATAAGAAGCAAAAGGTCCCTGCGTTTTCACTTTCTATGTTACCAGGTCACCTGGCGTAATAGTAATGCAAACTCTCTCCTCTCCCCTTCTCTTCCAGCTGTTTTTCCCCACGTCACTGCATTAAAAGATGCATTTTTCAGGAAAAGACAATTACAAAGACATCGCATCCAGAATCCTTTAACCCGGGGAGACTACAGGTCCCAGGAAGGCAACGCTCTGCACAGAAGAGCTTCCATAAATAAATAGTTTTCTCTGACTGAGAAATGGAGGTAGTAAAATGCGATGAGAAATGTAAGGAGAGAGCGACAGAGAGGAGCGACCTAGCTGCTGAACATGAGGCCCCAGGGCAGACACAATAGGCAGATAAAGCTCCTGATATATAAAAGCATGCACTTATAGCCTCTTACATATAATACATGAAACAACGAGATATTAGGAAATAAAATTTGGGACAGTAAATACAATCCCTTTGATAGGTAAAATGTGCCTGTGGGGGGCACTGCTATGGTGTGGTTAATGTTGGGTTTTCTCCTTTTAGCTCTAGAAGATCCTTCATCTCATTTGGTCCTCAGAAATATAATTCTGCCACATAAAAAAAAATGCAGAGAATTTCCTGATAAGCTATACAATGTATTAAAAGAGCATGTGTTCATCTTTATTCAAAAATTAACAGTCTTACTGAAATGTAAGAATACAGAATAGAAATCCACAACCCATTTAGATTGCTAAGATGATTATGAACGTTACTGTAGATATTTAAGGTGATAGACAATGTGATATTTCGCTCTGTGTAAACATGGTGATGTGAACAGCACGATCAAGCTAAGCAATGAATCCATTAGCTCGCACAGGGAAAACTGCAAAGATTACTTACTCCCCTAGCAGATTTCAAGTAGATATGATCATCAGCCACCGTCAGGAAGCTGCGTACTAAAGCTCTGACTTCATTCATGTAACTAAAAGTTTAAGACCCAAACGTTTAAATTCAGTGAATTCCCTCATTGTGATATTTTCATGTATACATGCCATTTATTTCCTTTCTGAATATTTCCACACAGCTAAGACCTATTATTGATAAAATGTTGAAGCATGATTTTTACATATGAGAATTAATTTCAGTCATGTTTCCTAGCAGCCATATGTATTTATGCTAACTTATCTAATCATTTCCTTACTATTGGATATTTACATGCTTTCCAAATGTCCTTATTATAAAGAAACAGGGCACTGAAAGTCTTAATGTTCAAAACTTTCCCCTGTATTTTGGACTTGACTCTTTGGAATATTTCTAGGAGTAACATAACTCTTCTAAAAAGAGTATCTAGTGAAGAGTCTTGGTAAGAGTTGTCATTTTCTTTCCCAAATCATTTATTTTATATACCACGAGTCTTGATTAATACACAAGTATATGTAGCAGGGAACCAGCAGTTAGCGTAATGGCTATGTTGCTGGATTCTGACATAGTCAACCGCAGTTTGCGTCCCAGACCCGGCGGCTTAAAACTCACGCCAGGAGCGTGTGCGTGCATGCCCAAGATCCTGAGAGGAGAATGGAGGAGAAGGGATTGTGGCATGACCATCCCCTCTGGGGGCTGATTTCTCGCTTTCTGTCTCTCTGTCTCTCTCTGTCTGGCGAGTGCAAGCGCCCTATAGCAAAAAAAACCTCTCCAAAAAAAAAAAAAAGTATATGTAGCAGCCTTTTTGGTATATGGAAAGAGGCATTTGGGTACAGTGGAAAGAGGGTATGTTTGAAGTGAAACCTTCTTAAGTGGAGGAATATATGAATAAAAATCTTTTAACCTTTCTTCTAGACCTTGCCACTCACACTTTCTCATTTTCTCTCCCTCAGGAGAAATAAACTTATCAATAAATAAAAGTCTACGACTAGGATCTATAACTGCTGCAATAAGTTCTATTAACTCTATTTTAGAGAGGAAAAGTAAAAGTTAAAAGGAAAAGGTTAAACAAGTAGGGAAGTCTCTTTCTCCCCCATCCGCACTCCACCCGCCCAGATCAGGGGCTATTTCTAACAGCCGGTGCTTCTGCTGTAAGCATACAGACTTCAGTTGTTGGTTTTCTGATCTAATCTTCCACAAACTATTTTAAAACGCACGCTTTATGTGATTTAGCATTTAAGTCCGCTACGCTTTGATGAGATAAATAGTGCTTTCCTCTTGTCATGATGTCATTACCTACTCAATGCGCTTTTCTCCCTTTTTTTTGGAATCATGTCATGTACATTCGACTCCCTAAATCCTGTAATAGAAGCTTTTTATTTTTTAACCTCATGTGTGTGCTCTACTTCGACCTTTTATCATAAAAGCCTGTTTGTTCACCTTCTGACAGTGCTTCACAGCTCATCACCCAGCCGACTGCAGCTAAACCATGCCATTGTATGAATTTCAATATATAGAAAAAGATGAAAGATGGAAAAAAAAAGGGAGAATAGACAATGGATCTATGATAAGTCAAAGAATTAACAAAAGGGGTCAAATTACCTGAAGTTCAAACCAAAAGACATCAAAGAGGGAAAGCCAAGTACTAAAATAAGAGATAATAGAAGATGATTAGAGGAAAAAATTATAATCAAAGGGAGATAATGGTTTGTAACTGGGAAGAGAAATTGTAAAGAACTAGAAATAAATGGGTGAGATAGAATTAAAGGTATAATAATGAGAACTGAAAAATAATAGTGAATGTAGGGAGAGATAAGCCTGTCATATTATCACAGGGAAGACGGGAAGAGAGAGAAGTTTCCTGTGGGAAGGTTTCAAAGCCGTGGCCAGAGCTGTGGAGTAAAGTCATGGAGAAATGGGAGTAATTGGGGTAACACTGAAACTGGGTACTTATAATGGTGGCAAGCCAGTCTTGTGATTTAAAGTGGTAAGATTGTAAGAAAAGTCCCCAGGCTTGTTTTTCCATAAAGAAAAAAGCAGTGTACTTGCAAATCTATATCATCTGCCTCTCAATTCATGTTACTAAAACTAGATATTCTGGGTCATAAATATCTTTGTTGGAATACGTGTCGTGGGTGTGCATCTTTCTCTCAAAATGCCTGTATTAGTACTGTATTCCCAAGTGTTCCGGTTCACATCTCCTTCACCTTTCCCTCGATGCCTCTAATCAACTGCTTTGTTATTTAAAGAGTTTACTGGGGTTTGATCTGACTGATGGTTTGAGGACACAGGTTGTGTAGTGCAATTAGATTTGTAAAATTACCAAGATGCAGACATGAGCAATAACATAGTCTGCATTTGATTTTTTGTGAACTCCAGAGGAATTGCTTTTGTTTTATTTGCGCACGGGCTTTTTAATTAATAAAAAGACTTTCAAATGTACCATTTTAATATGCAGCTGGGGGCTTACTTGATATATGCTGTGCAAATAATCTAGTTGGAACAAGGCAACCACATTTGAGCAAGAAACCACAAAGCACGACCTGGAGGTATTGCACTCTTCCCAGAATAGAATATAGCCTTGGCTACAATGAAGTGTACAAGCTGGGGACACAATACCTTCTACTTTGTGAATGAATCGATGAATAAACAAATATATTAATTAATACAAATTTTCACATCAAGAAAATCTGGACACGGGTATGCAACAAAGATTGACAGCAACTCCGAATTCTTAAATTTCAAGAAAATCCCCGAGTATTAAACAGGCTCTCACAGTTGACAGAACAAATGAACATGTTCTTTTAAGGTTCACAATGAAAGGCTACTTTCATTAACCCATTAATTCAAGAGTGTATAATTTAGATGGCTTTAAAATTTGGGTAGGTTGATATTATTCACAGAGTAATAACATCAGCTTCATTATCTAAAATGCTTAGAAGCATTGACTTAACTTAATCACCAATAAATAACACATAAAATGTCAAACACAGCTGAACTCAGTAAGACCAAAAAAGTCATATTTGTTATAACAGGTATAATTAATCTCACTAATATCACTGTTATTGAATGTTTTTAAAGTGCTGGTCAAGAAAAGATAAGTAATGTAAAAAATAAATACTGGAAATAAACAGAAAATTTTTTTACTGAAATTTTTAGTTGATTCTCTATTAAAAAAATTGAAAGAAGCAAAATGTTTAAGGAACATCAGAAAGAAAAATATCATTGATGTTAATGTATATGAGATTATTTTCCACTGAACTGGGACAAGTAGATAGTGTGGTAGTTAAGGTGCTAGACACTCCCACATGGTGGACCACGGTTCGAGTCCCTTTTGCTTGCTAGCTCACTTTCCCTCTTTCTCTGTCATTGTCTCTGTCTCTGTTTCTCTCTCTGGTCAAATTAAAATAAATAAATGAATGAATTAAATTAAATCAAATAATTATTTAAAAAATATATTTTTGACTGAACCAATACACAGTGTATTCATGATGGGAAATTCACTTGGTATGCTGTTATGCTACACAGTAATTGAATATAAAATAAAATAAATAAAAAAGAAACTTATAAGTTCACTAAAGTAATTTGCTACAAAATATACAAATTATGTAAAAATTAATAGCTTTAAATTATTATTATTTATGTACCCTGAGACACATGTTCTAGACTATAAACAGTCTATTTACATAAGAAGAAATATAAATGGCCAATAAAAAAATTTTAAAGATAAGACAGTATCACTGTTAATCAGTGATAAGCAATTATAGTAAATATTAAGTTGGCAAGTACTTGGGGGAAATGGGAATTTACACCTCCCATTGGTGAGAAGACATCAACTGGTAAAATATATCTGAGAAATAACTTGCTAATGTGTATTAAATTTTTATTCCAGAATATCTACCTATAAGAAATTACCCCAAAATCATTCAAGAATGTATCACAGGATGTTTAATATTTATAAACAAAAATTCAAACACAAGCTAAATCTTCATCTGCAAAAGGGTTTAATATATTACGTATTATTAAACTACAGCATCCTATGAAGACATTTAAAAAGATAAATGAGGCGTATTCATGTTCAATGACACATAGACATTGAACAAAGCATTTTAGTGAATAAGACATATTTCAAAGCAACATTTATAATATCTTTGGATATAGATATCTGTCATAGAAAGAAAATCTCTAAGACGCATTTTACATTTCACATTCATTTGCAGAGTTTGAGATATTTTGAACTTTTCTGCACTTTGGCTATATATGTAAACAAACTTTTTTGTTTTCAATACACAATAATTGAATATAAAATAAATAAAAAAGAAAGTTATAAGTTCACTAAAGTAATTTGCTACAAAATATACAAATTACACAAAAATTAATAGTTTTACATTATTATTACTCACGTATCTAAAACACAACAACAGGATTCAGACTCTGCATAGCAATCAGGAAAGCAGACAGGGAGAGACTGGATTAAGGGCACTGAGATGGAGATTGTGTTTTTAAATTGTTATTTTTACTTCTTAAAGTTTCCTTAACTCATTAAAGGTAGTAGAGTTATTTCCAAAAAGTAACAGAAAAACTGACATGTTTAATCAGTAAAAAAATGCTGAAATAAGATTGTGAAAATAAATACACAATAGGTTGATGCTCTTCAGTTCAGTAACTTTCTAATTTGGAGTTATTTGTTTTACTGGACATAATCCATTTGAATATCCATCAAACATAATTTTCAATTTATTAATCTCCTGTAAGTTAACATGTAACATTGTAGAGCTAGATCTTGGTCATTAATAAATAATAAGCCAATGCTTCCCCTCCCTGGAATGTTTAATGTTTCTGAGGCCATCTTATTAGTCTGTGATATAATTTTACTCTATAACATTTTTCAGTCGGAAAGAATAAATGCTTCTTTTTTTTTTTTTTTAGTTTGTTTTCCTGTTTCTATACGTGAGTCTGGGTGATTTATTAAAAACAGAGTTTTATTAAACCCCTAATTTTAGAAGTCCAAGGTCAAGGGTCAAATGTAGTCAGGGTCTTCCCTTCCGGTAAAAATCTCAAAGTGGCTCAGAGCATTATGTCACTAGGGGGCAGGAGTGTGCATGTCTGTGTCTGTCAGTGTGCTCCTCACTTTAGGCTACCAGGAGTCCATCATGGAGGCCCCACCCTGATGACCTTATCTATTCTTAATCACCTTCTGAAGGCCTGACCTTTCCTTTTTTATTTTAAGAGACTGTCTACTTAAGTCAAGAGTCTCCTGTGTCATTGTCCCTGCTATGGCTACAGGGAGGTGTCACTTGTTTGACTCTCTTTTAGTCAAGGCCAGCCTAGAGCACCCCCTCCTCCTGTCACAGCCTCTTGAGTCACTAGGACTACAGATGTGAACACCAAGCCCTGTCTGTAGGTCTCCCATGTGGATCCAGCCTGCAGAGCACAGCATTTTTGGCCTCACTTCTTTTTTCTCTTTTAAGTTCATTTATCTATTTCTTCCA
Organism: Tupaia belangeri chinensis; assembly: GCF_000334495.1. Lineage (NCBI taxonomy): Eukaryota > Metazoa > Chordata > Mammalia > Scandentia > Tupaiidae > Tupaia > Tupaia belangeri. Next base: position 459,031 of record NW_006160067.1, read on the forward strand.
TAAGCAAAAAAGAAAGTGAGAGAAAGAGAGCATCTGTAACAAGGTCTTGACGCCAAGATCCATACCAGCATCAGCCAGGCCCAGATGATGGCCCACATGCGCTCAAGGACTCTGGGAGGTCTCTGGGCATGAACCAGAAAGCTGTCCATGTGGATCATCCTCACAGTGTGTCAGCCAGGCCCAGATCATGGCCCGCATGGACCCAATGTACTTAGGGAGGTCTCCGGACATAAAACTATGACCTCCCGTATGGTCAGTCACACAGAGGATGGCAGTTACAATGGTGACAGCATCCAGCTCCCCCAACTCTTAATGCCTCTTTTATTTTATTAATTTTTTTAAAGAGAGGTTTTTGCCACGACCCGTGTGTGCTCATCAGAAAGACAGAGAGACAGAGAGACAGAAAGCGAGAAATCACCCCCAAGGGGGATGGCCATACCACCATCCTTCTCCATTCTCTTCTCAGGATCTCAGCATGCATGCACACACATCTGGTGTGAATTTAAGCTGCCTGGTCTGACACTCAAACCATGGTCAACTATGTGGGAATCTAGTGACATAACCATTACGCCATCTGCTGTTGCCTGTTTTATTAATTTTTTAAGAGGTTTTTGCTTTATGTCATGTGTACTCACCAGACAGTGATTTCTCACTTTCTGTCTCTCTCTGTTTTTCTGGTGAGCACACGCACCCTATAGCAAAAACCTCTAAAAAAAAAAAAACCCACATGCCGGGCACATGTGCATGTGTGCCCAAACTCCAGAGAAGAAAACAGAGAAGATATTGTGGCATGGCCATCCCCCTTGGAAGGTGATTTCTCACTCTCTCTCTCTCTGTTTCCCTCTAGCTCTCTGGCAAGTATACATGCCCTATAGCAAAAATGTCTCTTAAATAAATAAATAAAACTAAAAAATAAATAAAATATATCTCTGACCAATTCTCTGATATGGGTACTAAAGCCCAGTGGGTTTATTTCCATTGCCGATTAAATCTGGCCTCAGTTCGCTAATCTCTGAGTGAGCTGGACAAAATGAAGTCAATCTGTTTTTTTTTTCTTCCTTCCTTTCTTCTTCGCTGCCTTGCTCCCTTCCCTATTTTTACTTTCCTTCTTTCTTGAAGCAAAGCCAGGACTGTGAATTGGCGAGTCAGTACTTTGTTTGAAATATTCACTTATCAATCTACAATATAGGTTTTAGAACGTAATTCGAGGAGTTTTAGAAATCTAATTTAAATAATACTTAGCTTTATGTTATAAACAAATAGCAAATAGCATATAACATTCAGTCTATGTGTATGTGTGTGACGGGATTGGTTTCATAATTGTTGAAGTCCATTGTAAAATGAAAATACAGACTCTGGGGCTAGCCCATGGAATGGTGTTTAAGGTGGCTGGATTATACTTGGCTGTCTGTGGTTCAAGTACCAGAACCAGTGGCTTGAGGCACACACTGGGAACTTGTGCATCCATGCCTAAAATCCCCATAGAGGAAAGATACAGGGAAGGATTGTGATGTGACTATTCCTTATGGGGTGGGAGCTTTCTCATCCCACTCTTGCTCTCCTTCTGGCTCTCTCTGGCAAACAAACACAACGTCTGGAAAAATTTAAAAAAAAAAATAAGAAAATGCAGACCCTGTCTAAAATCATTAACAATTTTAAGATGGCAATGGCAGGGCATAAAACCAAGCACGTCGCCCTGTGAGACTGCACAGGTAGCATCCCCGGGAACCTGGCACTGGCTGACACTGACCATCATGACTGATGCAGAGAGAGTGCCTGTACTGGACGAAGCAAGGGAGCCTACCCACAATTCATCCATCTGGACTGCACCTTTATGTTACCTCCCCCCAAAATTCAGAAAGATAATTTTCTCCTAATCTTCTCATTATGGACTAGTCTTATAGAGCAATCGGTGGGAAAGAAAACCATTCAAAAACTCGTACCAGTAAATGATAGAGAAAATGAATCATAAAGTGGGAAAATGACATTGGATCACATTCTTTTTCTCTTTCTCTCTCTCTCTTTTTTTTTTTTTTTTGAGCAATGGTTTTGAGATTAAACTGTAACAAAAGAAGCAAACAAAACAAATGAAGTTTAAAGGACATGCAGGATTATATAATTACTTCTGCAGCTGATGAAATGTAAATGCCTAAAGCTTATAAAGTAATTACAAGGCAATTACGGAGAGGAGGCTGTTTTGTTCACTCTTACTTCAGGTCCTATTGAAGAACAGTTAGTATGTCAAATTATTAACGTTGAGTAAGTTAATCACCATTCTGAAAGCTAAAATAAGATATTTTGGTGTGTTGCCAAAAATAAACCACAGCAACTACAATTCATTTTCATTTCTTTGTCGAGAACTAAACCAATCTCTTGTAATGGTTACTTTACATGGTAAAATAGGATAGATTAATGCAATCCTGGCAAAGCATGCAGGTAAACCTTTGTTTCTTTAGGATGATTCCTTTTTTATTACATTTTAAAAATTACATATTCATATAGTATAGCTGTGCATATTAATGGGATATAAGAGTGATATTTTGATGTTCAACTGAAGCATGAATGACCAAACCAAATTAACCAACCCACCTATTACTTCAAATATTTGACATCTTTCATGATGAGAGAATTTGAGACTTACCCTCCTAGCAATGTTGAAATATATAATATTCAAGTACTCACCATGGTTTGCAATAGATCTCAAAAAATAAGAGAGAGATAAATGAAAAATATCAAACATCTCTACTTTCTAGCTGAGGGTTTGCATGCTTGACTATCATCTGCCCCATGCTCTTAGCCTCTAGACTCTGGTTAATAACATTTAACTCTGTTTCTAGGCATTCAATTATTTTACTTTTCACACATAAGTAAGAACATGTGGTATTTCTTTGGCTTATTTTAATTAGCATAATGTTCTCTGATTCCATCATGTTGTCACAAATGACAGAATTTATTCCTTTCTTAAAGATCGAATTGTATTTTATTGTGTATATATACTACATTTCTTTAACCATTCATTATTGATTGATATTTAGGTTTACTCCTTAACTTGACTCTTCTGAACAGTGTTGCAATGAACAAAGATGTGAAGATATCTCTTTGATATGCTAATTTTAAATCTTTGGGTAAATTCCCAGCAGTGAGATTGCTAAATTACATAGTAATTCTATTTTTATATTTTAGAGAAACACCCATATTGTTTTGCATAACAGCTCCACTAATTTACATTTTCCCCAACAGTGTACAAAGGTTCTGATTTCTCCACTTCTTGCCAACACTTGTTACCACTTTTTGACAATAGCCAGGCATTCTAGTGGTGTGAGCTGATATCTTATTGATCTTATTGTAGTTCTAATGTATTATCTCTATCCTTAATTACTAGTGAAGCTATGCATTATTTTACATATCTGTTAGCTATTCGTATGTCTCTTTTTAGAAAATGTCTATTAAATATCTTTGCCCAGTTTTTAACCAGATTATTTTCTTTCTAGAGTTTATTTGACTTCCTTATATATTTTGGATATCAATTCCTTATCAGATATATGTCTTATAAATATTTTCTCACAACCTGTAGCTTGTCTCTTCTGTTAATTGTTTTCTTTGCTATACAGAAATTTTTGTTTTGTTATTCCATTTCTCTAGTTTTGTCTAGTTTGTTGTAGTTGTTTTATATATTTTTTACCTGTACTTTTTACTACTGAGGGAAGTTTGGTAAAAGATGGTATTCCAGGGACCAGCAGTTAGTATAATGGCTATGTCACTGGACTCCCACGTAGTTGACCGCGGTTCGAGTCCTGGGCCTGGCGGCTTAAAACTCACGCTGGGCACGTGTGCGTGCGTGCCCAAGATCTGGAGAAGAGAACAGAGGAGAAGGGATTGCGGCGTGGCCATCTCCCCTGGGGGATGATTTCTCGCTTTCTGTCTCTCTGTCTTTCTGGCGAGCGTACAAGCCCTGTAGCATAAACCTCTCCAAAAAAAATAAAGAGAAAAGATGGTATACCAATCTAGCAAAGATGATGCTAGAAGATGGAGAATAAGTCACTTTAAATCACTTCTGATCACTTTCATTATACAAGAGTCATAATCTAGAAATTGCATTATGCTGCATATTTTTCCTTTTAATCCAAATCTTTGTGTACTTAATATGATTTGAGAATTTTGTGTTATGTGGTTTCCAATTATAACTAGCCACATTAGAAATTTCTAAACTGAGGTTTACACTTCTCTCCCTGAATTATATGTGCCAGGTCTGGAGGAAAGTAGTCATTTTGGTTTAGTGCTGTGACAGCCCACTGGGCATATATTTTTTTATAAACATAGGTGATACTTGAGAAGAGTTTTCTTATGGACATACAATCTTACATGGTTTCTAAAGGCTTTTACTCAGGAGGCATGAAGGTTTGGGATCACCAACCCACACTGGCTCACCCATGGCCTTTTAGGAATCAGAACACACAGCAGCAGGTGAGCAGTGAGCAAAGCTTCAGCTGTACTTACAGTCACTTCTCATTACTCCCATTACTGCTTGAGCTCCACCTTCTGTCAGATCAGTAGCAGCATTAGATTCTCACATGAGTACAAACCCTATTGTGGACTGTGCATTGAGGGATCTAGGCTGCATATTCCCTAGTAGAAGCTAAAGTCCAGTGATCTGAAATGGAGATGAGGCATTGATGGTGGTGCTGAGGAGCAGCTACGCATACCGCATTATGGTCAGTTGTATAATTATTCCATTATGCATTGTAATGTAATCAAAGTAGAAATAAAGTACATGAGACATGCAATACATTTAGATCATATCCAGACCATCCCTCCCACTAAACTCAGTGCATGAAAAAAGTCTTCCATGAAACTGGTCCCTGGTGCCAAAAATGTTGGGAATTGCTGCCTTAAAAGATCTAAACTCAAGTTCTTTCTTGACTACTTGGGATATGGTACTTTATAGAAGATACACCTTAGTTTTCTGATACATAAAGTGGGGATTTAATATCAATCTGATAAGATATTGATGAAAATTAGGTTCAATAATACTGTCATAAATCTTTTTTCTTTTTTTTTTTTTTGGAGAGATTTTTGCTATAAGGCACGTGCGCTTGCCTGACAGAGAGAGACAGAGAGACAGAAAGCGAGAAATCACCCCCCAGGGGGGATGGCCACGCTGCAATCCCTTCTCCTCCATTCTCCTCTAGGGATCTTGGGCACGCACGCACACGTGCCTGGCATGAGTTTTTAGCCACCAAGTCCAGGACCTGCACCACAGTCGACTACATGGGAGTCCAGAGATACAGCCATTATGCTAACTGCTGGTCCCTAATACTGTCATAAATCTTACAAGTCCACCACAAAGTACAAGCTTTATAAATATCATTGCTATTTTCATTTCTCAGAAGTAGAATAAATTGCCTTTATTTTTAATATTTCATCTATTAGCCATCTATCTTTCCGTATTAATCATATTATGAATTATCTTCCAAGGGCCTTCCATACAGAGTTCTGTTACACAGCACACAGATGTTATGTATTGAGATGCAGAACCTATGATGACCATGAAAGATTTGGAAGGGAAAAAATTACTTCTTGCATTTTTGAGAACAAATATTGGTCTTCTATAAAGATAAAAACTTTGGTATCTTCACCAGCAAAGATTATTTGATTTTTATTATAATTCTAGAAATAAATTATATTCTTCCAGACATATAACATACAAAGATACTTCAAAAGTTAGAGAAAATGGAATTAAAATATAAGTTTATTTTGGTGCAAAACATTTTTGAAATGTATGCAAAGGTTTTTTATAATATATATTTTACATTACTTTTTGGAGACCTTGTGTAGATAGTCTAAGAGTGTGGCAACTTCCATGATCCTTAGACTAACTCACATTGATCTTAATTTCACTTCTTGCCATGGCACCTCCCAAGAAAGCATGCTAGGATATATATAATGGGATATATTGCTTCAAGATTGAAAAACAAAAAGAACTCTGATTAGGATTTATGCTCCAACTCTTGGAATTTAAAAATAGCTAAAGCATTTTCCCTAGAATTAAATTAAATAATTAGAATGTTTTTAAGGCTTGTAACTTGGGAGAAAGTTGCTGATTTCAGGAGCACCCTCCTTCAACAAATGAGAGTCAATTATAGAGCTGTGTCCCACACCGTCCTGGGTACCTGGACACATAGTAAATACAATGAAAGGACGATAGCTGGATACAGACACTGTATAATAAACAAAGTAATCAATTCACTTGTACAGGACAGAAGATGAAACATGGTACCAAACAAGAAAGAAAGAAGCAAAACATTTAAGGGACACAGAAGTAGAAAGTTACCTTTAGATGACAATGTCTATGGTAGTTCTTAAACTTGACTAATGTACAGTGTATTCATGATGGGGAAATCCACTGTGTATGCTGTACTGATATATAGTGATTGAATATAAATAAAAAATAGTAATAAAAGAAAAAACAGTGCTGGGTGGGTAAGCATCTGTTTCTGACTATCATTAAGTCATTGATCTCAAATTCACCTCTGCCATATAAGATAAAAAATATACATAAGATGAAATGTTTTCAGACATTAGACAACAAGTAAGGCAAAACCGTGGACTCTCAGAAAAGAACCAACTCCATAGGATCTCCCAATGATTCAGGACCTCTGCCTTAAGAAAATTCCTGATTACGAATCAGCAAATTAGGATCAAAATAGTGCACAGGAGTATACTCACGTGAGAAGAGGGAGGACAGCGAGGGTACCTGAAGACGCTGGAGAGGAGAGGGGACCGGTGGAGAAGTGCAGGTCAACTCACAGGCGGGAACCCACCACAAGCCCTCTGCAGACTTCTGAGCCTCTTCTCTGCAAAGGATAAACACGAAGAAAGCTGTATTGAGGGAAATTGTATTCAAACCGCTGGAAACCAAAGGAAAAAGAAAATCATGAAAGAAGTCAGAGAATAAAGCATTGTACAAACGGAAATGAGGGTATCAACAACTGCAGATGGTCTCTGGTCTCATGCGTAAGGAACTTGAAGTTGACACTGCTTAAATAAGTGAAGACTAGAGCAAACTGAAAAACCAACAACTCTTCCTAGACTGGTAAGGGACGGGTGGTCACAGGGGAAACAGCTGCCACCCCAATTGGAGGGATAGGTGAGCACAGACTGTCCCAACTTACCAGAGCAGAAACTCGCCCGCCAGCAGAAGCCTCTGCAGGAACACATGCTGGGCTGGAGAGTAGTAAAACCTGAACTGTACCTAACAGATTCCTGGAGGTTCACTGCGGATAATCCGAGAGAGAAAGACTTCAGGGGGACCCAGTCGTAGGCAGCCCCTGCTACAGTAGGAGCTTAATCTCCAAGAGTTCCACCAATTTCTCACAGTAAACAATTTCTCTCCTCTGGGGGAGAGGAGGAAAAAAATCCATTTTGAAATATGTGAGAACATTTTGTTCTTAACATTGGCTCTCAGGAGAACTATTTAATGGAAGCCTGACACGCTGGGCTTTCTCAGAGTCTGACCTGGGGGAAGGCGAAATACCCTCCGGCTGACTCTAGTAGTCCAATAAGGAAGGGAACTTAACCAACTACAGCTGACTCTAGTTTTCTAACTAGTTTTCTAAATACCCAACCCCAGGCCACTCGACCCATGGCAGCCCACCTAAGTGGGTAAAAAAATCTGGGAACACTTGTAAAGTTTGCAATAAAGAGACAACCTTATTAAAACACTGATACCTAATCAGAGAGCTATTAGACCACCCCCACTACCCCTACTTTACCACTATGTTGCTAAAATCTATTTACAGCAGTATATTTTTTATTATTATTTACACATTCGGTACATTATGTCCAGGTATCATGAATAATCACAAGATAGGGATCTGGTGGCAGCCCAGTGTAAATAAAACTGGACTCCCATGAGAAGGTCCTGGGTTCATGACCCTGGGATGCACTTGCACGTGTTCGGTGACCTGAGTCAGCTGAGACTGTGGGTGAATCCTGATGTGAAGATCCTATTTGGGGTATAAGGGTGCCTTCCCTCTATCTTTCCAATGGAAGGAAGAAATAAACAAAACTTTTTAAAAATGTATAAGACATATTAAAACTAAAAGAACACAGTTTCAAGAGACAGAATAAGCCACAGAAGCAGATTCAGATGTGTCAAGGATATTGCAATGACCAGACTGAGAATTTAAAACAGCTATAAGTAATATGCTGAGTTCAAATAAATGAACTACTGTGGGAAGCTGCACACCAGCGAGTCTGCAGAGGTTTCTCAGAGAGCAAACAATTACCATGATTGGTTCCCTTCCAAAAACCTGACCTTCGAAACCTTGCTCTGATTGGCCACTAGAATCCCTCAAATTTGCATATCTGGCACCTCATGATTGGTCCAAAAGCAACCAATCATAACCCACTGTTAACAACCAATCAGGGACCACCGATAACCGAGAAGACGATACAGACGACCGAGAAGACGACCAGGAAGACGACAACTGAAGAGCCTGAAAAGCTGAAACACCGCGCAGTCTCCAGACGACCCTGAAGATCCTGAAGAGCTGACACTGCATCGTCTCCAGACGAACTGGGAGACCCTGAAGAGTTGTAACACTACATCGTCTCTGGACAACCCTGAAGAGCTGTGATACCACGTCGTCTCCGTGCTGCTCACAGTAGACGATGCGACCCTTAAGAGCTGTGACACTGCGTCGTCTCTGTGCTGTACCGTGCTGCCCACAATAAACAGACGACACTGTCGTCTCCGTGCTGTAACACTACGCTGCTTGCCCCGGCTCTCACTCCTTCACTCAGGAAACCCGTTCGGCTGTCCCCCCGGGTCGGGACAAACTACATAGAATTTATGAGCAGATGGACAGTAAAAGCAGAGAGATGAAAATCTTAAGAACTAAAAATAAATGCTAGAAATTAAAAAAATATGTACTCTGTCTTGGAAAGGAAGGTTGCTTATATGATGGACTTATTGGTAAACCGGCCATGGCTGAGGGGTAATCTCTGAACTTGAGGCTATCTTGATACAAACTTCCAAAACTAAAAAGAAAAAAAATTGTAAAAAAAAAAAAAAAATGACAAAAGCACAAAAAGTGTGACACACATACAGTGGGAATACCATAAGGAGAAGAAAGAGAGAAAAGAACAGAAGAAATGTTTGAAATACTAAAGACTGATAATTTATGCAAATTAATACCAGACACTAAACCAAAGTCCAGGAAGCTCAGAGAACATTAAGTAGATAAATGCAAAAACAAAACGAAAAACTAGATATAGATTCAACATTAAAGAAAATCAAAAGCAAATCATTTAAAAAGCACCTTATATACAGGGTATATAATGAGGATATAAGTAATTATGGATGGTCTCTGGTCTGACACATTAGCAGCCTGGAGGTTGACACTGTTTTAACAAGTGGAAAACTGAACAAACTGAAAAAAATCAACAACTCTTTCTAGACTGGCAAGGGAAGTGAGGTCATAGAGCAAACTGCTGCCATGCCAACTGGAGAGACAGGAGAGTGCAGAGAATCATGACTTTCCAGAGCAGAAGCTCACCAGAAAAAAATAAAAAATCAGTGTTGATGCAACTGGACTCATATGAGAAAGATGAAAATTGTATCCAACTTCTCATTCTGATGAAAATTATGCCAGCAAGAAGGGAGTGGGTTGAGTGAAATGTTGAAAGTATTGAGAGGAAATCAAAAACAACAGCCATCTAGGATCTTGTACGCTGCAAATCACTCTTCAAAAGGGAAGGAGAGTGCTCGCTTCGGCAGCACATATACTAAAAGGGAAGGAGAAAGAAAACATCCTAAGGAAAGCAATAATTGAGGATATTTGTTGCCCGTAGACCTGCCTTGTGGGAGGTGTCAAAGAAAGTTCTTCAGAGAGAAGGAAAAGTATATGAATCAGAAACTTGGATCTATATAAAGAAAGAAAACCATTAGAGAAAGAACAAGTGATGATATAATACAACATTTTATTTTTCTTATTCTTAATTCCTCTAAAAGATAACTGCACTCAAATTAATGTTAGCAATGATACATTCTATTATGTATGCTTATATGTAAATATGTTAAATAAAGACAGAAATGATATAAATGGCTTGAAGGAGGAATTAAAATTGTTTTGTTATTATGAGCTGTTCAAATGTATAGTGTTATTTAAAATTGAACATGGAATAGTTGTAAATATACATCATAAACTCAAGTATATTCACTAAAAAACTAAAAAGTATAAAAAAAGGAGAGAAAATGGAATCATATAAAATGGTCAGTTAAAACCACAAAAGGCAGAATAAGAGTAAAAGACAAAGACAAAAACAAATAACAGCAACAAGTGAAAAATTGTTAATAAAAATTTGTAGCTTTTAATCCAACTGTATTAATACTCATTTTGAACATCAATGATTTAAGTGTAGCAATTAAAATACAGAGGCTGCCAGGGTGGATAAAAAACCAAGACCCAACTATACATTATCTGTGAAAAATTTACTTTAAATTTAAAGTATATTTTAATATATATATATATATATACATAAAATATACATATATAAAATATATATACATAAATATATCTTTAAATATGTCTACACATATATTACAAATAAATTGATAAAGATATACCATATGCTAACCCTAATCAAAAGAAAGTTGAAGTACCTATATTAGTTTCTCAGGAGCAGATTTCGAAGCAAGGAGTGTTGTCAAGGATATAGAGGGCTATATCAAGAAATATAAAGGTATCAGTTCTCTAGGATGACATAGCAAATCTTGTATGTGCCTAATAAGACGGTCACAATGTTCAAGGCATATTATACTATTCTACACTACAAGATTGGGTCATCAGAAAAGTCACAATGCATTTTTGCATAGAAAAAAATATATATGTCCTGACTTTTCCAGTGACCCAATATTATCCAACTATACTTTATTCCAACACTACAGTGCAATACTACAGAGTATTTCATCCAACAACCACAGATGACAAATTCTTCTTACACTCACATGGAATATTCACCAAGACAGACCACATATTAGGCCATAAAACATGCCTCAACACATTTATAGTAATAGAAGTTATGCAGTGTACATTCTCAGACCACAGTGGAATCAAACTATAAATTAATAACAGAAAGGTAGCTACAAAATTCTCAAAATATTTGGGAATGAACCCTCTTCTAAAGAACACATATGTCAAGAAATCCCAGGAGAAAAATATATTTAAATGAATAAAAATGAAAACACAACAACATAATAAAAGAACAAACTATTTTTTTTTCTACTCTGACTCATTTCAACGCCTCACTTCTAACTAGATGTGTTGCTTTTTCCCCCACACGTTGATTTTCTGGCATACACAAGCTAAGTATCCTATGATTTAATTTAAATCTGACACTACCTAGTTGGAGTTAGGTTCAGGTCTCATAATTTAAGGGCTTAGTCCTATCAGACTGCCCCTAGCTTCACTGCCAATCACAAGTCTAGAACCTTTGACCAATCCTCTGTAAGTGAGGAATTCAAATGGCCTCTCTTTAGGTTCTACCATTTCAAGAGCTCAAAGAACTAAGGAAAGCTCTTACATTACAAATAGTACAGATGAGGAGACCAATGATACATATAAGAAGCTGTGTGGGAAGGAGCCTGGGGATTTCAATGCCTCTCCAGGTGTGCCCCTGTCTGGGTACTTCCACCCATTGAACACCCAGAGCTCTCCAAACTCCACAGCTCAGAAATTTCTATGTGGGTTTCAGCATACAGACATCATAAATTTTTACCTCAATCTCCAGTTCCTTTCTACTTCCTGGAAGATGGGACTGAGGTGAGGCTGAAAGCTCCAAGCTTCTAATCATGACTTAGTTTTAATGGTGACCAGTCCATATCAAGAGGCTTACCAAAGCTCACCCAGGGAATTAAAAGTGACAAGAGCTCAATGTCAGACACATGGGTCAAAGACCAAATATTAGAATGAAAGATCTGATAGAACCTGCATTGTTCAGGAAATTACAAGAGTTTTAGGAGCTCTGTGGCAGAAACTGAGGGACAAAGATCAAATATCTCTCTCTTTACATCACAATATTACACTTATCAAAATTTGTGAGATGCAGCAAAAGCAGTGCTTTGAATGAAATTTATACTATTGAATATGTATATTATACAAGAAGAAGAATTTTAAATCAATGATATAAGCATTCATCTTACATTTAAAAAAGCAATTTCAATTCAAAGTATACAGAAAAAGAAGACATCATAAACTTACAACAAAAGTCAATGAAATTAAAACCAAAACAATCAATAGAGAAAAATAAAACCAACAAACAAAAGCTAGTTCTTTGAAAAGACAAAATCAATAAGCCTCTAACCAGACTAAGAAAAAAGAGAGAGGATATAAGTTACTAATATCAGCAATGAAAAAAAAAATATCCCTATAAATCCCATGGACATTAAAAAGATAATAAAGTAAAACTGTGAACAATTCTATGTGCAGAAATTTGTTAAGCTAGATGAAATGGAACAATTCCTAGAGAGACAGAATCTGCCAAAGTCACACAAGCAGAAAAAGGCCATCCAAATGGGCCTATGTGTATTAAAGAAATGAAGTCAATAATAATGAAAACCACCAGGCCTACATGGGCAAGTCTCAAACTCTGAATACTATTTTTTTTATTAAGTTACTTAAAGTACAGAACACTAACATTTCTTGAGGAAACTTATTCCAACTTTCTTTGTGTTAACTATCTGAAAGACTCATGAAGTTAAACAGTGGGTCTTAACAATAACTGTGCAAACGAACTAGTGACTAGAGAAATAACTTTCCAAGAGGTTCCCAAATAGGTGACAAAAGGAGACTGGACTACTGCTTTGCTCTAACTAGAATCTACCCTGGTTTCATGTTACCTCCCCTGCACAGTCATCCATCCACCTTCAGAAATCTCTGCCTTAAACAATGTATTCCTTCAAAAAATATATTTTTCCAGGAACCAGCAGTTAGTGTAATGGCTATGTCGCTGGACTCCCACGTAGTCGACCGCGGTTCGTGTCCCGGACCCGGTGGCTTAAAACTCACGCTGGGCGCGTGTGCGTGCATGCCCAAGATCCCGAGAGGAGAATGGAGGAGAGGGGATTGCAGCATGACCATCCCCCCTGGGGGGTGATTTCTCGCCTTCTGTCTCTATGTCTCTCTCTGTCTGTCTGGCGAGCGCACGTGCCCTACAGTGAAAATCTCTCCAAAAAAAAAAAAAAA
>NW_006160067.1:472495-477361 GCF_000334495.1 Tupaia belangeri chinensis
ACTTGTTTAAGAAAAAGGGCTATCCCTCAATACTTATGCAATGTTGGAAAAACTCCCTCCTGGCTGGGGAGAACCTTGGTATTATTGCAACTCCAATCTCTATGAATGTAAGTATGTATACACACACAAGTATAAATATGTGTGAATATACATATATGGAATGTAATGCATATAAAATATATATTTTATATATATAAAATACAATGTGATATATGAAATACAGTATATTTGTATCAGCTACACAGAGCTCAATGTAGAAATATGATATCTTAATTTATTTACATGTATCAGGTATTAGACATAAACTATGAGCTTTGTTGATACTGTTACTTTGATGCAATTAAGATTCCTTGGTATATATTCTGCTGTCTACTTCACAATTTACATCAATTATTAATGCATCTTCATACATTTGTCTCCATTCTCAGCCACTATGTGTGTCTTAGAAAACATTTTACATCACGAATTGTGGAGTCAAATACTTCCTGTTCCACTGAGCCCAAAGGAAGCACCCAAATTAGCCCAGCAGCTCATTTCCCACCAACGCTGAGGAGGGTGTCTGCCACTGAGAGACAGCTCAGCCACCCAGGTGGGAAATACTGCTGCAGACCAGACAGCTGCTCTCAATGCCAGAACAAACAGGTGCGGGTTTTATCAATGCAACAGAAGGGAAATAAATAAGGCAAAATAGAATTCCACTCACAAACACAGACTTCCCAGAGTGAAAAGGAAGGAAAGGACTCTCAGAGTAATAGCTACGTGCCTTTTTTGATCCTGCTCAAAGCCATGGCCTTTGCCTCTCAGCCCCCACCATATTCCAAAACTTTATAGAGCTCCGAGGCATCTCTGTACATAGGAGTTGAGCTGACATGGGGGTCTCTTCCGAGAACAGAACAATACTTACACAGATACAAGTTTGTGAAACCCATCCAGTACTTTGTAATAGAAAGATGATATGGTAAATTGGACGGGGAAAAATGGCCACTATAGTTTACAGCTGTCCAGGGATGAACTCTGTGTTGTTACACTTTGAACCTTGCTTGGTCTTAAGACCTGCTTTAGCCAATGGGATATTTATTAGAAAGCATGACACAAGTGGAAGCTTGAAAAGTGTGTGTAGGGACTTATTGTTGCCAAGTGAAAAAGTTTGAATTCATCTTCTGGAAACATGCAGGTCCTAGGCAAAAGTTAGACATGAGTAAGGCCATTTAGGATCAATCACGACTTGTGTGATTCACAACCAACTGTGGGTACATGAGTGAATCCAGGGAAGACAACTAGAACTGCCCAACTGAGCCCAGCTCATATTGCTATTCATCAAGTTGGGATCTAATGCATCATGTTTGATATGTTTGTTACACAGCAACATTTGACTGATACACTTGGCATAGCTGGCTTCAAGCTACAAAAGGAGTCAGGTGAGAAGAACCATTTTCTGCTGAGTTCTGAGTCTTATTGCACATCACATGACAGCTTGATTCCTTACGATGCTGAGTTACATTCTAACTCCCGTAGATGGAAGGCAAAGGTAAAAGTAGCAACACTTACTATTGCTATGATGCCAAAGAAAATACACACTTTACTTGTCTCTTTATTTTTCAATTTCTGCTGACAATGAGTACACCTAGCTCTAGATTTGATCTCAAATAGGTATTTGAATCTGTGGACTACAGAAGGCTTAGAGATCTAGGGGTCATTAGTGCAGTACTACTTAGAGTGGCAAAACAGTAGAATTTCTCCTGGTCTTTGGCGGGACCATCACACATAACTCTGACAAGAGATATCATTTAACATCAGACTTTTCATTAATGAAGATTAAAATTATTTTTCATTGGTAAAAAGTATGCTGAAGTACATAAATCTCCAAATAAGTGATTTAGTGAATGCTCCTGAGTTCTTTATTTTATGTGACTTCAGAATGAGTGTTTTATCTCAAAGGTTATTCCTTTTAAAATCTAACTTTCTTTGCTGTCTTTCAGGAAATGTGGACAATTTGATGAAATGATATTTGTGCACTATTGGCAACACAGCTTAAGCTAGTGAAAATGCTGATCTTACTGTTCTTGTTTGTGCAATTGATTTTTTTTTCATTTTCTTATTTTATTATTACTTTTACCTAAGGAATGTTCAGAAGAAGGTTGATGTTTTGGAGAAAAAAATCCTTCTGGTGCTTGAATGTGGAATTCATCTGAAAGTTCACTACTTCTAGAAGCATCTAATGTCAAAGCTATCTATTTAATCTGAATATGAGGGGTTTTTGCATGTGTGTGTGTGTGTGTGTGTGTGTGTGTGTGTGTGTTTTTCTAACATGATGGATAACATCTGCTTAGTTGAGAATAAATAATTTGCTTAATTTAAATGTACAACTTATTTTTTTAGAGGTTTTTGCTATAGGGCACATGTGTTCGCCAGAAAGACAGAGAGAGAGAGACAGAAAGCGAGAAATCACCCCCAAAGGGGGATGGCCACACCACAATCCCTTCTCATCCAGTCTCCTCTCAGGATCTTGGGCACACATGCACATGTGCCCGGCATGAGTTTAAGCCACTAGGTCCGGGACTTAAACCGCTTTCGACCATGTCGGAGTCCAGTGACATAGCCATAATGCCAACTGCTGGTCCCATAAATGAACAATTTTCTATATTTTTTTTTTAGTAACTTGTTGCAGTTTTTAAAATAGATACACTGGATTTTTACTGGTATTCAAATTTTTCTTGGAGACTGCTTAAGGAGGTCCAATAATTTGCTGGAAATCTGAATTACTATGCAAATTCTTCCTTGCATGCTAGGAAGTATCATAAAAAAGAAGATCCATTTGTAGGATTAACTATCTGATATAGGCATTCCATATCTGCTCTTAAATCCCAGGTTTTTCACTTTCTACCTATGAGACCATAAACAACTTAGGTAAGCCTTTCTTTTCTTTTCTCTTTATTTAGAGAAATGTTTGCTATAGGGCATGTGCACTCACCAGAGAGACAGAGAGAAAGAAAGTGAGAAATCAACCCCCAGGGGGGTTGGCCATACTGCAGTCCCTTCTCCTCCATTCTCCTCTCAGGATTTTGTACATGCATGCACACACACCCAACATGAGATTTTTTAAGTCGCCAGGTCTGGGACTCGAACTGTGGTCAACTCTGTGGGAGTCCACTGATGTAACCATTATACCTTCTGCTGCTCCAAAGTTAGCCTTTCTTAAACTTGACTTTTCTCATTTGTAGAAAGGGCATGACATCTCCCTCACAGTTTCTGACACATAGTAATTGCTCTTCAAAAAAAATTGTGAGCGCCTCATTTTCCAACATCACGTCACCTGGTAAAACAGAGAATGAATCTACTTCTGTAGGGCAACATTTCCAGTGTCCCTTCACTCATTTATTCATCCCAAAATACCCATTTGACACTTAGTTCTGGGCAATGTAAGGAAGCTAAGTATATCAACAGGCCCAGTTTTATTTATAATGAAGCTTAAAAGAAAAATATAATAGTCAGTGAAAAATGCAATAATGATGTTATGCACCAGGTGTTGTCAGAGAACAGAGGAGAAAACACGACCTCCTTCAGAAATAGGAGAGGAAGAAACTGCAGGAAGAGAAGACAGAGCAGCCGTATTGTGTTGGGTTCCAGCTGGCACTCCACACCTAACACACATCATCTCCTTTAACCTCCAGATAACTTCATGAGAAAGCTATCACTATCCTAATCTAAACACGAGGATGAGAGGCTCATATGTGAATGTTGTCACATAACAAGAGTCAGAAGTTAAACCAGATCCTTTAACTCTAGGGTGCAAACACTGCCCTGGTCTAATATGCATTATTCTAAGTGTAAGGCACAGAGTAAATAAAATCTTTTAGATTATGTGTAGAGAAATTAGAAAGATACGTGATAGACAGATGATACTTTTGGAATGTGAATGTGAGTCAGAGGATAGTGACAACTGAATCTAGAGAATTAAACTATGGTCACATAATGAAGGGCCACTATTTGAACATTAAGAAACTTAGAATTTGTCCTTGAAATAATAAAACAATGAGGACTCCTTGAAGGATGGCCTTCTGGAGGGAGATGAGGACAGATTTATGGAATTAGATTGATTCCTTTGGTAGCCAGGGAGCTTTGAGAGTCAACAAAACTGGAACAAAGAATATCTATTTGGAAACTTCAACAGTATTCTAGAAGGGAGTGGTGGGGACAAAGGAAGGAAGGAGGAAAATGATTTGATAAGTGTTTAAGGCAGGACAGGTATGAGAATACTACAAATAGAGGGGAGGAATGGACAAGCGCCATCCCAATTTCTAGTCTCATTGTTTAGGTAAGTGTCAGTGCATCAGTATGATAGAGAAAGGTGACAGGATGGGATCAAGGTTACAGTCTTGAACAGACTGAGCTTGAGGGCCAAGGAAGCTGTGAAGCAGGTGTTACTAGATTTAGGGACCACGCCTCTCATACCTCTTTACAAGTGCAGAGTTTCTCAGTGTAAACAACTTGTTAGCACTGTCTTTCTTCCTAAAGCATAGCAACCACACTTTAATACACTGAATGAAAATGTCACCAGGGAACAACACCAACCTTACAGAAGAGCAATTTCAATAATGCATGCTCTATCAACACCTGCACACTTTCTAATTCCCAGCTTCTTGCACCACTCCTCTTTGCCATAATTATTTCTGAGGTTACTGACAAGGTTGGTTTCTGTGTCTTCTGCTAGTTCTTACAAGCCTTTGGTCCTAGAATTGTTACCTTCAGTACTTAACATTATCCTAGTAACTCTTCCTCTTGAGCCTCATTCTCTCCTTAACAGAATATTCTATTCCCTTTCTTGTTTGCAGATCTTTGTCAATGAGAGAACAAGAAATGATCCAT
>NW_006160067.1:477392-481108 GCF_000334495.1 Tupaia belangeri chinensis
TCCCTCATTTCCAGCACTATGCCATATTCCCACAGGCACTACAACCATCCTGTTTCTTCCTCTTAGTTAAAATATATGTGCAAAATCTTGTTTGCATCATGCTAAAAAAAAGTAGCCAGGTCCTTCTAGCTCTTGCCATTTTTGACATTCTTTATTCAAGCTCCTTCCATATTTCCTAACTTCTCCCCCCTTATTTTTATCTGACCTCAATGAAAAACATTCCTTTGCATTAGATTATATATACTCACACTGACAGATAAACTTCATCATCTATGTAATTTTGAAACACATTCCCTTTTTAAGACTCTTCTCATGAGAACATAGGTATTCTTTGGAAACTTTACGTTTTTATATTGTATTTTCATGAAGATGAGAATATCTTCTACCAGTGGGCAATAATGTTTTTTTTCTTTTTGGTTGTGTGAAGCTCCAAGGAAAAGCTGAGTCTGCTCTTTCTAATCACTTTCATCTTAGTGGGCAGAACTAACCCCATGCAGCTATTTTCTCAGGTTTACTTCTTTTGAAGAGGAATTATGTATTTATCCTCTGTTTACAGTAAAACGATAAGTTTAGCATATGAGTAAGTCTCTCATTCGTATTCTCTTTTGCTCCTATGGTGCTGCCTTTGGAATCATTAGACAAGCCTTAAACATTTCACTCATCTGATCAGACAAAATATAAATCACCTCTTTCACCATGCCACCTTTCAGTCTTTCTTTTCATCCTGGTTTTCTCTGTGTGTACGGGAGGTGGTGGTGGTGGTGGTGGTGGTGGTGGTGGTGGTGGTGGTGGAGGTGGAGAGTGAGAGTGGTGTGTGTGTGTGTGTGTGTGTGTGTGTGTGTGTGTGTGATCTGCTATACTCAATATTACCATAGGTGCTCAGGTTTCCAAAAGGGATAAGACATTAATACATACTTGAATTGCTGCCCTCGTTTTATCTTTATCTTTTTTTTAATGGTTATCAGATTTTTCTGAGCCACTGTAGAAAGTCTCCAATTTGAAGGAAAAAAAAAAGAAGAAGAAGAAGAAGAAGAACCTCCCGTGCGTTGATTTGTAATTATTCGTAATTACCCAGGCCATTCATGTAGACCCTTACAGTGCATTCTAACAAGCATCTTTCTCACAGGGTTCCTTAATCTGCCTTTTCTTTCTTAATTTTCCCCTTCTCTCCACTCAGAACCTTTTATCCGATCTGCAAAGTCTCACATTAATGGCATCTTCCTGAACGTGTCCTATTCACCACTGTCACTCACGCCAGGATCGCGCACATAGGCGACACCACCTTGGTTTCAGCTGTTTCATCTAGTCTCTCCTACTGAGATTAAGTGCAGGTGTAACAGATATCTGATTTTCATGTGCAGTCCTTTAGCAGCATATGCACTTATCCCAGGTGTCTTATACATATAAACTAGATGATCAAATGCTTCTGTTACAGTAGCCCCGACTTTTCTTGTCCAACTATGAAATCAATTGTATAAGAAAGAAAGCCTCCACAATTTCTTTCAGGATGGCCACTCTCTAAGTCACGTGCACCAAACCAGAAGATGGCAGTCACAGGGCCAGCAGATGGTGTAGTTGTTACACTGCGGGACTCCCATGTTGTTGACCACAGTTCAAGTTATGGAGCTGCTGACTTAAAACTCACACCAGGTGCATATGTGTGCAAGCCCAAGATCCCAAGAGAAGAATGCAGGAGAAGGGATTGGGGAGAGTGACCCTTCCCCATTGAAGGGGGGAAGGGAGGTGATTTCTTGCTTTGTGTATCTCTGCCCCTCTGTCTGTCTGTCTGTCTGTCTGTCTGTCTGTCTGTCTCTCTCTGGCGAGCGTACATGCCTTATAGCAAAAATTCTCCTGAAAAAAGAAATAGCAATCACAATAATGGATTAAAACAACAAAATTAAACACTATTACCATGCTTTAAAACAAAATATTAAGCAGAAATTTAAATTGTTTCCTGTACAGAAAGTCAATCCCAATCCACAAAGATGTAATCATATTAACATCTTCAAGATATTGATAACCAGATGTTGAGAACTACTTGAATCATTTACTTTAGTCAATACTTAAGGAGGAAACTGACTCCTTAAAATGTACTCCTTCAACTTTCTATTTGCATAATTAAAGCTATGGAAGAAGCTCATTTGCACAGTTTGTTTTCCCATGGTAAGTGTTACCATGACAATGGTTATTGTTTGAGGATGATCAGGATGTTAGTATGAGTATTATTCAGTGCAGAATTATCAAGAATGATCCTACTCAATACGTCAGTGTATCTGAAAAAAAAAAAAGCTTAGAATATAGCCATTCTAAGCTTTTCTTAAATGAGATTTTTAAATTACATTTTAGGAAAGATGTAACTTTTTTTTCGAGAAGCACAGTATTGCTAATTTATTCAAATGTCACAAAACATTGGCTCAGGTCAGGTGATGGCACAGCTCTGTTCCCTATAGAAGGACAATGTCTTCTATTCATAATTACCTGCTGAGACAGTGTCATGAAAAGAACATTTCAATAGAAACTGCAGCAGCAAAAAACATTCGCTCTTTGAAAACATTATAATTATAGGATGAGGAATGTGCTTCATTTTTCCATTGTTAGGTCACTCGTCTATAGAAAACCCTTATGCTGTGTGTAGCAGGGAGCAGGCTTCAAACTGACATTAGCTACAACTGGGCATTTCTGGGGTTTGTTCTAACGTCGACTTGGGTCATGTCATATACAGACTTAAGATTCTTCCATCTACGGGATCAGCAGTTAATGTAATGGCTATGCCTCTGGACTCCCATGTAGTCGACTGTGGTTCGAATTCCGGACCTAGCGGCTTGAACTCACTCCGGGCACGTGTGCGTGCGTGCCCAAGATCCCAAGAAGAGAATGGAGGAGAAGGGACTGTGGCGTGGCCATCCCCCTGGAAGGTGATTTCTCACTTTCTGTCTCTCTATCGCTCTCTGTCTGTCTGGCAAGTGCATGTGCCCTATAGCTAAAACCTCTGCAAAACAATAAAAAATAAAAAGTAAATGAATTCTTTCATCTAGATTGAGGAGAATAATTTTTAACCCAATGTTAGGTACAGATGTTTGCACTGTACCTGACATACACTTAAAATTATAGGTGGCCACGAGTGCGCCCACATCTCGCCACTAATGTCTTCTCTGACCAGTGGGCAGCGCTGTCATACTCGGCGATGCAGGATGTGGGAACCCCACAGTTACAGAAGAACATGCACACACAGAAACTGATCTTGGTAGTCCTGCACTTGACAATCCCTGGCTCATGGGTATATTTTTAATCAATTATATAATAGATATTCATTCATTAGGACATAAAACTGAGTCTAAAGGGGGAAAAAAAAGTTGAATTCTAACTTATTTGCTCTTTGAAGTGTTTAAAGCCTCCAGGAGACATCCTTCTTTTGTTTCTTGAGTGATATGTATTATTTCTATATTTCAAAACAGTTGTCTAGTTATTTAGTTTCATTCTCTTCAAAATTTTCAAGCTAAATGACTTACGCTTCTTAAAAAAGTTATCATTTTTATACATTCAATCACCATATATCATTACAGTATGCAAAAGTAATTTTCCCAGCATGAATACACTGTATATTAATCCAGCCAGATATTGTCATACATGTTATCAATATGTCTGATATTCTTTCTTTTTCCTCTTTCGCTTTCTCTCACCTTACGTACATTTTTTATATGTATTTGTCTTTTTAA
>NW_006160067.1:481137-485008 GCF_000334495.1 Tupaia belangeri chinensis
TTCAGCTAGGTCTTACACCAAGATCTGCCCCCCAGCCTTTCCCCTCAGGTAGGACCCTAGCCATCTGCACGCATGCTGGAGTGGAAAGGCTGACCCTGGCATGGCAGGTCATTGTGCTGCTGTCAGTCCATCATGGCTGAGCTTCCCACTTAAGGCTTTCTGTAAGCAAGGAGTTTGGAGGCTAAGTATAAAAAGAAAAAGAAAAAAAAAAAGGACACGTTGGGCCAGCAAGTGGGATGGACTTGGACTTAAGGCTCTGGACTCCCACGGTGGCTTACTTTTTCACTTTCTCTCTTTCTACTGAGTACAGGTACCCTATAAAATTGAAAAAGAATAATCATAATAATAAAAGGAAGACTTACTTTCAGATTATAAACATATATAGTTTTATGCAATCATGTAAATTTTCAAGAAAGGTTGAATTTTGATAGGTTTACTGCTCTTTGGCTGACCTCATCTGATCCCAGATGGATTCAGTCTTCCTTTTATTATTATGATTAAAGACCTCAGTTGCAGTTAAGGAATTTGCTCTATCATCAAATAGAAAGGTATGATATGGCTTCTACATCACCCCTCTTAAGGAAAAAAGTAGAGAAAGCACCAGCTGAAAATTAACTTTCCTCTTTGAAAATGAGATAGCATGTTACTTCAACATGGAAACACTTTTTAAAAGTTATAGTTTTCGTGTTAGCCAAGTTTGCATAAGATCAGCCTATATAGTCCTAATAGGAATAAAGCTTGATTGTTTTTAGAAGAAATTGGGAAATGGATGCCACAAGTCTTTAAAATATTCATTTTTCCTGTTGCACTAATTCTATATTGAAGAGTCTCTCTCACATACTTAAGAATTTCATAATTAAGATTCTCTCTTATATTTTTCTTTTAAGCAAGTAGTTCTGAAATACAAAGAAAAACATCTACACAAATGCCTTTTTTAAAGCATTATCAATGTACCAAAATGATATAAATGTCTTAAAAATCATTTATTACTTGGGTAAATTATTTCAAGTGCATGTATCACAGGATACTTTTTATGGCAGAAAGCCCAACTCCAACTTACTGAACCCTATAAAAACTACATATATCAATAAAGGAGAGACACATTGGCTTCCATAGCTGAAGTCACTGGGGTGTGGCAGGAGGACACCGATGCTTTGGGGAGCATTATCACTCAGATTTGCCTCCTTCAAGCTGTCGAGTACATCAAAACGTCAGCCTGGCTGAGAGTGTAGAAGAATCACCCTTCTGCTGTCATAGTCCAAGGTAAGGATGAAAAGCACCTCTTGAAGATTTTATGTGGGTTGTGACATATATTCTCATTGTACCTTTCTTGAATGAAACTTTTCTAAACTAATCATTTTGGTTAGAGAAATAAAATTATCCCTATTGATCAAGCTTTGCTTAAGTCTCTATTCTTGAATAAATCACTGTAGTTATTAATATCCTTTTCAAAGCTGTTTGACTTTGGAAAAGCATATGCTAACTTCATGGAAACTAGTTTCTCATATATACACAGGCAATTTGGACTAGATTTTTTTTTTTTTTGAGAGGTTTTCACTATAGGGCGTGTGCGCTCGCCAGACAGACAGAGAGAGACAGAGACAGAAAGCGAGAAATCACCCCCCGGGGGGGATGGTCACGATGCAAGCCCTTCTCCTCCATTCACCTCTCGGGATCTTGGGCATGCACGCACACGCACCCGGCGTGAGTTTTAAGCCACCAGGTCCAGGACGTGAACCGCAGTCGACTACGTGGGAGTCCAGCGACATAGCCATTACGCTAACTGCTGGTTCCCAGGACTAGATTATTTTTGAAAGCCTTTTAACCATAAGCATTTATGATACCATAGAGCACAATGCACGCTGATTTGTGACATAAAAACATTTCCTGGGCAGGAAAATATTTCAGTCAACTTTCTAAAGAAGCACATGGCCTGCTACCTAACATGCCTTTCAAAACATACTTAACAGTGATCTTTAAAGAATGGTGCAAAGGCACCCGGTGCATGTGAATGTGTGCCCAGAATCCTGAGAGAACAGAGAAGAAGAGAGAGTGGCGTGGCCATCCTTCCTGGGGGGTGATTTCTCACTTTCTGTCTCTCTGTCTCTCTCTGTCTCTCTGGCAAGCACATGTACTCTATAGCAAAAATCTCTCAAACATATAAAGAATTGTGCAAAGGCACCGGGTGCATGTGCATGTGTGCCCAGAAGCCCAGGGGAGACCAGAGAAGGGATTACAGGCTGGCCAGCCCTCCTGGGGGGTGATTTCTCACTTTCTTTCTCTCTGGTGAGCACATACACCCTATAGCAAAAAATCTCTCAGAAAATAAATAAATAAATAAATAAATAAATAAATATATAAAAAGGTGCAAAGGTACCACAATATTTTTGGTGTAAACTTCATAGGAAAATTTATCAAAGCCTAAAATTAACCCTATCTATGGATTTTTTCCAGCTACTTTCACAAGTGTGTACCCAAAACAAAACACCCTTATTATCTTGCAATGATATTCTTTAGATTTGTGTGAAAAGCACAAACATTTGCAACTCATATAGCTTTAGACATGAGTTTTATGTTATATCTTATATCAATTCACATTTCCACATTTTCCCCTCTACTTAGGGAGCTGAGTATTATGAACGCAGCTAATCCAAAAGATTCTTCTGTCACCCCTAATGTGATTTTGTGTTGAAAGAAGGAAAAGTTAATGTTGTGATGCATTGTCCAGAGCCTAGTCTTTGAACACTCAGCTATGATTGAGTTCTTCTACTAATGTGAAAATTTTATCCAAAGAAATAAAAAGAATAATATTTTAATTGTGTTGCTAATTGATTTTCCCTCTATTGTCAGCACACAGGAGATCTCATAAACCTCCAGGAAATGAGGGTATAGAGGAAGGGTGGGAGATTGTAGAGCAAGGGGTTAGGAAAACTAAAGAATCAATTTCTCCTATCCTGAAATTCACTGCTAGTTTAATTTTTGATGCATAGTATACTGTGTGTGATGTGGTACAGTTGGCATCTTCATGCCCTTTTTTTAGACTATGTGATTTTTATATAGTTATGCATCATGATTTACCAAAAGCGGAGTCAGAGATATAAAAAGGAAGTGTCTCAACGGAAAAATTACAGCCAGTATCAGATCTACGGGGACCCTATTTTTAGGAATAAGGGTTTCTTCACAAGCTTTTGGATGACAAATGACTCATCACACGTATACTACATATTCGGCAAATCTTTCTAGAAACTGTATTGGATAATTAGAAACCCTTATTAAAAAGTCACTGTAGTTTATAAAATATTTAAAATAATTACATATGATTATGAAATTACCTCATAAAGCACAGAGGAAAATCATAAAGTGCCTGCATGAGTCATTCAATCCTAGGCCCAGTATTTTTTTTTTTTTTTTTTTTTTTTAGGCAATTGATTCTTATTCACTGATTACAAGTTCTGATTAACTTGGATGAATAAAGGATGTCTGCTTAGTCGATTGGCTTTTCCAAAAGTTGATATTTTTTTCTTTTTGGCATAGAAACGAGACTGGACACAAAAGCACACAGATTTCATTCTACTACTGAGAAACAGCATGAGCAGTGGAGAAACACACCCCATAAAAGAAGATTGGGTGCTATATCTATAAGATAATTGGTATTTCTGGAGACCTGTATTTGTCTCCCTCTCTGCATTTAATGAGACATTGATCAAACAGGTCAGGAGTGGAATGCCATTAATTTTATGCCAAGTTAGAATTTACTTATCCTGATGAAGATGGTCTCTTCAAAGCAGCCATCTTGGGAGGCTACACGACTCCAATGATGTTATTCTTAGAATGCCACTGGGAGAAGGAGGGAGAGGAAAGAGCAAAAGAG
>NW_006160067.1:485039-494889 GCF_000334495.1 Tupaia belangeri chinensis
GGGAAAGAGAGATGGAGTGAAGAGTTAAAGAGGGAAATAACATATGACTACTGGTCAAGAACCTGCTGTAACATGCCTTCCTTAACAACATAGAAGAATTTGCCTTGCTTTATAGATGAGGAAACGGATCAAAAGGATTAAGTAATGTCCCTCAAGTTATATGTATCAATTATGTATTCACTGACCAACAAAAGGTTAATGCCCAAAGCCAAATGACTTAAAACAGGGGTCCCCAACCCCTGCTGGTGGTGAACTGGTTCCAGTTCCAGTCTGCCAAGCAACACGGTGGAGGTGGACACTGGGCGGGCAGCCAGTGAGGCTCCCTTCCTGTTTGCAGCCTCTCCCCATCACATACACGACCTCCTGGGCTCCACCTCTTGTTGGGTCAGTGGTGGTATTGGATTGTCATGGGAGGACGGACCCTATCACGACTGTTCACTGTATACTGCAATGTAGTGGTGGTGGGCACGAGGTGCATGTGGATGTGGCACTCTTGCATCATCCCAGGACCAACACCCTGAGCACACCATCTGTGGAGGAATTGTCTTCCACAAGGCCGGTCTCTGTTGCTGGAAAGGTTGGGGTCCACTGGCTTAAAACAACCAGTTTTATTATTCCCAGCTCTGTGTATTAGTAGTTTGGGATGGGTTTAGCTGGGCAGGTTTTCTGTTCATTTTGGCTGGGGTCACTCATGTGGTGGTCGTCACCTGGTGACTCATCCACACTGAATGCCTAGGATAGCCTCACTCCCATATTTTATTGCTGGGATAGGCATTGGCAGGTTGCCAGTCTCCAGCAAGTTCTCTTAATCTTCTGTATGTAGTGGGCACATTTCAAGGGAGCAAGCTCCCATTGTACTAATACTTACTAAGACGTCTTGCCTTATGTTTTCTGATACTCCATTGGCCAAAGAGAGCCACAGGATTAAGTCTAGAGAAGATGTGGGTTAACAGGCAACATGTTACACAAGGAGGCCATGAGTGTCACACTCCGTTAGTGTGACAGTATCTAGTTTACATTCCATATATTTGAAGAATGGCAGAGATCATATTTAAATCCAGGCGTGTCTGGTGGCAGTCCTTCTACTCTTTCCAATGTGCCAAGCTATTAGTCTGTGCTAACATGGAGTGAGATAAGCCTTTACTTTTAAAATAAATCTTGCAGAGACCGAAGTCAGGAAGGATATAGCTATGTATGTTTTGGCGGTATTAAAGTCTGTCTTACTAAAAGCCCATTATTTTTGAAAACATGTTTCATATTCCTTGCATTGGTAGTGTTTGCTGTGGCAATAAGCAACACCAGTATTTCTGTGAAAGGCATTTATTACAACTCTCAGTCTTTCCTGGCCATAGAAAGCTTGAGGAGTCAATTTACATCTCAAAGAGTTAGTCTCACTTAATCCATTCGAGCTATACAATTATCTCAAATCTTTCAGTTTTCACTGCCCCGGGCACATGCACTTGCCAGAGACAGAGAGAGAGAGAAAACATCCCCAAATGGGGTGTGGTCATCTAGCAATCCTTTTTCTCCCATTTCTCTATGCCAGCATGTCTTTCAAACCACCAGGGCATGATCTGAATCTCAGTGAGCAGGGTGGGATCCAGTTTCCTGCTGGGCTAGGGGACTTGCCCTCTCAAAAAGTTGGATGAAAAAAAAAAAAAAAAAAAAGTTGGATGACATTTTTAAATCTGTTTTATTCTTCCCATCTTCTGCATCAGGAACCATACCGAGAAACTTTTTTTTTTTTTTCTTGGCATTTCTAACTCTCTAGAACCACGCAGTCCAATATCATAAAATCATAGCCATTAGTCACATATGGCTACTGAGAATTTGCAATGGGACTAGTCTCAACTGAGATGTGCTATAAACAGAAAGCACACACTTGAATTCTGAACAGTAAACACACAAAAAAGGGGAAAAGTCTTATAAATACTTTATATGAACATATGTAGAAAATATAGCATTTCATAAAAATTGGATTAATTAATATATGTATATTAATAAACAAATCAATTAATGTTTCTTTTTACTTTTTAAAATACTCTTACTAGGCATCAGCAGGCTGTGCACTGGTGTAATGAGGTGCTTTGCAAGGCAACCCCACATAGGAAGGTTCCTAGTTCAAGTTCAGAGACCTCCCTGAGTACACTGGGCACACATACACCTATGGCTGGGGCTGGGGGTGGATCATGGCATTGGGGCCCTGTTAGGGGTATTGACTCTCTGTCTTACTGACTCTTATTCTTGCTCATGGAAAAATAAATAAACTTTGAAATAAACACTTTTTAAAAATTTCAGGAGCCAGCCAGTGACATGGTGGTTACACACTGGACTCCCACATGGTCGACCATAGTTTGAATCCCAAACCCAGTGGCTTAAGAATCATACCGGATGCTTATGCATGCATGCTCAAAAATCCCAGGAGGAGAATGAAGGAGAAGGGATTGTTGTGTGACCATCCCCCTAGAGGGTGATTTCTCACTTTTTCACTATCTCACTCACCATCTCTGTTTCTCTCTAGAGAGTGCATATACCTTATAGAAAAAAACCTTAAAACAAAATTCAGGTTACATGTGTGGTTATCTGCAGTATATTTCTGTGGTTCAGTGCAGCCCTATGATTTATTTCCATTACTTCAAGTTTAATGTTGTTCCTTGGGTTGGGGACACATCATGTTCTTCCCCTTGACTCTTTTTGTTTGACAGAAAGGATTTTCTGGATTGGGCTTAATTCAACCAAACGTCTTCAGAAAGGATATACTAACCACACCCTTGTTGAATTCTTTGTTCTGAGACTACCTTACTTTGAGAATAGTTTACTGGCAGGAAATGAGAAAGCTTTATGTCTTTCAACCTGCCAGTTCTAAAATGTTAGAATTATCTCTTTTTTGTTTTTTGATCCTTGGAAACAACCTAATTCTTCTCCTAGCTCATCTTTCATTGTAATATCTAACCAAATTTAGCTAATAACGACCAGCTCATGTGATGAAAATTCTGCTCAATAGCTCTTTGCCCAAAGTCACAAGTTTATTAGATGCATTTTTTGGCTTCCTGCTTATTGCAGGCAATCATTTACCAAAAGTCTTACCCATGCATAAGACAGATTATTATTATTATTATTATTAATTATTTTGCCCCCTATATTGGTTTTCTTGCTCTTTACTCCTCTTTCTGTAACTTAAAGGTTTTATTTGTCATCATATCACTTCTGGTACCATCTACTTCACTGGTCAGTCTTTGCACACTAACTCCAAAATCTTAGTGGCTTACAAAAAGACAGTAATAGCATCTTGCTCATGTAGCACAAGAGCAATTGATTGATCGTGGCTCTCATCCATTCTTCTGGGAAAGACTCGACTCAATTAGACTCCATGTGTCTTCTTACTGTAGAACCCAGGCTACAGGGACATCCACTATTTAAAAATGCTATTCTCCTATGGCAGAAGGCAGGCACTAAGGAGACACAGAGTAGGACCAGGGATCCTGAAAATAAAGTTAAAGTATAGGTTCAAAATGGCGAGGGCTCTTTTTTTTTTTTTTTTGGAGAGGTTTTTTGTTATAGGGTGTGTGCGCTCGCCAGAAAGACAGAGAGACAGAAAGCTGGAAATAACCCCCCAGGGGGGATGGCCACGCCGCAATTCCTTCTCCTCCATTCTCCTCTCGTGATCTTGGGCACACACGCACACACTCCCGGCATGAGTTCGTGAGTTTAAGCCACTGGGTCCTGGACTCGAACCAGGGTCGACTACGTGGGAGTCCAGCGACATAGCCATTACGCTAACCGCTGGTCCCTGCGAAGTCTTGAGAAAAGGCAGGACAGCTCAACAGCAGCTCAACTCTCACAAAACTGCTTGCTCACATGAAAAGACTCACAGCAGTGACTCAATGACTTTCCTAAAGCAAATATAGTGATTAAGGCTTTTTCCAGGTTTCATTACATTCCAGGAAGAAGATAATGGTCTTTATGGCCCAAAGATTTTTAGACAAAGAGAGTTCATGACCTTTGTTCCTACTCCAAATTTAGGAAAAAAAATAACCAGACCTACCTAGCATGTGATTCTGGCCATGACAGTAATTCATGCACAAGTCCCTCCTGAGAGCTAGCTTGAATAAAGCACCTCCTGACCAAGACAGAAGCCCTTTTCCCCAGTTCTTCTTTGGCAACCCATTTTCCAGGTGCCTCCCTGCCTGGGAGATGTTCTCTCCAATAAGCTCCACTTTGCTCTTTCCTCTCTGTGTCTCCAGTTTGTGAGTGTGAGACAAAGAATGGGGTTCACTGCTGTGCACGCACTGGGTATTGTGCCCACACACCCCAACTTCCTTCATCAAAAGCACATCATAGGATCAAGCTCAAAACCAATGGCTCCAGGCAAGTAAGGGAAGGGTAGAAAGAAAATACATTATGAATTATAATTCAATCTACCACATTACTTTTTCAGAATCATCTCTGAAAGCAATTTTTATGCAACAGAAGAAAATCTATACTCTCATGCTCGTCCAGTGTCTAAACTCATATTCCTTGGTTTAACTGGTGACTTTATTATCATTCAAAATAAAAGATAACCTTAAGAAAACGGAGATTTGCATTGTTTGAAAGACAATATTTCTCAGACTGTGGCCAATGCCTCTCCATAAAGCTATTTCGAACATGTTTTGATCATTGGAGATACTATACCACAGCAAAATAGAATCAGACTGCCCTAAAGTGAAAAGTTTAGCTCTACTAAAACACTTACTTCTTTACTTTGTACTTACATGTTGTCTCACAAAACCACAGAATAATTTAATTTTTCTGGTCAACTTGAATACATCCCAATTAACAAAGGTGTTTTCTCTTTTCTGTGTTCTTTCTCTTTGCCATCCACCCATTAATGAAATGAATCTATCCTAATTTGAACTCCATCTAAAAATATGAACCTCGGGGGACCAGCAGTTGGCATAATGGCTATGTCGCTGGACTCCCGTGTAGTCGGCCACAGTTCAAGTCCCTGATATGGTGGCTTAAACTCATGCCAGGCACGTGTACATGCATGTGCAAGACCCTGAGAGAATGGAGGAGCAGGGATTGCGGCGTGTCCATGCCCCCTGGGGGAATGATTTCTCGCTTTCTGTCTCTCTGTCTCTCTCTTTCTGGCAAACACAAACACCCCATAGCAAAATCCTCTCCAAAAAAAAAAGTGTATACACACACACACACACACACACACACACACATATATATCCTCAGATCATCTAAGGTAGTTTTAATAGTCTTAGAATAAGATTGTTGCCCTCCAATAGGGTGAATAATCAAGGTTCTTTTCTCTTCTTTGCCTGTGGTATTTCACAGACTTTTCAGAACTTTGTGTACAATAGTCCTCTATTTTACACATTGTAATTTTATATATATATACATTTATTTATTTATTTTTGGAGAGGTTTTTGCTATACGGCATGTGCGCTTGCCAGAAAGACAGAGAGACAGAGAGATAGAAAGCGAGAAATCACCCCCCGGGGGGATGGTCACGCCGCACTCCCTTTTCCTTTCGGGATCTTGGACACACACGCACACGCACCCAGTGTGAGTTTAAGCCACCAGGTCTGGGACTCAAACCACGGTCGGCTACATGGGAGTTCAGCGACATAGCCACTACACTAACTGCTGGTCCCTGTAATTTTATATTTAACTGAATATTATTTAAACTTCAATTTCAATAATGAGGATTTAGTAAGATAAAAATTCATCAGTTTTACTAAAATATTTGAATTTTTCATTCATTTTAAAACTGTGCACATAAAATGCAGGTGAAGTGTTAGCTGAAGTGACTCTTATACATTTGGGTAAAGATTAAAATCTTAAGGAGCCAAATTATGTTACATCACCAAATATAAATATCACATATTGAGCTCTGACTACGTGGTAGGCATTTTTAAACCATTTAGGTAAATCTACTCATATAATTCCAGCAACAAACCTAATCTCTACATGTGCTGTTAGATTAGAAAACTAATTCAAATCTATTGTAGTAAAATGCAAATTAAAAAGCTGCAAGGATACAGCTAATAACGCCGAAACGTAACCACCTGGACGTCTCCTGCTCTTCGGGCGTACTGAGCTTTCTTTGTTTTTTCCTTGACATGATGGGGGGCTTTCCCCTCTGTGAGAGAAGATAGATTTCCATCCATACTTGTTCTTAGCTATTGTGTGGTTTCAATTTTGCTTTCTTTCCTTTTTTTTCTTTTTCTTTTTGGAGAGGTTTTTTCTATAGGGCGCGTGTGCTCACCAGAAAGAGAGAGAAAGAGAAACAGAAAGTGAGAAATCACCCGCCGGGGGGATGGCCATGCTGCAGTCCCTTCTCCTCCATCTTCCTCTGAGGATCTTGGGCGTGCATCCACATGAGCCCAGCATGAGTTTAAGCCACCGGGTCCAGGACTCAAACTGTGGTCAACCACATGAGAATCCAGAGACATCACCATTATACCAACTGCTGGTCCCCAATTTTGTTTTATTTACCGCTTTGCCACCATGTTTGTGCTCCCCAACATTTACGTGTTGAAGCCCTAGCCTCATGTGACTGAATTAGGAGACAGGCCTCTGAGGGGGTGATAAAGCTTACATAAGTCATGAGAGAAAGACATTAGTGTTCTCTCTCCCTACCATGTAATAAAACAGAGGAGGGAGGCACCGGCGAGCCAGGAAGGAAGCTCTCACTGAAACTGAATTCCGAAGGCCTTCACTACGGATTTCCAGCCTCAGGAACTAAGAGACACAAACTTCTAGTCTGTGATATTTTGTTTTAACAACCAGAGCAAACGAATACATCCACTTGTCATTTATTTTTACCATTAGCCATCTTTCACAGACTCACTTACTCAATAATTCTTCCACTTGTCCATATTTAATTAGCCACCAACTCCATAATGTAGTCCACTTTCATATAAAATAACTTAACTGCAGACTTTTTTTTTTTTTTTTTTGGAGAGGATTTTGCTATGGGGCGTGTGGGCTCGCCAGACAGACAGAGACAGAGAGACAGAAAGTCAGAAATCACCCCCCAGGGGGATGGCCACGTTGCAATCCCTTCTCCTCCATTCTCCTCTCGGGATCTTGGGCACGCACGCACACGCGCCCGGCATGAGTTTAAGCCACCGTGTCCGGGACTCAAACCGCAGTCCACTACGTGGGAGTCCAAAGACATAGCCATTAAGCTTACTGCTGGCCCCTCAACTGTGGACTTTTCAACTAACTTCTACACCTAATATATCCTGCCTTAATTTTTACAAGTTTTCAAAGTATTTTAAAGTTGACAGTATAAGCCTCCCTCATTCCTCCACAATCATTCAGTCAATACTTTTTCAACTATTCCCAGAATATTTTCCTAAACAAATTTTAGAAAGACATCATTAAATTATAATTGATATTGATTTCATATTACAAATAATTATACCAAAAATAGAAAATATTCAGTTTTTCTTTCCAAGAATGGAGTAAATATTTCTTGGATAAAGCTTTTCAGTGGTGGTTGCGAGTGGTAGGAAGTTTAGAAGTTTTCTCCATCTCATCCATTACATTTCTTACAACATTGTTTCCTTCGCATTTTGTACTTTGGTGCATATAAACTCCCTCCTTCTCCCTAGATTTTTCTTACAGTTTACTTAGATTTTAAAAGCTCAGATCTTAAGCTGCAAACATTTAAATAAAAATGTCTCTTCAGCTTGAGCGTCTAGCAGCAACCTGCGAGGACTAGAAGCTGTGAGACTGTGGAGGCACCGTTTTGTCGAGACTCGTTTCCCTCATTGCTGAATTTGCTGTTCCAAGGGATTGCTTTTTGTGTTTAGCTTCCAGTGGGACAGATAGTGTGGCCATATCTGGTGTTAAACCCATCAATTTCAGGGAACAGAACTAGAGAGCAATTGAAGAGAATCTGACAGAGAAATTCTTACAGTTCGGGCAGTGACTTCCTCCCTCCCCATTTAAAGAGGTACATTTGTACTGGAGAAAGTACTGAGTTAAGAGATATCTACAGAGGGGCCAGCAGGTGGCATGGTGGGTAAGCTGCTGGACTTTCACATGGCTGACCACAGTTTGAATCTCGGACCTGATGGCTAGCATTCTTGCTCTCCTTTCTCTCTCTCTCCCTCCTTCTCTCTCTCTCTCTGTCCCTCTTGTACACTATAGCAAATTTAAAAAGATAAAAATCATAAATAAAAGTAAGTAGTTCTTAAAAGAATGTCACTAGGGCTCAGATGGTGGCACAGTGGTAAAACATTTCATGTTATGAGGCAATCCTGTATGAGAAGGTTCCTGTTTCAAGTCCAGAGGCCTCCTGAGTATGCGAGACATGCATTTGCCCACTCTCTGGAGCTAGCTGAAGGCTCAGGGTAGATCACAATGTTGAAACTCTATCGGGGGTACTATCTCTCTGCCTCTGTCTTTCTGTCTTTCTCTCATTTATGGAAGAAATATTTTTTTTATTTATTTTAGTAGGATAATAATAAATCAAGGTTATTCCCAGCAAACCAGAATGAATCTACCGATGGCCTATTGACTATCTATATGTGGATCATTTTTTAAATGTATGTCCTTGAATTCTTTTTTGTTTATTTTATAGACAGGAAGAGAGAGAGGGAGCAGCCAATGGCCTCTACAGGGTCTCAGGTTATAATTACCCCAGCCTTCCCAATCAGCCAGGATCACTGGCATCCACCCTGGGTACAGGTCCACCTGGGAACCAGACCCTGACCTTCCATATGGCTTCCACATTGCAGAGTACTGCACGCCTGCAGCACCATGGGGCTAACCTTCTAAGACTCCCTCCCTCTTAACCTTGGACCTCTCAGCCCAGACCCTTCTTTTTTTTTTTTTTTCCTGTAGAGATTTTCACTGTAGGGCGCGTGGGCTCGCCAGACAGACAGAGAGAGACATAGAGACAGAAAGCGAGAAATCACCCCCCAGGGGCGATGGTCATGCCGCAATCCCTTCTCCTCCATTCTCCTCTTGGGATCTTGGGCACGCATGCACATGCACCCGGCATGAGTTTTAAGCCACCGGGCCCGGGACACGAACCGCGGTCAACTACGTGGGAGTCCAGCGACATAGCCATTACACTAACTGCTGGTTCCCCAGACCCTTCTTAACAACAGTGCTGTACCAAGAATTCACAGTGCCATCTCCCTGCATGGTTTTCACTTTCCCCTTGTTGCTCCTGGATCCGCTTCCCCTCATCCCCTCAAGTACAGACTCCCATGTCACTTGGCTTTGACTGGATTAGACTCATGGGAGGTACAGGCAGAGAAAATTAAAGGCCAAAAAGGGAAACTTCCAGGATATTTCCATTCCTTCTTCTCAGTTGCAAGTGGCAACTCCAGCAGGAACTGCATCTCTGAATGGTTTCAGTCCCTTCCAGACAGTCCTGCTGTATGATATCTCTGCTAATTCTCTTTACCGAGAGAACTGGTGTAACTGATTGAGGATGGTGGTATCAAAAAATCCAACTACTTTTAGCATAGGCTGTGTATTCCCATTAAGTGATGGAAAAAAAGGAAACTTCTTTACTGGGATGTTTCTATTTTATGTAAATAATACAGGTACTTTATAGAAACATGACAAAACAAAAATAAGCACAAAATAGAATGTCATAGTATTTTTTGTATTTCTTCTCTATTCAAATTGAAGCATATATTGCCATCTAAATATACAACTATAATTTATCGTTTTAATATCATAAAATCATTTCATTAAAAGACTCTCCATTATATATTTCTTTAAAAAATAATTTGATACTATAAACTTTTGCTCCTGAGTTTTCTTTTTTCTAAAAAATATGATTAGAAGACTCACCATTTTCTTTTTCTTTTTCTTTCTTTTTTTT
>NW_006160067.1:494920-503841 GCF_000334495.1 Tupaia belangeri chinensis
AATTTTTTAAGAACCCCTCTTTTTTTTTTTTTTTTTTTTTTTTTTTTTTTTTTTTTTTTTTTTTTTTTGATAGAGAGGTTTTTGCTGTAGGGAATGGTTTCCAGAAAGACAGAGACAGACAGAAAGTGAGAAATCAGCTCCCAGGGGGATGGCCACACCACAATCCCTTCTCCATTCTCCTCTCAGGATCGGGGGCATGCCTGCACACATGCCCCGTGTGAGTTTAAGCCACCAGATCCGGGACTTGAACCATGGTTGACTACATGGGTGTCCAGCGACATAGCCATTACACTAACTGCTAGTCCTGAAGACTCACTATTTTCTACTTTGTTCTGTGAGCACTGGTATGTCTCAACAACAGGTATAGTTGTGTATTTGTAAAATTATTTAATTTACACAAATAATAGTGGCTGTTTACAAGTTTTTACGGGTCTTTATGTACATTGCTAATTCCTCTACAGCAATTTATACCCATGTTTGTTATTGACACCAGTCAACAAAATGTGCACCTGGCCTGGCCTTAGCTGATACTCAGTGTTATCATTCTTTTCCTTTTTAGAGTTGATTGAGGAGATGTGACAATGACTTTCCACTGCCTTTCCATGTTGCAATTATTTTTACTATGGTAGTAAAGTTGTTCTTTACTAAAAGTGTGAGAATTAACATTTCCTTTTTTTATTATTTGTCTACACATGTCCTCAGACCCTAGACCCTGTGAAGGCATTCATGTTCAGGTTCTCCTTCTGTAGTGATGAACATTAATTACATGTCTTTGGTTGTCACGTGTCTTATATATGTTGTCCTGTATGCCATTTCCCTTTCAAGTATTGTTTTAGACTTTCATAATAAACATAGTTTCATGAGAGAAGTTCATGACAGTGTCTTTAACCTGTAGTCAACAGTTTTTCTCTTTGCCTTCTGTATAGGTTTAGCCAGATTCTAAACTAATTTTGTGAACTATAAATTAGGAAAGGTAATAGTGACCATTTTGGAGTGATAGTGTAACAGTATATGTAAATTAGTTTTATCAAACTAAAGTGTTATATAAAGCTTGACACTTAATAAGCCTTCAGTCTATTAAAGTGTACTTTCCATCTCAGTTTTCTTTTTTACTTTACCTCTGTAATCTAGAAGAGTTTAAGTTCCTCCAGCATAGAATCAACTCTATTTTTTCTAGTATTTTCTCCAAAGTGGGATTTAATTTATTCTTCCATAGTTAGTTTTCTAGTAGTTCCTCCTATTCATTTATTCATCCTCTATCTCTACACCTTTTTCTTTTTTAAAAAAATATCTTTTCTGCACTTTATATTTATTCCTCTGCTCTTACTGAGTTTTTCTGAGTCTATAGAAATATTTTCCTGTTTCGTACAATAGATTATTTTTAAACAATGTCTACTTACTCTTAGTTTTATTCTTGTATTTTTCCCCTCAGTTGCGTACTATTTGCTTTGTTTTTTTTTTGTTTGTTTGTTTGTTTTTTTGTTATTTCTTTACACTATTTCTCAAATAAAGTAAGTTCTGCCAAGACTAAAGACTTGTGTTTTCTTTTAGGGTTCCTCTTATCTTTCCTTTCTGTGCCTTCGGGTGTTGTCTGATTCTCTTTCTCAGTTCAGTAGCTAGAGAGCTGGACATTTCTGTTTCTGGAAGATAATCTAATATAATTTAGTTCTGTTTGATAGCTTCCATGTCTACTACCTGATTCGATGATTTTATTAGCTGATGGAATTTCTTTTTTTAAATTCTGATAAACTATTACTGGGTTAGCTCTGTTGTACTACCAATATTTTAATCATGGAGATTTCACCTGCCTAAATGTAACATCCCACTGGTCACATATATCTCACTTACACAAATTTTTTATGTTCTTTCTTCCCAGTTGTACTTTGAATGTTTCTATATTAGGATTTAGAATGTTGACAGAAGAGAAGAGTAAAGAAGATATTAGCACACTGTACAATAGAAGCCTTACAAAGTTACTTCCTCCTACATAGCAAAGGAATTTCCTGGGTTGCTACATTCTGTGGTACTCTGAGTTAGGACATATAGAATAGAGAACTGAATGTGTTGTAGAACAATGGATGTGTTAAATCTGGGGAGAGTCCTGCAAAAGTTGGGAAACAAAGGGGAAAGAGAGAGAAGTAAGTCTAACGGGGTAAATGGAAATTAGTCTGGTAAAGTAGGTTGGCAACAGACTGTAAAAGCCTTCTAGGGTCAGCCTGTAGCCTAGTACATAAGGCAGCTAGATTCCACATGACCAACTATGTGATTTGAGTTCTGGACCCAGTGGCGTGAGAAACATGCCAGACATGTGTGCATGTGTTCTCAAAATCCTGAAAGGAGGAAGAGATAGAGAAGAAGGGTTTGTGGCATGACCAGTCCCAATGGGAGGAGGGTGCTTTCTCACTTTCTCTCTCTTCTCTCTGTCTCCAGGAAGCACATGTGCTCTATAGCAAAATTATAAAATGAATAAAAGGCCGTCTATATCAGACTATTTCAACTGTATTTATAACTTACATCAGGCAGAATCATGAAGACATTAGTGTGGTAATGTCATAATCAGACCTGAGTTTTACAGTAATTACCCTGTGGGAACCATGGTAGGTAGATGTAAGAAAAACGGAGTTTAGGGTCAGGGAGACAAATATAGAAGCTGTTCCAAGCTTTATAGGTGAGCAACGATGAAGGCCAGAGCAAAGACTTTCAACACTGGTGCCAAAAGGAGAGGGATAAAATGAATCTCAAAGATGATTTATAAACTTCACATTGAAAGGAGCAACTGGATAGAAACATCAATTATATTTCCTCACAACTTTATGCTAATACAGCAAACGGTGCGGGGAACAAACAAATAGACAAACAAAACGGAAATATCCTCAACCAAAACAGAGATGTCGTGGTGGATCAGAACACTTTTCACTCTGACAAGGGGAAAGAGGGCTTTATGAAAGCACAGACATCCTAATTAGGGAATCAGTAGCAGAGAGTATCAAAGAGGAAGGAGACACAGAGCAGAGAGGAAAGCTGTGGACAGAGAAAAAGGACCAAAGAAATCACACAAAAGGCAAGAGTGGTCTCGGTCACTGCTTTACCCCAGAGACTTAGACAGAGAACTTGAAGTAGTATCTGACATAGCCTAAAATTAAAACTTCTCCAAAAACTTGATCTAGTGGTATCGAAATCTTCCATGTGTGTGTCTATATATAGAAAACATGAGCAACATAAATATCTTAACAGAGAATGTGGTCTGAGGTCATTTATAAAAACATGTCCCATCAAGGTATTTTAAGTAAATGTCCTATTTGTATTATTTGTAGCATGAACGGGGGGAGGGGGGAATGAGACCTAAATAGAAAATTGGTACAGTTATCAGGTAATTCCTGAAGTAGTGGATTGAAACTAGATGTGTCTTTTGACCTGAAATCTTAAGATATATAACCAAGCAAAGTAATGCGTAGTGATTAAATGGTTGTTCCTGACCTTTTAACTACAACATTTCCAATCATGCTTAGAAAGTAAGGATGATATTCAGGTTAAATTTCTAAACACACACACACACTTCAGTTGCTTCTTTAAAATTATATTCCACAACTGGATCCTATAAAGGCATTGCTTTCTCAAGTTGGATGTGCGCCAAGTACACTTTCCACATTGACACTGGAGGGCCCAGGCACCTTTTTCAACATTCTCCAAAGGGAAAGGCCAACTATTCTGGGTTATCAGATACTTTGAAATCATTGTTCTTGCATGTAGTATAGAGGGTATAGGTGAATAAGAGGAGATTTTAAAATCTATCTTAAGCATCTAATTATTCACGCTCTGTCCTGTCTCCTCATCTTCTAACTAGAACTATCCCCTGCAAGTGAATTAGGCTTTCATCTAATTCTAGCTGAAACTTGATGGTCTCATTAGGTTTTGATGACATTTCCTGTCCCTCCCATCACTGAGGCCTTTTGCATGACAGACACTAGCTGGGACCCTGAAGTTTTCTTCAGAACTTCAACCCTCTGGTTTCCAGATGAAACCCTCTGGTTTCATATGCTCCCTGTCCAACTGAGCTATTTGAGGTATTTCTTACGTCCTGTTTAACTATTTCCATGCTCAATATGTTACTGGCACTATCTAGAAATAATTTATCCTTTTATCCCATATCCTGCACTGTTGGGCTCTACAATGAGCAACATGGAGGAGAGGAAGGGATGAAGTCTCCTTCCATGACTCTCATGATTTTAGAGACATTTAGTAGAGACAGTGAAGTAAGAAAGTATTTCAAAATCACCTCTATGATCCTCCTTCCCGCCTGCGGTGTGCTGCATTTCTGTTTAAGTGCTGTTGAGATTATTCAAAGTTGTGGGGGAAAAAAAAGTTAGACATTCGGGGTGTATTAGCTAAGCAGTTCTGACATCCAAAATAAAGGCATCCAAAATAAAGACGTCAGTTGGAACTGTGCTCATCCAAAACAGTCCCTGCGTGTGGAGGCTCTACTTACTTCCAAGTGGTTCGCATCAGGGCTGGCAAGTGAGTGCTCCAGGAGGGAGGCTGCAGCGCCTTTGAGTGTGCCTCTCCACACTGGACTCCTTATGGCTCTCATAATGAATGGCTTCCCTCTGAATGAATAATCCCTGAGACTAAGACAGATGCTACAGTGCCTTTTGTGAGGCTAGGAGGAAGCAGAAGTTCCATTTATGACCTAGCCTCAAAGCCTCATGTCATCACTTTCATCACATTTTAGGTCACTGAGGCCAGATGTCATTCAGTGTGGGAGAGAACTTCATATACAGGCCATAAACATCCTGGGATCTGATCAGGACCGATAGAAAGCACCAGTCCTAGAATACAGATGTCTTTATCAAATAATAGTTCTTTTGACTAAAGAGAAATTATTTTGCTAATCCTGTGAGTCCATAATAGGCTCCTGACTTGTTTTGTCAATTGTTCTTCTTGTAAATGTTTTACCTTAATAGTGCCACAAAAAAATGTTTCTAAAACGTTGTTTTCTGTCTTTCTTTGTCAAGCCGGTCAAAAACCTCAATGGAAGTCACTAGTTCTTAGTTGTCAGATGTTGCTAAGTTTAGGAAGATTTTTGTGAGGTTTTATTGCCAGCTACCTTTTTTTAATATGTATTTTGTTCAGTTACTTAAAATACAACTTTGAATATAGTTGGTTCTTCAGCACAAAACTGTTTTTTTTTTTTTTTTTTTAGAGATTTTCACTGTAGGGCGCGTGCGCTCGCCAGACAGACAGAGAGAGACATAGAGACAGAAAGCGAGAAATCACCCCCCAGGGGGGATGGTCATGCCGCAATCCCTTCTCCTCCATTCTCCTCTCGGGATCTTGGGTACGCACGCACACGCACCCGGCTTGAATTTTAAGCCACTGGGTCCGGGACATGAACCGCGGTCGACTACGTGGGAGTCCAGCGACATAGCCATTACGCTAACTGCTGGTTCTCAGCACAAAACTGTTTTTAGCTGAGACCTAAAACAAAATGACTAAATAGACAAGGTGGATGCTCTCTATCCTAACACATCTGAGGTGGGTGAATTTCTACAAGAGACCAAAACAATTGAGAGAATAGACTTACATAATATAAAGACCTTAAACATTATTTGTACTAGCTTTTAATTTTTAGTTTACTCTTCATTTTCTCTACTAATGGGAGTAAGACAGATTACCTGGGAATGTATATATACCTGACACACATGCACATACATAATTTAAAGCTTACTCGAGAATTGTCTCTTTCTCTAAATCATAATGTGTGATGTCAGACGATCTGAGAATCTATCTCCAACTTTACCATCATTAGATGATTGTTTTTTCTTGAGGAAAAAAA
Organism: Tupaia belangeri chinensis; assembly: GCF_000334495.1. Taxonomy (NCBI): domain Eukaryota; kingdom Metazoa; phylum Chordata; class Mammalia; order Scandentia; family Tupaiidae; genus Tupaia; species Tupaia belangeri. Next base: position 500,754 of record NW_006160067.1, read on the forward strand.
AGAGGATTTTTCCCTTTAACTTCCTCTTAGAACCATTACACTGTCAACTGCAGTTATTTCTGATCTTTCTTTTTTGTTAAAGAATTATTTTTATTATTTGTTGTTATTATTTATTATTTTTTATACATTCAATCGTTATACACCAGTTAGTTTGTAAAGAGATTTTACCCAACACGATATATGCCACACAGCAGGAGATCTGGGAATACTACACGTGACATCACCAACAGGCAACAGACCATATCTGTGTCCCACAAACGTCTCACTTCTCCATTTTTCCCCAAATTTTCCTTCCTGCACTCTTCCCCTCTCCCGCTCTCAGTATCCACCTCCTCCTAAGGTGTCTTCCCCTGGTTGCTAGCTGCTTTTGCCTATTTCATTTGTATCGCCTATGATATGTGACATTCAGCACATTTTATTTCCAGCTCCATTTTTCATGTGCTTATTTGTAAGCCACTCCAAATGTAGGAGATTCTTAAATTGTTCACTAACTTGTGAAATAAATTGGAGAGAGTAAAGGTCTTGGCACATACTAGGTATACAATTAGTGGGGGTTCTTTCCCTGCTTGTGGGATTTCTGCCTAGACCACCACAGATGGAGTCGTCTACAACACAAATGCAGATTAAATGTTTGTGGTGTGATTAGGAAGCACAACCTGACAGCATCTATGCGGGAGTATTATATTACACTCTGTATGCACAAAATCTTCATGGATAATATTCATATTAACCCAAGGGTTCAGAAACAATCAACCTTGCCTCAGAAAGTTAATGAGGGTCATAGAGGGAGTGAGCATGTTTTTTCTCTAACTAGACAGATGTTTACAATCCATATACAGCACACAACTTGCACGGATCCCAGGAGAGACTGACTATTGTGGGACCCGCTGAGATATATGTGGCTGGAAGAGCAGGTAGATATTGGGGCCTGTTATCCAATGTGTGGGTTGGAAGCCTGGCCTACACAGTCTTGGATAAGAAGCACGAATACTGACCATGCGGCCTTGGAAAGGAAGAGAAACTTTTATTCATGTTTTTGTCCTTCCTCCTTTCTTTTCTACAGACAGGATGCTCTGGGACAAAGGTCCCCAAATGGAAACCCATGGGCTCCATCATGCTGCAGATTTATTTTAGTTCATACAGCAGTGATTTTTCCTTAAATTAAGAGAATAACATGAAAGTCTCATTTTCAGCTTCTATAAAAAGCTCTGAAGATCTGTCAACATGAGCTCTGATACCTCCATGGCGACCAGAGGGCAAAGCTGAGTAGTAACTGCCCTTACCAAAAGATGATGTGTATAAAAATAGCTGACAAATAAGGCAACGTCTCAAATGTAGATGTCATAGGTGTTCTGAGGAGGAGGTTTACATTTTGGTGCAGGAGGATCACTTAGAATTTGTTAAGGAGATGGCATTTGAGGCAGAACTTTGAGAGTCGGCTATAGATAAATGGAGGTGATGTAGCAGAGAGAGAAGCCTGAGCCGCTTTCAGGGTTCAGGATCTTACCCGGATCAAAGTCACCTCATAACAGAGTCAAGAGAAGAATATCTTGTTTTGTAAAGGAAGAATTTTTCAGGTAATTAGAAGGCAAATGAAAGAGTTTATTCATAGTTTGATAGACCATCAGAAGTCATCCAGGTTTCTATCTCCCTTCATTAGTTTTCTTCTTTCCTTCTATTTTTTAAGCACCAGAGAATGTGTGTTCTAACCAAATAGAGAAAGACAGAGACAAAGACAAAGAGGGAGAGAGGGTGAAATCACCCCTCAGTGGGGCATGGTCACTCCTTAATCCCTTCTCTTCCATTTCTCCATTCTGTCAGGATTCGAGGCATGCACATTTATGTTCATTGTGTGTTTCTCGTGCACCTAGAGCTGAAATTCATCCTGTAGTCGGCCATGTGGAGTCTGATTACTTTAACATTAGCCTTTTCTTAAATCTTATAGCACTTTTGGTTTCTTACGTTGATACATTTTCTGTTTATTTTTATTGAAAAATTTCTTTCATATACTATCTCTTGCCAACTCTCTAATAGTAGATAGAATATGAATCTATGCTGTTTCTAAGGCTTGTACTTATTCTATAGAACCTATAATAAAATAAATTCTTGTGCTTCAAACCAATTTAATTGCTTTTCAGACCCTAGCTCCAAACTAGCAATATAAGATGTTAATCTATCATGGACAGTTGGACTACTTTGGTGGGAACCTGGAGAATGAGAAAGCTTTTTTTCCCAGTTGGTCACTTCTGTCACATGGTAACAGCAATGGCTACTCTCATATTTCAGGGTTCAAAGGTCTCTAGCTCTGAGAGCTGTGATCCCCAATTCTAGACATCATAAGCAAAATGCTAGCACCTCCCCACATCAGACTGTACCTTACGGCCAGAAAAAACAGTCAGTCATACCTAAACCAGTGAGAATTGCATAAGCTTCTCTAATCAGCAAACTTAAGTGCTAATTGGAGTAACATAAATGAGTTGTGTCTCTACTTCCTGTATTTATTTCATTGTCATAAATAATCTCAAAATTGTACTCATTTCAATTAGAGTTTTGAATATTACTTATTTGCATAACAATTCCATAACATCTTTTTCTCTAAAGATTTAATGTTTCAAATAGAGAAGAATTGCAGATGCATTTGATCAGAATGCCCATGACAAGGGTCAGTTCATTCAAAGACCATTGGCCAACATATAGGCCCTGAAGTTGTGACTTGGACACTACTTGTAACAGAGGTGCTATAAACCTTGCCATGTGTAGTCTTTTCTGTTCTGTCTAGGGGCTGAGATTCTCAGCCAGATGACTACTGACAGGTCAGATATGGTGGTATCAAAACATGCTAAACCCTCTCCCGCACACACCTCCCATCAAGAGACAAATTCTAGGGACCAGCAGTTAGCGTAATGGCTATGTCACTGGACTCCCATGTAGTCGACCATGGTTTGAGTACTGGCCCCAGTGGCTTAAACTCACACCGGGCGCATGTGCGTGTGTGCCCAAGATCCCAAGAGGAGAATAGAGGAGAAGGGATTGCAACGTGGCCATCCCCCCTGGGGGGTGATTTCTCGCTTTCTGTCTCTCTGTCTCC
>NW_006160067.1:504350-514064 GCF_000334495.1 Tupaia belangeri chinensis
CAAGTGCATGCGCCCTATAGCAAAAAAAAAAAAAAAAGAGAGAGAGAGGGAGAGAGACAGTTTCTATGAGGATATCCTTTACCTTTGAATCTGAGCTAGCTTGTGACAATAGAGTTCAATGAGATAAGTGACTTCTATGACTGGCCATGTAATGGACATTCTTGGGATGTTCGTTCTAAGCAAAGCTGCCACAGAAGGAGTTGTTATCATCAGGCCAAGATGCTAGAGAGGCTATATACACATGCTAAAGGTGGTGGTTCATCATCCACACGAATGCACCTGATGTGGAATGAGCCTTTTCAAGCCTTTCTGATCAGTTCATCCACTCTCTGGAAAACTCCAACCTTAGTGAATTCCACAAGGAGCAAAGATATGCCCATGGACACCCACAAAATACACACAGAATGTAACCTCTGTTTCACACTGCTAAGTTTTGGTATGGTTTGTTACATATTAATAGTACCTAGGCTAGATATTGGTGACTATATTTGTATGACGACAAGGAGAGAATTAAGAGCAATTAGTGCAAATTATGAAGATGCATGTATTAATTCAGTATGAAGAAAAACTTTCTAGTATACTTTATAATGGAGTGTGTCATGCAAAAGATCTAGATTATTGACACTGGACACAGGAGGCAGAATTGTGACCATAGGCTTGAGATGTCCTAGGAATAAAAATATCAGAAAAAGAGGAAATAAGAACAGCTTCCAACTATGAGAATAGTTGTTGCCTGCAAAGTGATACTAGAATGATAATATCTCATTTTATTCAATCCTCACGTATCAATGTGGTCCAACTATATACAATGGGTTTTCAAACAGTTCAATGAAAACACATATTATGAAAAAGTATGCATGAATTTCAAAATGTTTTGAACACAAATAAAATTGTACTTGAATTCCATTTTTTCCACAAACTTTTTCAAGTATCCTCATGTTTATTTAATTTAAGCATCAGGACAACATTTTAAGATAAATTGGGGCTTTTATTGTCCTTGTTTTATAACCATAGTTAATGTGTTTGTTAAATAATTATTGTCAGGATTAGACAAACACATTGTATAATATAATTAACCACCAGAAAAACCCTGTGGGATACCTACTGTTGTTACTTTTATTTTATCCAGGAGGTAACTTAGGCAGAAAGGATAAATAATTGAACCAATGTACATAGTGAGTGGGGGGAAGCAGAGTCAAGTACCCTTGGCTGACATTCTGAGACCTCCTAGGCTGGATACATAAGAATGTATTCCACATTAATGACAATAATTTTTTATATATTTGACTTTTTTTTCGAATGTTCTTAGGAATATTTTTGTGTGGTGTGTCTTAGGGATAGTTTTGTTCAATTTGTTTTGTGTGGAATGTCTTAGGATTGTTTTATGGTTTTGGTCTGTTTTGTGTGGTGTGTGTCTATTTGCACACGTTTACATGTGTACATAAATGAATTTGATTGGGCAATGGAAAAGCAACTATTTAATGAATATTTAGATGGATGAAAAATTTTATCAATTTTTATATCTTAGCTTATTGATGTCTAGAGTATGCACTTACTTGGCCAACCCACTTAAGACACACACCTTAAAGTTTCTCAAAACCACAACGTGGTGGTATTGTATAATTTTTAAAGATAGGGAGAATGCTTTCTTTCTCCCTTCCCTCTGTCTTTCCCTCTCCCTCCCTTATGATAATAAACTAATATTCTCTTAGATGCTTATTCCATGCCAGGCATGTTGCTGAGGAATTTAATTCTTTTAACCTCCTCAGTAAGGTAGAATGATATCGTCACAACTTCTGGATGAGAAACTGAGGTTCGGAGAGCTTTTCCGACAAAGATCTTTCAAGTGACAGTGTCATGGCTTGATCTCAAGGCTTTTTATAGCACAAGATCATTACATGAACTACCCAAAAATGTTACTGTTAAACTAAGCCTAATAAAATTGAACCCCCTACAAATCCTTTTAGAAAAAGTACACAGTGTCCTTAAAGGTCCATTCCAAGGTAAACAAACCCTTACATTAATAAATACCCTTGATATCTTTTAGTTAATAATCTCTTACTACAATATAAATATTTTTCTTTTTCTCATTTAGACAGAGATTTAGATATTCTGGCTTTCTCCATCTGTGAAACAATGTCAGTGTGCACATTACTGATGGCACTCGTCTCCTACTCTGTTGAACGTAGCACCATAGTCTGGTGGGGGAGCACTCAAGTAAGGACTGTGCTATTGTTGACTGAGACCGAGGCAGTCCTTGGTTAAAATCCCCTTTATGAAATTCAAATTCTGTGACTTGGTACCGAGTATGTAATCTCTTGTAAACTTCATGCATCCTTTCCGTTAGGGTATCCAGTACTATGGGCTATGAAAAAATTCACAAACTCAGTAAATGGAGAGAAAAGATGTACCCCCTTTGCAAGAGAGGAAAGGGGCCAGATACAGAGAGTTGTGCTGGACCTGAAGGGTAACCGCTATGGGCCTTTATCAGGTCTTAAGGAAAGAGGGGTTACAGTCAGGCAGTCAGTGTGGTCAGACTGTCTGCCAGTCTTCCACAACAACTGAGCTTTCTAGTCGTTATCTTTGGTATCATTCATTTTGGTGCCACCATCAAGTGATGTAGCAATCTTTATGTCTGTAGACAAGAACTTAGAAAAGAATAAGGTCAGCCATCTGTAATGAAGTCAAGACTTGGAGGTGAGAGAAAGGAGGGGGAAGAAAGAAATGCCCGAGAAAAAAATAATAAATGCCTGGGAAAGGGAAACCATGTCTGAGGAACCTGAGAGGCACTGAGTATGCCCTTTCACTTTCTAAAAGAAAAAGTGCTATTACCTGCTGCTGCACAGGACTTAGTGAGAATTCAGTGAGATCACAGGAGTAATCAGCACGGTGGGTGTCATGGTGAAAATAGCTACTGGACCTTGTCCTTTATCCACACATAACCCTTAAAAACCCTGCAAAATAGGTACCACTATTATTATTGTTGCAAGTTCAAAAATGAGGACTGGAAATACAGAGAGGCTAGATGAGTTGCACGATGTTATCAAGCTAGCTAGTTAGAAAAGCCCGGATTAAACGCAAGCAATCTGGCCGTTCTTAATCGCACAGGTACACACACCACCTGAGTAGGTAGACAAACATGGTAGCTATTTCTAATCAGTAATAAGAGTAGGGTTCAAGCATGTTTATTTCAATGTCGTCCATCAGCAGGATCATATACAACTAACTCTCCTGCATTATGTTGAATATAACATTCCTTAGCTATAAAATGAAAATTAGAGCACTTATTTCTAAGAACAGTCTTAGATAATGCAATTTCATAAAATAATGGGATACATTATAGTAAAATACTATAATTATATGAATCAGTAAATTTGTAGTTGATATTACTTCAGTGAGGAATTGACAATAATATGGATGCCCATAAGAAAAATCAGCAGTTGGGCCAGCTGCAGTGGTGCAGCAGTAACGTAACACTTTGCACCGCTGGTCTGCGTGGGAAGGTCATGGGTGCGTATTCCAAGGCCTCTTTATGCATGACTGACATGTGTATGGCCAGGATCCAGGCCAGCAAGGCGGGAGTGGATCACCATGTGAAGGTCCTGTTGAGAGTGCCTCTCTCTCTGTCTCAGAAACAACCTGAATGCCCACAAAGAGATGAATGGATTGAAAATATGTGTTACACACAGGCCACAGACTACTACTCAGTCATTAGAAGAAAAAAAGAAAGAAAAAGGAAATAAAAATGAGACCCTGGTATTTGATTGAAAGTGGATGAATATGCAAGATTTACTGCTAAGCAAAGCAAGCCAGACTATGAAAGTCGCCATTTAATATACACTGGATGTCTTCAGTCTATGGCAGAAACGGAATGATCAGAAGGTACAAAAGCATAGAGAGCAACTGTGGATACTAGAGACAGTGTGGGAGGAGAGGGGGAGAGGGGGAGAGTGACACAGAGGGAATCAAGAGGGAAAAGAAAGAAGCGAAGCATTTAAGGGACACGAAAATGGAAAATTATCTGTTGATGATAATGGGTGGTAATACATATGACTTGACTAATATTCAGCGTATTCATGATGGGAACATTCATTTTGTATGCTATAATGACACACGATGATTGAATGTAAAAAAAGAGAAGAAATAAAAAACATAAACTTTAAAATATGAAAAAAAAAGAGCATTTAGTAAGCACGAAGTCTCTGAAACTCCCAAACATGTCACAAGGCCAGCCCATCTTATTTACTCCTAACGACAGCACACGGAGTGAGGCACAGTGTAGTCACATAACACACATGTGACCTTATTCAAAATCAAGTACTTGTACCCAACCAAAAAAAGTTGAAATAAGAGGAAAAAAGGAAACAGCAAAATGTAAAAATGCTCTGCTTTTATCCCACTTCATGAATACATGTCCCTAAGGGAACACGATTTGGCAGACTTTGATATATTTTTCCCTCGTTTAGTCCCGGCTCCTTTGTTCATCTCATAACAACGTCTGACATTTAAGTAAATGCTTTATTGTTACAAACTGTTTCAAAGTTTATATATTTATTTATTCTAAGAGAGAGACACACATAGAAAAGAGAGACACACAGAGAGACAGAGAGATTCAGAGACATTGCCATCCCCAACAAGGTCTTAATGCCAGAATCTCGCCCCAGTCTGAGCCGGTCTAGGTCATGGGCACACACAGCAGCAGGGAGGTCTGGGGGCACGAACTGGGTCTTTCCTGTGGGAGTCCAGTTACTTCACCACTGCACCATTGCCCGGCCCACGACGCGTAAGTATACTCTTGAAAAGGACATAGTCTTTATAGAACATCATCTGTAGGCATAAACCAATTTATTTATCTGTAGTTTAAATGAAGAAACAGATCCCTTCTAAAATAGAGGGGGAAACTGTCAGGATGGGTTTATTCAGAAAGCGTATGTCTATATATCTTAGGCACTTGAGAAATTTTTAGGGATAACTTTGGTGGTTAGTGATTTATTCTGTCTGCCTTTTTAGAAACAAGTCTCTAAGAAAATGGAATTCTGTTATACAGTTTTACAAATTAGGAAACTGAGACTTAGTTTATACCTCCTTGGGAGTAGCAGAGCTGGGATTTAAATCTCGTCCCAATTATTCTGTGTTACTTCCCAAATAAAGCAGTAACTTTTAAGGACAATTGGATATACTTTTATATATTAAAAAAGGTTCATCTACAATATATAATTCAAATCCCATTACGGTAAGGAAACAAAATTAAAAAGTCACTTTAACTCATTGGATTTACATTTCAAAACAGGGCAACCTATTTAAGTTGATTAATAGATACAACACTAATCTAACCATGAATTTTTTCCTTCTGACTATATTTGTAGTATAGCTGACAATTCTCTGATCTATTATTTTTCAAAAACTGCTACACAAATATACCCTTTTATATAATTAATCTTGTGTACTATGCTTAGATTTTAGTTTTACATTGCTTTTAAAACTTATTAAAACTATTTGTTTTTAAAATTTGTGTTCTTAAGATAATCACTGCTGGGGAAAGAAATAACTAATTGTACTGACTAGGTCAAGTAGGCCTTCATTCATTACGGGACCTTGAGCATTTGCATCGACCCCACCTTTCTTTCCCCAGATCTGTAGACATGACAGGGAACAGGAACCAAATGGAGAACAAAATCATCACAGTGTGAGAAAGGAATAAGGGATATCAGAATATGAAAGTCTTGACATATTTCTGGGAGATGGAAAGCGTAAAGCAGACAAGTAGAAGCTATAATTCAGAAAACACATGATGGAAGCGTTCAATGTGGGGTTTGCTCTTCCTGACAGAAGCATGAAAGACAGTTGAAGCTTGTATTAGCAGGTACAAAGAGCAGGAATAAGAAATAGGGCAAATGTCCAGGTAATTAGTTTAAATATTGAATGTGAAATAGCCATATTAGATGCTTTCCTCAACAACCCTCAAAGTAACATGGGACCAGGAGTTAGCGTAATGGCTATGTCGCTGGACTCCTACGTAGTCAACTGCGGTTCGCGTCCCAGACCTGGTGGCTTAAAACTCACACCAGGCGTGTGAGCATGCCTGCCCAAGATCCCAAGAGGAGAATGAAGGAGAAGGGATTGTGGTGTGGCCATCCCCCCTGGGGGGTGATTTCTTGCTTTCTGTCTCTCTGTCTCTCTCTGTCTGGTCTGGCGAGCGCACATGCCCTTTAGCAAAAACCTCTAAAAAATAAAAGTAAAATATAATATGAACCATTCTGGGGGTATGTGAGGATATTTGAGAGCAAAGCTCTCCTGCAGATACAAGTGACAGTGTTCCACGTTATGACACACATAGCACAACTGAAGTCTTCTAATTCAAACACCTGCCCAGGAATGAAGTAAACTTCCTTCTTATACAGAAAGATATTTTCAATAGAGATTAAAATACGAAAAAAGCACCCTCATACAAGCCACCAATATTGGCAAATCTAGACCTGGATTTGTAAGTATAGAAAGAAAACCAAAGCTATAATTAGGCATCTGAGAAAAGCAGCTTTACAAAAGGGAGAAGACTCAGATGGACAACAGAATAACTAACCCAGGAGGTAGAAATAAAAGGTTGTGTAGAGTACAAACAAAACATGCAACAGAATTATAATGACTATTCTCAGGGAAGTGCAAAAAGTGCAGCATGATAAGTCAAGAAAAGGCTTTCTGGAAAAGCAAAAGAGGACACTGGGGAAAAAAAAGGAGAGGCTAGGAATTAAAATACATGACTACAATATCTTTCTTCTAGCAATATGACAGATTAGCTATCCAAAACTCCCCCAGTGGGTGATCTGCAAAAAAACAAGACTAGTGATCTATAACCACACGCATAACAAGTGCTAGAGTCCAGGGAGTGAAGTCAGTTGTGAGCCTGCAACGTCCTGGAGACATTTACAGAGACTAAGGCCCTAAAGCTTCAAGCATCTTGACAGAGACCTGACTAATATCTGTAAGAAATTCAAACTGGACTAGAAAGGATGCACCCTCACGGGGGGACAAAGTACGAAAAGTAAATTAAACATCACCAAAAAATTACCCTTAAAGCAACAATGAGAAAAAATTATTGGTCTCATTTAAGTTCTTGATCAAGAAACTAAAAGCTTCTCCTTTGAACTTGTATCCATTAACTGGTCTAAAACTGGATTTGAAGTCTAACTTTACATTTAACCTTGTGATTTCCAAACCCCAAATCTGGGGTTTTAATTTTATGTAGTGTCTCAAATGCCAGAGAAAACAGATAAAACACAAAAGATATTATTCTGAAGGAATACTTCCTATAGCCAAACCTCAAAGAAAAGAACTCTAAGAGTCACAAAAAATGAAAATTCGAAACAAACACACACAAACACCCACATTAACAATTCACAAGGAAGTAAGTTTCTATCGCAATAACTAGCAGATATAAAAGCAAGAGAATTATAACAAAAATGTAAGAAGAAGAGTAGAAGTTAATATAGGAGACATGAACGTACAGTTGAAAACAATCAAAAGTGCAAAGTTAATGCAACAAAAGGCTAGAAGTTTACAACTCTTTGGCAAGTTTCCTCAAGAGAGAGAAGTAACAGAGGCAACACTAGGAATGAAAGGGGGGGGGACACACCCATGTATGAAAGAGATTAAAATTACTTTTAAAAATACACAAATAGTCTGTGTGCACAAATTTGAACATTTAGATAAAATGACCAATCCTTTTATTTTAGAATTATTTATTGAATTTCACTTATTATTATTACTTTGCTATAGGGCACACGCACGCACTAGAGACAGACTGAGAGAATGAAAGTGAGAAAGTAACCCACCAAGTCCAGGACTTGAACTGCAGCCGACCATGTGGGAGTCCAGTGCCTTAACCACCATGCCACCTACTGGCCCCTAAAATGACCAATTCTTAGGAAAACATTGTTTACAGAAATGACTCAAGAAGAAATAGAAAATCTATGGTCCTGTAATGATTCTTGAAATTGAAGGTATAGCTGAAAATACACACAGAGACACACACCATGCATGCACACAAAGACACCCAAGTCTGAGGTCTTTCATTAGGAAATTTTAGCAACAATTAACAATGTGATTTTAACCTTTTCCAAATGTTTGTATAAATTTTGTGGGAAAAACACTTCCCCACTCCTCATATCTTAAATACTAAGCAAGAAAGAGTCTTTCTATATAAGAAAAAGACAACTAGTAGGCAATTTCTCTTAAGAACATGGCTGGGAAATAGTAAAGGAAGTATTAGCAAACCAAGTCTAGCAATACAGTAAACAGATGATTTTAAAATAGACTGGGGTTACTGAATTTGAAAAGACCTTTCCCTTTTAACAATCCAAAAATAAAATTTAACTTCTTAGTAGATTAAGGATAAAAAGAATATAACTTTCAAGAGAAATGATTCATCTTTAAATAAAATACCACACCTATTATAATTAAAAGCTTTTAGCACACTAGTACTTACTCCATAGATCTATTGAAATAACTGTGCACTAATAAATGTTTAAAAACACAAAAAATCTTAAACCATGTGGTTACGAGGTGGCTGGCACATGGTATCACTGTATTTGTCTTTATAAAATAACTTCTAATTTTTTTTTTTTCCATAGGATGCATGTCCTAGCCAGAGAGAGACTGAGAAAGAGAAACGGAAAGTGAGAAATCACTCGCCGGGGACATGGCCACACCACAAGTTGTTCTTTCTATTCTCCTCTTGGGATCTTAGGCACACTTGCATACACACCCCGTGTGAGTTTTTTTGTTTGTTTGTTTTTTTGAGAGATTTTCACTGTAGGGCGCGTGCGCTCGCCAGACAGACAGAGAGAGACATAGAGACAGAAAGCGAGAAATCACCCCCCAAGGGAGATGGTCACGCCGCAATCTCTTCTCCTCCATTCTCCTCTCGGGATCTTGGGCACGCATGCACACGCACCCGACGTGAGTTTTAAGCCACCTGGTCCGGGACGCCAACCGCAGTCGACTACATGGGAGTCCAGCGATATAGCCATTACACTAACTGCTGGTTCCCCACACCCCGTGTGAGTTTTAAGCTACTGGTTCTAGGACTTGAAATGTGATCAGCTACATGGGAGTCCAGCAACGCAAACGTTACGCCATATGCTGGTCCCTATTTTTATAAAACACAAAATAAAACATGGGTATTTGGTCAAGGGTCTCTAAAGATTTCTAAAGCAAAGTAATGCTTAGTGGTCAAACAACAACAAAAAGAATGCAAATATATATTACAATGAAGATTAAGATATTGATTTAGTTATTTAACATTGTATTATAGATACTAAGTTGGATGGAAAAAGGCAAAAAGTAAATTGGGCATATTAAAATGTCAAAGGGTCATATGAGCGGCTATTCACATATTTCTTGCCTATACAGACCAGGACTACACATGTGTGCCCATGACCCTGGCTGGCAGAGGCTGGGGGTAGACTGTGGCATGGAGAACCAGGAGGGAGTGCCTGTCTCTCTGTCTGTTTCTCTTTCTCTCATGAAATAAATAAATAAACATTAAAAACACACACAGATTTCTGATAAAGGTAAACTAAGGCACTTTAACCATCATGGTAAAATTTAAGAAGGCTTAAAATTTACAGAGGGAAGAGAAGTGATGAGAGGTGAAGACAGGTGATAACCTTGCATCATGCATTAGCGTACTTTTACCTATTGTACTAATTCCCTACA
>NW_006160067.1:514083-518146 GCF_000334495.1 Tupaia belangeri chinensis
CTACACAGGAATCTGGAGAAATGGCCCAAACATATCCCACTCTACGATTCACATAAATGAGGCTGTTTGGGAAGAGACACATGAAAGTGTGGTAACCAAACAGTGATCCTAAGACATAAGCACCAGTGGGCACCTAGGACTTCGAGTGCAAAGAAGATTTTTAAAGGCAAAATTTAATTCCTAAATGAGCTATTTTTTATTACAGCTATCTCTAGGAAATAGAATTTGTAAAGCTATCTAATAAGTCTTCAGATTTAAAAAAATTAAAATTGTACCCATACGGTTCCCATGTGAATTAACGAGTCATATGTATAATCTACTCTTTGGTATTAAAGAATTTTTCAAGAGCATATTATCCTATCATCGAATAATAAAACAGCAAAGAATCCAGATTCTGACATTCTTTGCTTCTTCTATACTATAAACAGATTTGTTTGAAATCCTTTCTGTCCTTTTTATTCAACCTGTTTCTGATCACTACCCAAGGAAGGTAGTTAAAATAAGCCATTGACAGAGTGATAATACTTATTTTCTCAACAATGTCTTTGGTAGGTGATAAAATGCTACTTCCCTTGTAAAGGAAAGGGCAGCTGCCTACAAAACGACAGTGATCTTCTAAGGTGTGAGCAAAGGAAAATGTATCGTGCAATAAATCCACGGAGCTAGCAGTTATTTCAGGACTACTGGGTGACGTCAAATGTGGTCTTTTGAAGGTCAGCAATTTCGTGATCTGTGTTATTAGAAATTTCAAGGAGTACTGAAATATCTTAATCTGAGTTCTTTATGTAAAATACACTGTTGGTCTTTACAAGTAAATTTTTAAAATATAGTTTAGGGCCATATTTATTGCTCACCATCTTTTAAAGTTCCAGAATTGACCAACTGAGAGACTATGAAAAGAATGATTTTATATTCTTTAAGAGAATGACAGTATTTTCTGTAAGTTTTTTTTTTTTTCATTTTTAGGGACTTTCTGGTTTGTTTTGTTTTGTTTTGTTTTTTGTTTGTTTTTAATAGGGCATGTGTGCTCATCAGAGAGACAGAGAGAGAGACAGGGAGACAGAAAGTGAGAAATAAGCCCCCAGGGGGAATGGTCACACTGCAATCCCTTCTCTTCCATTCTCCTATAGGGATTTTAGGCATGAGTTTTTAGCTGCCAGATCCAGGACTTGAACTTCAGTCGACTGTGTGACAGTCCGGCAATATGACCCTTATGCCATCTGCTGGTGCCTGGGTGACAGTATTTACAAGATGCCCTGCTGGCTGTACAATACAATTCAGATTTCTTAGTTGGTAAACTGGCAGCTCCCTACCTTCCTGGCTACTCTCAAGTGCTCTCAACACACCACTCAGTACAACATGCTTCGGTCATACACAGCACCTGGAAAATGATAAGGCCGTCTTTGTGCTAATGAGTTACTGCACGGAAGTCTTACCACTACCCATTGAGGATGGAAAACTTCTACTCATTCTTCAAGGTAAAAGAAACACACAACTTCTTTTGTGAACTTTTCATGGTGACTCTCTAGGCAGTATAGAATTTCCTTTCCGTCAACGAATGTATCACTACCATACAATTCACATATGATCATGTATTCAAAGACTTTCCATTTTACCTAGAATCAGCTACACAATCCCAGAAATGACTCCCTTCTCCAGGTGAACTACCCTTATCCTGACTGCCAATCTGGAATGCTCATTCTTCCCCACAAGGCTGAGATTAAAAGCAACCTGGGCAGAAGTCTTCTGTGGTCCCTAGCTTAGGTGAGGTCAATTAGCTCCCACATTCTCAAAGGTCCTTTTGGTCTCTGTTTAATGCTATTCCTTTAAAACCACTATGTTGGCTTTCTCCAGCAAATAGAAGCTTTGCAAGGACAAAGACACTCCCTTTTTTAACTCACCACTGTTTTCCAAGTGGTTGTATGGCTTGTCTGCCACATCACAGGTAATTTATAAATATTAGTTGACTACACAGATAATAATCTCATTGCTAATAAATTAATAGATAATAAATTCACTGCTTCATTACACTGCAAATGCTTCTAGTCAATCTGTTGGCTTTCTTATTTCTATGGACCCACTCAATCATTCCTTTAGTTATTAAATATTGACTGAAAGTCAACTATGAAAATCTACTAGGTGCCACTGTGAATCTCCAGAGAGTCATGGTGCCACTGAACGATATAAGACATAGCTCTGATGCTGAAGCACCACAGGCTGGGTAAGTGAGAGTCTAAACAAGAAGGCCGCTTGGTGAGAATGATACGTTTGATGGTAGACTCTTTACATTTGGCTAGTGTACATAGATTCCTCCCAGAGGCCACAGAGATTGTTGCAGAAATGGGCATGTAATGCCAAATGGTTTTATCAGAGTGGATCCAAGAACAGGTAAGATCTCCCACTAAGAAACAGACACTGGCTTTTTCTCCTGTGTTGGTTCGAACTTCACTGCCTAATGCCACAGGCAGCCCTTACACCACCTGTGAGTCTAGGGGATAAAGCAAATGGAAACTGTAGAGCCAAGAGACAAAGTGCAGGGCCAGCTAGTGGTATGGTGGGAAAGGCAGCTGGATCTCACATGGCCACCTGTGCAGCTGAGTCCTGGACCCGGTGACTTGAAACATGTGTGTGCATGCACAACATCCTGAAAGCAGGATAAAGGATTGTGGTGTGACCATCCCCTCAGGGGGTGCTTTTGTACTTTTCCTCTCTCTTGAGTATGCTTTCTCTATGCAAACTTAAAAAGAGAAAGAGACAAAGTGAAAGGTTTTTTTTTTTTTATTTTTTTAGGGAGAATTTTGCTATAGGGCACATATGCTTGCAAGAGAGACAGAGATAGAGAAACTAAAAGAAAGAAATCACCCCCAAGGTGGGGGTGGTCATGCTACATTCTCTTCTCCTCTTTTCTCCACTTGGGTTTTTCGGCACACAGGCATACATGTCCAGCATGAATTTCAAGACACCAGGTTCAGGACACAAACCTTGGTTGGTTGTGTGGGAGTCCAGCAACATAACCTTTATACCATCTGCTGGTCCCCAAAGAGAGATTATTTGAGCCTACAAATACTGGTGTACTTGATATATTCCTGAATACTTCAATTACACAAGGCAATAAATTTCCTCACTTATTTATGTTTTCTGTTTGCTTATTGCATTAAGTCAACTGAAATTGGATTTTCTGTCACATAGAATGGCATTTCTCACTGAATCACAGAATTAAAGATGAGGCGATATTTGAACTGGTTATTGATGGTTAGAGAACATTTTGTGAAGAGAAAAGAGAACATTTTGTGAAGAGAAAAGTAAATAATAATAATAGCCATATTAATTCCTATTTTGCACACACTAGTCCATATTTTAAGTGATTTGCATATATTAAAAAATAGTATGTGCAAAAGCTCAGAGGTACAAAAGATAGCAGTGCATTTGAGGTAAAGTAACTAGCTCATTGTCTTGTATAGGGTTTTTACTAAGGGTGGAGGAGGGGAGCAAAAAACAAAGATGAGAATGAAATATAATGATGCAGCCAGATTGCCAATAATTCCATATGTCATGCTGAATAGCAGCTCTGACTTCATTTCTATTCAATAAAATTATGCAAATGTAGTCAGTCATTCCAATCAAAATTCTTCCTAACTATAGTTCTTAAAATAGAAAATTCAATGGCATCCATACTTCATGTTATAAAAAGCTCTAAGTGGATGGTATAGCAGAATTCCAGGGAGGTGAAGTGACTTGTTCTAGGTAACATTAAGCAACCAAGTATGAGCTAAAATGAATTGCAGCTCTTAGTTACAAATCTGGAGCTCTTTATGCAATGTCCTTTTACGTCTCTACAGATACAAAAACACAGAGTCAAAGAGCTATATGCTTTAGCACTAATAACGCTGATACTATTTTTAGTTCTTTGACTTGGTATAACTGTGTGACCCTCAGCAAGTGGCTTAACTTTACAAAATATCATCTTCTCATTTACGACATGGGAATTGTATATATCGTACATTTCTCTTTCTCATAAAGGTACTTTGAAAATTCAATGAAAAAATGCTTAGCACAATGTCAG
>NW_006160067.1:518156-521441 GCF_000334495.1 Tupaia belangeri chinensis
GTTTATAGGGACAATAAGTTCATATTTAGTTAATAAGGACAATATAAATATTTTATAATAATAATCCTCTCCTTTTCCATTTGTGCCTAAGTGATATGAATATAATATCTATCATCAAATAAGTAAGTGTAAAGTTCACTTTGTTCGAGAACATGATCGTGTTTTCTTTATTGGAGTTCATTTGAGGGTTAGGATAAAAAAGGCTCAGATGAATACTAGGGATGAGAAAATGCATTAGATAATGTGGTTTTCCTGAAATAGAAAGAAATGTAAGGCTGCATATCAAGTTCATTTGAGAGCTATGAGAAATCTGATCATGATAAAATATAAATTAACACTTGCCGTACACAAAAAATCAGATTCAAGGGAACCAGCAGTTAGCATAATGGCTATGTCGCTGGACTCCCACGTAGTCGACCACGGTTCGCGTCTCGGACCCAGTGGCTTAAATCTCATGCCGGGCACATGTGCGTGCGTGCCCAAGATCCCGAGAGGAGAATGGAGGAGAAGGGATTGCTGCGTGACCATCCCCCCTGGGGGGTTATTTCTCGCTTTCTGTCTCTATGTCTCTCTCTGTCTGTCTGGCGAGCGCACGCGCTCTATAGCGAAAACCTCTCCAAAAAAAAAAAAATCAGATTCAAGAGCTATAAAAATAGGGTTGTTGTTGATTCAAAAGAAATCATCTTTATGGTGATTTTTGTTTCCCCTAGCTGGAGTGGCCACCTGTGTTTCTTAAACTTCTTGATCAGAGGTTTGTTTGAAATAATGAATCAGATATTCATGGATCAATTTCCAGAACCAGATGATGGGGAAGAAATTGGTTAACACCATGTTGATGTGAACCTGCCAAGTAGCAGAAGAGCAACTGTCCATTCAGAAGAAATGGAAAGGCTACAGACACAGGTTTGCACTGTTGATTGTTCCTTGGGCCCAAGGCCAGAAGCTAGTCCCTGGATAGAGAAGCTACCTTTAGACTGAGAACAGTGCTCCAGGAAAGTGATGGAAACAAAGAACAACCTGGCCATCAGGTTGTTTCACTTCAACATGGTCCATCCATCTCATCTGGCTTGTGTTTTGAAGTGCTCATGGAAAAAGAAGGAAACGAAACTATTTGAAGATCTAGGCATAGAGTTGAAGAATGAGATTTAATAATTAAACCGTTGTGCAAGGGCATGAGCAAATGGGAAGGAGTCTTTAGGGAATCTTGAAGATGGAGATGTAGGGCTCCTTACATGGGGCCCACAGATGTGGCCTCAGACCTTCTAACAGGCTATTATGACCCCGGGAATATTTAAAAACTTACAAGTGAGATGAAAAGAAAAAGTAGAGAGGGAAAGGAATAAATAAACCTATTGAGAAAGAGATAATCAGAGATATCATAAAATGATGCATTTGCTCAATAGATACTTTAGAAGATCCACCGTATATATGTTCCTATATAAGCAGTGATGGTAGAGAGCCAATTAAAATCCCTACTTTTGAGAATTCAAACTCTACAAGGAAAACAAAATGAAACAAAAAACTAGAAAAACAATACGAACAAAACAAAATGGTATGGCTTCAATACCATTATTGAATAACAAGAAATAGACTATGCTTAGGTGTACTCTGATGTGATACAAATAATAATAATAACAAAAAATTGACTAAGTTACTCTCAAAGATCAAGAAAAAGAAAATATAATGACTTACTGATCTTGATATGTAAGGTTCATGGTTTTCCAATAGCTATTACGGCAGGTTTGGTTTTGTTTTTATTCTGTGAAAAGATGCCAATCCCAGCACTAGATCAAAGTCAAAACTTCTTTTAACAACAGTTTATTTTTAAATGCAATCCTGAAATGCATCCAAATATCACTTAATTATCAGATTTTCCAACAGTGCCTTATAGTGGCCTTCTTTCTTACATCACATAACATCTGTCACCAGGAAAAGGAGGCAATGATGCCTTGTTTTAATAGCTATGCTTTAGGGAAGAAAAGTTACTTTTGCTATGAGCATTTGGCTCTTGGTAATCAATGAATCAAGAAATGAAGTATAATTCAATATATGTGATGGATCTAACATCACACCTGAATCACAAGACAAAATCAATGAAAACTATTTAAAGTAGTAAACACCTGTAGTAATCCGTCCCCAGGAGTGACACACAAGGGGTCACAGAGAGGAAAGGGGAAAGAGCAATAGGTAGCCCAGGGGCCAATGTGTGATCACTTCTTCCTTCTGGCTCTTGTTAATTAGGAGACATGATGCCTTTTTGTGGCATGAACCAAGATCATTAAGATCAAAAGTGTACCTTCTGGGAAGAAGAAAAACCTATAAAAATTTATTTTTAAACATATGTTCAAATCACCCTTCAACCAAGTTAATGTTTACATTTTCATGGTATGCAATCAAATGAGTCAGCAGCACCTGCCTTTAAAGCCAAGATCAGGGTAGACGTCCATATCAATGAAGAATTGTGTGACAAAAGAAAAATATTTAGCCTGATAAAAATAAAATATTTTCAAGATTTAATTTCTTTCTTTCTTTTTTTTTCAGAGTTGCTGTTGTTATAGGCCATGTATGCTCACCAGAGTGACAGAAAGAAAGAGCGAGTGAGAAATCAACCATGAAGGGTCTGACCACACCACAATCCCTTCACCTGCATTCTCCTCTCAGGATTTTTAGGCATGGACTCACATGTGCCTGGTGTACGTTTGAAGCCACCAGGTCTGGGACTACAACTGCGGTCGGCCATGTGGGAGCCGAGTACCTTAACCATTATGCCACTTACTGGCCCCAAAGCTTAATTTCTAACAGTGGTGCAAACTATCTGATAGAAGATAGAGAGAAAAGAAGCCTTATAAGGAAATGAAGAATTCATGAAAAAACAGATCTATTTCCAAAAAGCACATCAGTTTATTGGAGGTGAATTAGGAGTGCTTTAATGTCTCTTACAGGTTTTAAATTAAGAACAACCAACAAATAAAGCATCCTGAATTGTCCTAGGACACTCTGTAGGGGGAATCTGGGGATCTGGAGGCAGCCCTCATAGGAGCTATAGGTAAGTAAGATGAAGTGTTATTAGAGTCAGGTCTCAAGTGATCTGAGAGTTACACAAGGACTTCCACAATTGGTGTAGCAATCTTCAGTATGTGGGACTTCTACATACAATAGCATAGATGAAAACCCAGACTCTGAACTCAGAAAAAGCCAAGGTGGAAGATAAGTTCTGCTCTACAGTATACTGTTTATGCAACCAGGGGTAAATTAGCTGATATCAATGTCCTTACAAGAAGAGCG
>NW_006160067.1:521650-544137 GCF_000334495.1 Tupaia belangeri chinensis
TGACAGTGACAGCACTGTTTCATAGGGCTATTGGGAAATTTCCATGAGCTGAAAGACAGAACAAAATACATAGCAGGTCCACAAGCCTCAATTAACATGAACTTTTGAATTTACTCCTATTAATAATAGTGGAAAAGTTCATAAGATTCCATGTCATGTTTTTCTATGAGAAATATGGAAATAGCTTACTTACTGCATTGCACTGGATGTCATAACAGTATTCAATGGATGAGAGTATCATCACATTAAATTAAGTTCATCATATACTTGCTTAAGAGGGAATTCCATTTAGAAATTCACTTGCATGGGTGTTTGCCTACTCTTCTAAAAATGCAACTGTGATTGTCAGCCTGCCCTTTTCTGCTTAGAACCACCTACCGGGTGCAAGTGTGCTCCCCTCCCCCACCATAGCTCTTCTCCCTCCCCTTCTGTTAGCCTGTGGGCACCTTTCTCGCAGTTTGTTTTTTTCTCCCACTTTTTCCAGAGATACATGCTCTCTTTTGCCACAACTCTTGGTACATGCAGTTTTTCCTCTTTTGTTTCATGTCTTTGAATAGCCAGAAGGTATGGGTACTGACCAGGAAGAGATCGAGAAAGGAAGAGCGAGAAAGTACCTGTCAATGTGGGTGGAAATGCCACAATTTATTCTGCATTTCTCCATGATATCAAGAGTTTGGACATGGATGCACATATATCTGGCATGTTTTCACACCACTAGAGCCAGGATTTGAATAGCGGTCAGCCCCGTGGGATTGGGCTCCCTAAACTCCCAGGCTATGGAGACATTGTCAGTTTCTCTTCCTGAAACATCAGCAGTATTCTGCCTCCTTTTTTAATAAAAACTTATCTTTAAGCTGTTGGCAGAATAATTTATTTCTAACTACTCAAAATAGGTAAGGGTCCCAAACCTGAAAATATTTATCTTAGGATGTCACTAGAAATTACCAGTTCCCATTCACCCTCCATATCTCAGCTTAAATGTCCCATCCATTTGGAAGTATTCCTTGACCACCCAAAAATAGGTCATATGCTCTTAAGGGTTTTGAGGTACCTCAAACTTCCTCTTCTATGTAATTTTTAAGACCATTATTGTTTTCAGTTAAGCTTTCTATATTCTCCCATCGGACTATGAAATTAAACTGAAGTTAGGGTTATATTAGTCTTGTTCATCCTGATATTCCTGTTTCCTAGAACAACATCCAGTACATACATGTGAGACTTTCAGTAAATGTCCTTTTATTTGTTCAGCTAAACAACACTTTCAAATGGCCACTCCAATGAAAGAGAACACTGACAAGGAAACAATAAGAACACCCCATATAAAAATATTTGGTATGCAAATGAATCATATATTTTGGAGAAGATTGTGCATCTTAGACATATTACTTTAGGCTATTTAGATAAAATTCAATAGTGATATTAGGAATACATGACCCAGTACATTCAAAGTTACCAAGCCTACTTGGTAACTTGGCAAATCCAGCATAAGTTGCATTGTAACCTGACAGAAAACAAACAGGACCAGCTTGATGGTTGGGGGCACTGGACCCCACATGGCCAGCTACATGGTTTGTGTTAGACCTGGCAGTTTAAAATCATGCTGAGTACAAATGTGTGCATTCCCAAAATCCTGGGATGAGAATGAAGGAGAAGGGATCATGGCTTGGCCATCCCTTTTGGGAGTTGCTTTCTTACCTTTCCTCTGTCTCTCTATGTCTCTGTTTCTCTCCAGTGAGTACACACACCCTACAGGAAATTTAAAACAAACAAACAAAACTCAGTGAGGGTACATGTACTTGTCAGAGAGGGACAGAGAAGGAAAGTGAAAAATCGCTCCCCAGGGGCGAAGGTCATAATGCAATCCCATCTCTTCTGTTCTCCTCTTGGAAGTCTGAGCATGCATACATAGGCTCTGAGCATGATTTTCAAGTCACTGGGTCTGGGACTCAAACTGTAGTCAACCAAGTAGAAACCCAGCACCTTAACCACCACACCACTTGCTGGGTTCGCAAACCCATAGTTTACTATGGCAAGCGTAGTATGTATTGAAATGTTCAATCCCAAATAAGTACCATTTTCCTCTAGAGAATCTTTCTGACAGTTATTTAGAGGTTGACACTTCTACAGGAAGTGGTAGAGCATGCCATCATAGACTAGAAGGGGATGGGTGTCAACTTACTAGCACTCATATGTATACACCCACACTAGTATAGGATAAGTGTATACTCAAAAATATATGTGTATACATCTACCAAGTTTTCTACATACAGACGTGCCAAGGATTCTGCAATTTCCACCGCAATTCTTCATTTTCAAAGTATAAAAGCCAATATACTATCTCTTAATACGGAGGCTTAGGATTCAAACTAATTTAATAAAGACTTTAAATGAAGTTGGAATAGTCAGTGACTCATAGGTCAGAAGTGGGTGGCAGGTGATGGAGGGGGAGGCCTCAGGCAGGAAAGAGACTCTCAGGACCAGTTTTCCATTCAGAATGCCATGAGCTATTGTTTCTTCTGTTATTTTAGCCTATGGTTGATGCCGAAGCCACATTCTCCCACACTTCCACACATGACAGTAGTTACATATAGAGAATATCTGAAAAGGAAATTTGTCAAACACCCCCCAATCCTACAAAACCAAAGGTTACATTTTTTAAAAGTCATCTTGAGTTTATATTTAAAAATATTGGGTCTTTCCCTCTGTTCTCCACCCCTACTCACGAGTAAATCACCTTGGGCAGAATCTATGACCTTCTGCTTTATCAAGAACTATGGTATGTTTGTAATTTATCCTAATACCCAGGATTCTGTGTTATAAAGAACTGAATCATGTTGTTCTAATTCGAAGATGTGTATAGGTTGGCTGTAGTCATTTGGAATTACACAGAGAAATCAAGAAATTTATTTTTTAATATATCACAATATTAAATCAAAAAATATTCATTGTTTTCCTCAGAATTACACTCATAAATGAATTGTTATCTAAGCAAGTATTTTCTGGGCTATGATTTTAACACAGAAGTGGTCAGTCATCTGCCCATGTTAACTGAACTGTTGGAAATTGAATAAGATATGCTTGAAACACAAATTATTTATCCCTATAAGATATCTAAACCTACTAACTTATTAGAAAGTCTTTAGAGGCTGACTGTTTAATAACTGGAACAGTTTGTTCTACTTTTAGTTTTTTGAGGATCTTCTATATGATTTCCATAACCACTACCATAATGTACATTCCCACCAATTCAGCACGAGTCCCCCTTTCTCTGCGTTTGCATCAGCATTTGTTGTCTTTCTTTTTTAATAATTATCATTCTAACTGTGGTGAGGTAATCTTTCACTGTGGTTTTGATTTGCAATTTCATGATGATTAATGATGTGAAGCATTTTTTTTCATGTGCTTGTTGGTTATTTGAATGTCTTTTGAGAATTATTAGTTCAATTCAATTGCCTATTATTTAATTGTATTGTTTGTTTTACTGCTGGAGAGTTGTTTGAGTTCCTCATGTATTCTGGTTATTAATCCCTCGTGGGATATATAACTTTCAAATATTTTCTCCCCTTCTGTAAATTCTGTAGTGCAGTTCCTAGAACACAATGAAAGGAATATACCAAATGCCACATGTTCTCTTTCATTACTGAAAGTTAAAAGATTTGATTGCATGGAAGTGAGAAAGGCAACTATGGATACTAGAACCTGGGAAGGGGAGCAGGGAGGAAGGACAGGAGCATGGCTAACAGACACAGAACTGGGTATATAACTAGCACAGAAGGCAACTATAGGTGGTGAGAATTAATGTATATTTCAGAATAGCTAGAAGAAAGGACTTTGAATGTTTATAATGCAAAAGTAATAGTAATTATTTAAAATCAGGGGTATGTTTATTACCTTATTTTGATCATTACATATTGTATTTATGTCACAAAAAAATCCCTCTAGACCCTATACATATGTACAACTATTATATGTGAATTAAAAATTTCAATAAAAAGGCAGAAGTAACAGAATAAATCAGAATATTTATTTAATTGGAATAGATTGAACAGAAGTCTCACTGGCATTAAAACATGAATTCATAAATTAGCAATATAAGTAAGGAATGCTATGTTAGATCAACCAACATGAAATTATATAAAATGTAGGCATAGTCAACTATGACATAATTTTACCAGTCTTTTTATAAGGATGGGGCAGATAATCAAATGGCTGGTAAATATTTTTTGTTCTTTTTGTCATTACCATAATATATTCATTTCATACAAAGCCTTTGAATGTAAATTCTTAACAAGCTAGATGATACTAAATTTACTTTAACAATTCAGCTACACATACATAAAATTATAAATACTTTAAATAGAAAAACGGATCTAAAGTGTAAGTAAATCTATAATCAGTCAATTCTACTAAATGGTGCCTGTAACAGGTAGTATTCACTATGACTAAGGAGAATCTGTACATTAATTAAACAACCAGAATGAATGGAAAGCATAGTATTTGGCACTCAGATGACTAAATTTTGTAGGTGAATCAGAGCTAAGATGTTTATTTTTCGATATTTACTAAGCACCGGCTAAATGACAGTCATAGTGCTAAGTACTGAGTATACTGCAGGAGACACGATAAAACGTCTCTATTCACTCTGAGTCTAGTAAGAACGGTGAGTACACAGGAAATTGAAATCTAATGAGACATGTACTGTAACACAGGAAATACAGGATTACATGGGAGAAGACAAATGAGCAAAATAGAGAAATTAGGACAAGAGTCTGATCCACATTTGAAAATTCAGAGAGAAGATGCAAGAACACAAATTCATCCGGGGCAGAGTTTAGAAGCTAGGGAAAAATATTTTAAAAAATACTATTTCAAGAGAAAATATTAGCTAGGTAAAGTGAGATAAGCTCATCAGTACATTCAGCTCAACCAGAAAATATACACTTGACATTATAAACAAGTCAATCATGAGTGTGTCAGGTAGAAAGTCTCTTAAATGCGAGTAATATGGTGATGATCCAATGATAAGAAAACAGTAGAATACACAGAAAAATCACTATGACAATATCTAGTTTTGGGTATTGACAACTGGGCTCTTCACTTTAGTGAACAGTGTTGGTGGGACCTCGGAGATTTTCAAAAGAAGAATCAAAAGCTATAGTAGTACACTGAAAGAGTACACTGAAAGCTGTGGATGCAGAGAAGAGAGTGAAAAGCCATAGTCTGAGTTCAGGGGCCTAGAAATATGATAGAGGCCACTCATAGCTTAAGCTGGACAGGAAAGGCAGTGTAGGATACAAATTTCTGAGTTCATTTGGAATGCATGGAATTTAACCAGGTATCTACAATCAATTTCTTCTACGTAGTGTGAGTTGAGATTGAGCTCAGGAAGAATGCAGGCAGCAGAGCAGGGCTGAAGATGTCATTTGGGAATTACCTGTGTAGAGATCAAAAAGAAACCAAGGAGGTATACTCTAAGAACAACAACAACAAAAAAGGCTCCTCACAGATACCCATGTGCCTCCAATCTAAAAACTGAGTAAGAGAAGAAGAAGTAATTAAAGACATTCAGAAGGCAAGACATCCAGAAAGCATGGGCAGAGAGACGGCAGAATCAGTGCAACTCAGACAAAGCAGAAGGACAATCTGAGAGGAGTATTCTCAAAGGCCTACGTGCACTCAGGATACATGGGGGCTCAGTAATAGCTACTGGCTGCAAGGACAAAAGGCCTCTGAGAAGGTTTCAATGGTATTTTTAGGAGGTCACAGGGTTTGAAGAAAGGAAAATTTTATTTTACATAGTTAAACCAGAGTAAGTAAACAGTCAGTAAAAGTAAAATAGAAGTCCCTTTATTTAAGATTTTTATACAAATGAAAAGATTTAAAAGCAGCTAGAAAAATAACAGGGTCAAGGATAGTATATACTTGTTGATATTTTAATGAAGTATATAGTTGGGTATGTTTGGAAGCAGCCTTCACACTACAGAACATCAATTGGCTATCTAAGATACAGAGCTGAATAAATCATGATGATGAATACCTCCAGGAAACCCAAGTCTCACAGACTCTTCTCCAAAGAGCCTGAACAAAAACCTGAGAGAATGTTGGTGATAAGATCATGTGAGAGAGTTTTCAGCAATATTCAGTTTTCAGTAAAAGCAATATTTTTACTAAGAATCTGGGAAAGTGAAGTAGAAGATAGTTGGATGTTTTAAGGAGAGAAGAATAACAGTCAAGAGAATAGTTTGATGACATTTGAGAGGTGAATCAAAGAGTTGAGGTGATGACAGGCATGATCATGATGAAACTCTACAGAATGAATCCATGATTGTCACACAAGCATTTGCTTTCATCACATTCCATGGCCTGACAGCAAAAGTAGAATGAGTAAGCAGTGTAGATAATAGGTATTTGAGGAATGATTTGAGGGGATAAGCAGCATCTTTGAAGATTAAAAGGAGCA
This sequence comes from Tupaia belangeri chinensis, assembly GCF_000334495.1. Lineage (NCBI taxonomy): Eukaryota > Metazoa > Chordata > Mammalia > Scandentia > Tupaiidae > Tupaia > Tupaia belangeri. The sequence goes on from NW_006160067.1 coordinate 528,111, forward strand.
CATAGTGATCTAAAGTTAGATAACACATAAATTAAGCCAAGTGCAGCAATTCTGGGTATATAGATGAAGTGCCTTAGAGACTAGTGATACAGAAATGTTAATATCCTTACTATCGTTAATTGACAGCAACAACAAATATGGACAATACACTTACAGTAGAACTCTCAATGGTTCAGATATGAATCTGGTCTCTTATCTAATAGAGAGTGTGGGAAGAAACAAAAATACTTTTCAATTCAACTTAAGAAGCCATATCTATTCTTGTAAAAATGTTGCTTAATTTTCACAGGACAATCGAGTCCATGGCTAAAAACAGACAGAAGATAGCTGACCAAGTGTCAAAAGCTTAAAATCAGCCTTGCTACTACATTGACTTTTGCCCCAAGTCATTTTCCAGAAAGCCACAGCCAGAATCCTTTTCTTTTTTAAAAAATAATTTATGTGTTCATATATATCCACACATGCACACATACACAGACATATGTAACACACATGTATGTACCATGTTCGTATATGTACACATACAGGCATGTATGTATACATGTATGTATGCGTGTATGTGTAGCTGTGTATGAACATGTATACATGTGTGTACATAAATACACATATATATATTTTTTTGTTTATTTTTGTGATAGGGTATGTGTACTTGCCAGAGAGAGACAGAGAGAGAGGAAAAGTGATAAATCACCCTCCAAAGGGGATAGCCATGATGCAGCCCCTTCCCTCCATTTTCCTCTCAGGATTTTGGGCATGCATGCAAATGCACCTGGTATCTTTTTCAAATCACAGGGTCCAGGACTCAAACCACACAGTCAGCCACGTGGGACCCAGCTACCATAACCCACACCACTGGCTGGTCCAAAGGGCAGAACTTTCAACGACAAGATCAGAAGCAGAGAGACTCTCCTACTAATAGGTCTCCTGATGCAGAAGGCCAGAGTGGCTCAGAGTGGCTCCCTCAGTGTTGTTCATTCACAATCCAAAGCCACAGAAACAGCTCTGCCCTATAGGAGAAAAAAAGCAAAGAATCTGAAGAGCAGCAGCTACAGCTCTTAAAGTTAGCCATCTTTGCTGGCAAAGAACAAAAGCACACAAAAATAAATGAGATGTTCTTGTATATGTACAATAGTCAACAATGCTTTGTCTCTCTCTCTCTCTTTTTAATTTTTGATATAGGGTGCATGAACTCATTAGATACACACACATACACAGAAAGAGAGGGAAAGTGTGAATTCGTTCCCCAGGGGGGATGGCTATGCCACAATCCCTTCTCTTTCACTTCCTTTATGAACTTCAAGCATGCATGCATATGCACCTGGTGTGATTTTTTTACCAGGTCTGAGACTCTAACCATGCAACTGGCCATGCGGGATCCAGCTGCCTTAACCTCCACACCACCTACCAGCCCCCACACATTCTTTCATGACCAAAAAATTAAGGCAGCTAGACACCACCATGACTGAGTTAGGAACCTGTAAATTCAGTCATGGAAATGCCTTTCTTTTTCTCAGAATTATTTTCTACTTCTGCTCCTTCTTGCATATTTCCTTCAATCTTCTTTGTCTCTGCAAAGGTCAGTTTTCCTGCCACCCTTGTAAAGGACCAATCAGAGTGGAGGAGCATCTCCGTAGTTAACTAATTCCATCCAAATCTTTAGGCTTAGAAAAAACAATTCTAATTGGCTTCCAGAATCATAGACAGTTTCTTCAAGAAGGGGTTTGAGCAAGAAAGACATGCAGCATCTCCAGCAGCGTGGTCCAGAACTTTATAAAGAATACAAAACTCAGACCATATCCAAATAAGGCAACTAATTCCAGTGTTCTATGCAAAAACATTATTGAGCCAATAGTCCACACAGCATCCATGAACAGATCTTCATGTATAAATGATGTTTCAGGCTGAGCAAGAGGGACTACTTCAGAATATAGGAGTATGTTGTCCTATATTCTCTAAGTTGTGATGCAAACATCATGAAAATAAGCTTGAAACATATAAGCTTATGAACTGAGTGTAGATCCTTCATTAGGATAGTTACATTCTACTTTTCTGAAGATTCTAATTTGGCAGAAGGCACATATGCTCTCCAGAGGGAGATAGAGAGATAGAGAGAGAAAGAGAGAGAGATAAAGTATCCCCCCAATGGGCATGACCATGCCACAATTCCTTCCCTTCTGCATCTCTGTCTTGCTGGGATGTGGGGTATGCCTGCTTATGTGCCCAGCGTGTTTCTTGGGCTGCCAGAGCCAGGACTTGAACCATAGTTGACCATTGAGAATCTGACTCTCTTAACCACTAGGCCACAGGGTTGACCCATAGGATTCAAATTTTATATTTTCCTATCAAATATTGTTATGACACATTTTAGGAAAACTGAAATCAAGTGTGGCTTTCAAGTGCAGCAACTTGAACTAATAGAAAATACTGGCTGCTTATCTGTAGAAGAAACCAATACGATATAGCAACGTAGACTGAAACACTACAGGCTTCATCCTGCATCAGAACTTCATTACTTTATAAATTAATAATGTGTACCTATATTTCTAAGCCCCTACCTAAATCAGACTTGTTTTCCGCTCTCTTCAAATAAAGTATGACTTGTTCCATAAAACTCATTTGTACTTAAGGAAAAAAAAAAAACTCCCCCACCACCCTCCCCTTCTCAGTTCTGATCCAAGCAAGTAGGTTGTTTTAAATTGGATCCTCACACTTGAGTCAGATCTTTATAGGAACACAGCAAGACAGGAAACCTGTCCTGTGTGAATCATATCTTCAGCAATTGTGTTAACCTGCAAAGATGATTGAGTGCATCACACTCAAACTACAGGTCAGATTTCTCTAATAACTGATTTCAGAGAAAGGTATTTTGTCTTTAAATGTGTTTGGTTTATATAGAATGTTGCTCCAAGTTCAGAACCTATTAGCTATACAGTATGCCTTTTTATCACATGACCATTTGGAATGGAATAGAGTTGTTCCACGTTTGTAGATTTGTGCTATGAACTGAATTGTGCAACCCCAAATCCACATATGGAAACCCTAACCCCAAATGGGACTGTATTTGGAGACCGAACTTTCAAGAAAAAAGTAAGATTAAATAAGGTCATAGAGGTGAAGAGCCAGCTGTATAGGATCAATGGCCTTCTAAAGAGAGGAAAGCACCAAGATTTCTCTCTCCAAGTGCACACAGCAAGGAAAGACCATGTGAGCACACAGGAAGACGACTGTCTGCAAGCCAGCAGAAGGGCCTTAACCAGAAACCAATCATGCTTGCATGCTGACTTCAGGCTTCCAACTTCAGAACTGTGAGAAAATACATTTATTTTGTTAAGCCTCCTAATCTATGGTATTTTGTTACTCAAAAGAGAATTGCAAAATTTGATGATAATCATCAAAGACGATATCTTGAAGCAGAAAGAAAATTGTGAGCTTGCAATTTTTTTGGCAGCTTTTAATAAATTAATTAGCCAATAATAAGCTTGTGCTACATTTGGCTACTTGGAAGATAGTTATTTAATATTCTTGTAGTTGTATAATAAAGGCTAAAAAATAGCTCCAAAGATAATTATATCTTGAACTGACACTTTCTAGAAGTAAGTCTGATTTATGAAAAAAAATCCAATAGCTCTTAACTTGAGGTAACTAAATTAATCATAAATTGATTTTATTATGGAATGATTAAGCATGAGGATGAAGTCATCATTACATTATTAATTTATATGTTAGAAAGATGCAGTTTTTGTTTGTGATGTTTTAATTTACAAGTTCCAAATAGCAGTAAAGCCTGTTGCTAATTTGGGTCTTCAGTTTAGCACTTCTGTTGCCTCATTTTACGTAAAGGCACCTAACTTAATTCAGAGGGGACATTCTAAAAATAAATAGAAAAGATAATTTTAGAAATTTAATTAGTGACCCTCCCACAGCATTGATTAAGTATGGCATTGGATCTTTGATTCAGTAAGAAGAAAAGAAAAAGAAAAAGAAGAAACTAAACTTTTCGTAAAACAAGTCAGTTCAATTTCTGCCATTTGGTATATAGGATTTTTCGCTAAGATTGTATGGTATTTCACTGACAACTTAAAAGGGTTTATATATATATATATGAAGGGAGATGGCAAGAAAATATGAAAAATATTATTTGGAATATTGAGGGGATATAAGCGTTTTCGTATTTCCCTGAGCTAGAAGTACCATAGGTAGGTGGCAACTCTAATTTGTTTTCAATTCCTTTTATTAAAAAGAAATGAATTGAGCTTAGAATGTTGAAAAATAATTACCCAAAAGGTATGGTACGATGTTAGAGAAGATAGCGTTCACTCCATATTGCCCATCAAAAGATAAAAAAAAAAGAATAACTATCTTCCTTTTCTACATTTCAACAAAATGCTTATTGAGTGTCTATTAAAGGTAAAGCCAGGAATTGGAGAGTCAATGACAATTAAAAACAGACGGGATTTCTAGGCTTACACAGTTTATGGATTAGTGGAGTAGAATATGGCACTAATAAAATAATCGTGCAAATTTATGTCAAATTACAGACTCGGTCCATGAGCTGAAAGAAGACCTATGCATTCCTCTGAGAGTGCTCTGGGATGAGGAAAGAGCGCTGGAGCACCCTGATGTAGTAAAGGCCTGAGAAAGGGAGAGGTGCTCAGAGCAGAGGGGCCAGCCAGAGTTTGGTGGAAGGTTATGTTCAGCAGTTTATCTTTGCCCTAAAGGAAATAAGAATAAATAAATTAAAAAATAAAAAAAACATCTAAAAGGCTGTTAAGTAGGTGGGGTGGAGGATTGGTGTAATTGCATTTGTGCTTTAAAAATACATGCAATATAAAGAATAGATTAGTAGACTCAGGTAGTTCAGTCAGGAGGCAATGCTGGAAGTCCAGAGCAGAGATAAGTGTTATTGCAGAGTGGAGTATTGATGATGGAAGTGGGGAGAAGTAGGTGGAAAATAGCAAAATTAGGGATTGGGTTTGATAAGCAGAAACCACAAAAGTATATTTTTATCCTCTTAGAGATCATAATACCAGTGTTAAGGTAGATGAAGAAAACAAAATCAAGTTACGGCATGGAAATGTCTCTAGCTTTTATGCCAATTAGATGAGTATTCTGCAATGTGGATAAAAAATGAGTTCAGTTTGGATATTTCCAAACCTGAAACAATTCCAAATATAAATACTCTTTTCCTCATTAATTATGCTGCTGCTTTGGTGGTCTACAAAAGTCTCCCCCTAGTTTATTGTGTATAAATTTTATCTCTGAATTCTCGCATAAATCTACCTCTGTAGAATTTATTTTACATCCTGGGTGAAAATTATTCCTAATTTGAAGGGCATTTCTTAGAACTTATCACTCATAAGGGGACTGACATTTCACCAGGGAAAGACTAGCGATGAACATTGGGATTTCAGGTTGCTAGGCAACTCAGCAAAATAGCCAGAAACTCTTAAAAAAAAAAAAAAAAAGTGCGTGCTAACCTCCTCAGATGGGCAGATATCCAAATACAACTTGAAATTCCTATATTTTCCTAAAAACCCTGACTCCTTTTATAACCCTTCTTGGCACACAAGGAAGAGTTTTAATGTGAGATATGAATCTATTCACTAACACTCAGAAAATAATATGATGAATTAAATAACTTTCTCTAAACGTGCATCAAGTGAAGCTTTTAAGTGAGATTCTCTTCTCTTACTAATAGAATGATGGTGACATAAACACTGTGAGGCATGACATCAATGGGTCACATCACCTGAATAATCTATTTTACCTAAAAGTGAAAAAAAGGCTCTCAGCCATTTTTGTAAAACTCACATGCCTACTGAGGGACTGTGCACAAATTCACAAAGATGAGTTGCCCCATCATTTTGAAGTTGTTCAGTTTTTTTTTTTCCCTCTCAAGACAAAGTCTTCTATAAAATCAAAGGAAATAATAAAACTGTCAAATGTCAAATTGGCTTTCTTGTCAAGGCATTGCTCAGTGTGCTTGTTCCTAAGTTTTGATTTCTCCTAAAGAATAAATTGTGAAATTTGAATTCAAAACATCAATACTAAAGTTTTTTCCTAAGGTCTCCAACTATAAACATAGAGATATACACATATAATGCATCTTGGCATTTACACACATTTAAATGCACATCAAGAATATACTTCCATTTAATAGTTCTTCCTTCTAATATAACAAGGTGTAGGCAATTTCATTTATGCTACTTTTCTTATATTTGTTTCTTCCAAGAACACCCACTTTCTGACAGAGTTGTTGACAATGTCACTGCTGATATGACATTTTCATTATTTTAGCTGTAGTCTATGGGTTGAAAAAATTCCACATTACTAAGGATGAAGAGACTTCAGCATAGAAAACTTAGGAGAAAAAAAATGCTATCTTATCATAAAATAAATCAAATTAAACATTTTAAGCAAGATACATAATTAAAAGGGAGTTCAAGAATATTGACACTGAAAGCCAAAGACCTCCTCTACTTTTCATCAATTCTGTCCCCCTGTTGTGAATAGTACAAATACTTACATTCCCCCCCCTTTTTTTTTTGAGAGGTTTTTGCTATAGGGTGCGTGTGCTCTCCAGAAAGACAGAGAGAGACAGAGAGACAGAAAACGCCGCAATCCCTTCTCCTCCATTCTCCTCTCGGGATCTTGGGCAAACACACACATGCCTGGCGTGAGTTTAAACCACCGGGTCCAGGACTTGAACAGTGGTCAACTACATGGGAGTTCAGCGACATAGCCATTATGCTAACTGCTGGTCCCACAAATGCTTACATTTGATTCTACTTGCCTTTGCAATGTGTTTCCCCCAGTTTTTTAGTACCACTTGACAAACTGCATTCCTTTTCTTGTTATTTAGTCTTGCTTTTTACATGAAAATTGAACATATATTAATAACTTTCCATTGTCAATGTTATATCTGCTCATTATACAAATATGAAATATAGAGACAGGTGAAAGAAAGAAGCCATCTATTGTGCCAGCAGTCAAATAGAAGCAACACCACCCCTTTACAATTTCAGAATGGCTAGGCTGAGAAATTATTCCACATATGAGCAGGAATTCAAAAGGGTCATGGAAAATGTACTTTATGAAAAAACTATGCATAGATTTCAATTTTTTGGCACCAAAATAAACTCATAGTTTAATTTCATCTTTCTTTTCCACAGAGTTTTTCATCTACCCTCATATTATCACTTTTATATGGAGCAGAGGAGGAAATCCTATATTCACACGCACACGTATTTAGAGACAAACAATAACCCTGAGCAGGAAAATCAGAATTTTAGAAATATCACTTACTTTAACAATATGAACAAACGAGTTCAGAATAATTACATGACTTGTTCAGGTGAAACAAGTCTCCCTGGCATGAGAAATGCATGCTGCTTCACTGCATGGTTTTTGTCATTTTTTCTATAACCATGAAGTATGAAATGTTTTCTGTGCTTAACCAAGATAGACTCATATGAACAATTTGTTGATAATGTGGACTCCTGGGCCCTACAATTATTTGAGAAGTCAGGGTTTCTCAAGGAGAAACCACTCTTTTTTTTCCAAAGGATGCAAAGCATTGCAGATGACTAGCAAGTTTTACAACCACTCGTGTAAACCAACTCTTCCTTCTTTCATAACTAACATCATTCTTTGTCTTCTTTCTTCCTTTTTACATTTCTTCTTCACACTTAATTGTTGTTATTTCCATAGCACACACAATGTTTTTTTTCAAATAAATAACCCAATTACAAAAAAGGGCACTGAGTTGGATAGACAACTTTGTAAGAAAGACATGTGAATGTCCAAAAAGCATACAAAATATTTAACATCTATTTTTTTTTTGTTTTTTTTGCCTTAGGGTGCATGTACTCTTCAGAGAGAGAGAGACAGAGAGAGGGGTAGTGAGCAATCACCCCCCAGTGAGGATGGCCACACCATAATCCCTTCTCCTCCATTCTCATTTTGGGATTTTGGGCACACATGCACATGCATCCAGCCTGATTTTCAAGCCTCCAGGTGTGGAACTGAAATCACAGTCATGTGAGAATCCAGCACCTTCACCACCAAGCCACCTGCTGGCCTCCTGACATCTCTATCCATAAGGGAAATGCAAGTCAAAACCACAGTGATATGTCACTTAACCCTAGGAAAAATGGCTGCAAGCAAGCAAGAAAATAAAGAACAAGAGCTGGTGAGATTGTGGTGAAAAGGGGAATCCTCCTACACTGCTGGTGGGAATGTAAATTGTTACAGCCATTTTTCTGTCTTCTTTCCGTTCCCCATTCAATTTCTATTTATACAGAGAATGAGTTAAAGTGATATGTTAGCTGCAAAGATGACTAGAAAGAAACTTAAGAAGTAAGTGGAACTTGACTTTGAGGTTTAGGCATGGTGAGGGAAGGGAAGAGGAATAAACACCATTTCAACTAGTAATTCCAAGTGAATTGCTACAATACAGTTCGAAGCAAAGGACTAAATTGTGTCCTCCAGAAAGACTGTTGAAGTCCTAAACTTTATTTGGAGATTAGGTCTTTGCAGATGTAATCAAAGTAAGATGATGTCACACTGGCCTAGGTGGAACCTAAATCTAATGACTGTTGTACTTATAAAGAGAGAGGGTTACAGAGATACAGAGAAACACAGAAGGAGGAAGGCCGTGTGAAGGCAGAGGCAGAAATTAGAATGATTTAGTAATAAGTCAAGGCATAGCAAGGAGTTTTGATAACCAGTAAAACCTAAAAAGAGATAAGGAGAGATTATTGCCTAGAACCTTCAGGGAAACCACGTCCTGTGACATCTTGATTTCAGACTTCCAGCTTCTCTAATTGGAGAGAATAAATTTCTCCTGTTTTAAACCACCCAGTTTGTGGTAATTTGTTAAAACAGGAAACTAATTCAGTTGGTATTCTTTAAATGGCTTTATTTTGTTGGGAATGAAACAGATTGGAATGGTCAATGAAATTTATAAACACTGGATAAATTGAACTGTTTTACATTTTATGATTGCTATAGCCAAGTTCTCTGGGAATAATAAATCATATTAAAGCTGTAGTCGCCTTAGCCTGGCTTTCACCAACATGAAATAAATAAAACACAGAGCTGTAAATCTTCACAATAAAATCTATTTTAAAATTCAGTGAATGCATTCCAAATACTTAAAAAATAAGATTTGTTTGTACTATCCACAATAGGAACCCAAAATAGCTTCAATTCTTAGTGATAAAGAATATTGTACTCAATTACATCACAGAAATTTATCCACTTCATACATAGAGCGTATTGTGTTTAGAGACTTTTCATACATTTTAGTAATCCCTAACAGTGAGTAATGACAACAGGAAACTATGTGTTCTATACCATGCTGGCCCAAACTAGACAACTGCTAATGTCAAGATCAAGAGAGAAAAAAGGGTCTAGCACTGGGAAATGTAGGAAGACAGGTGACAGTTACCAGAATGGGAAAACTAAGTGAACATGTTGACAAAAGGATGAGTCCAGCATTAGGAATGAGACATGTAGACTGAAGGGAGAAGATACATGCTACAGTTGTGTATGTGTATCTATTTATCACCTACATTAAATAAAATGCTATTCCTGAGCTGTTAGCCATGAAACTCATTTTACAGAATGAAAGTGGAGAAAGCGATAAGGAAGATTCATTAAGAAGGTACTGAAGAGGGAACCAGCAGTTAGCGTAATGGCTATGTCGCTGGACTCCCACATAGTCAACCGCGGTTTGCATCCCGGACCCGGTGGCTTAAAACTCACGCCAGGCGCGTGTGCGTGCGTGCCTAAGATCCCGAGAGGAGAATGGAGGAGAAGGGATTGCAGCGTGACCATCCCCCCTGGGGGGTGATTTCTCGCTTTCTGTCTCTATGTCTCTCTCTGTCTGTCTGGCTAGCGCACACGCTCTATAGCAAAAACCTCTCAAAAAAAAAAAAAAGAAAAAAAGAAAAAGAAGGTACTGAAGAAAGGTAGAAGAAAAGTGAATTCAGTTTCAGTTGTCCCAGGGTGGAGCAAGCCACTTACCCTTTCACACAGGCTAGTAGAGACCTGTGTTGGGTGTCTATCTTACTGGACTTCGTTATGTTTATTTATTTTTTCTAAATACTGAACTTATGTAGTATAACCACATTTATAAACCATGGATGGTAAATTGTTTACAGAGGAAAATGAATTGGTAGCTATTGAGATTATATAGATATATGAGTAAGAGCAATAGCTGTTGTTGCATTTTCTTTCTTTTTTTTTTTTTTTTGGTTTCTTTATTTTCCATGAGAGAGACAGTAAGAGAGGTAAGCACCTCCCACCCCTTGGGTGTCATTACACCCTGATCCGTCAGTCCCAGCCAGCCAGGGTCACAGACTTCTTGCTACATCTGGTGTGATCGGATCAGTCTGGAATCCAAGGTGATATTCCATAGTCTGGACTGACAGAAGGCCCAAAGTGAAGAAGAAATTGCTCCTGAGGCTTTGCCTAACCACTCCCTGAATATCGTCCTGGTATTGGATGGCAGGAACCATCTGAATTATAGGGCTGGGAAGTCCTTTCTTTTGTTTTGTTTTTGTTTTGTTTTGTTTTACTTTCTTTCTTTTCTTTTTTTGATTTATTTTATTTTTATTATTTAAAAAAATATTAGATCATTATATATCATTTGGCTTATAAAGAGAATTTACACAACATGAAATATATCTCATACCAGTCCAATTGAGAACACCATACACATTATCATCAATAGGTAATAAACCATTTCTGTGTCTCACAAAGGTATTCTCTCTGTTTTTTTCTCACTGATTTCCTTCCCTATACTCTTCCCTTCTCCCACCCTCCTTCCACAGTCTTAAGTATACATAACTATTTTCACTGTTTTTAATGCCCTATTGTTCAGTCTCTACCATAGAGTGCAGACAGTCGGTATATATTAAATGGAAAAATACAATATCTTCGGGACCAGCAGTTAGTGTAATGGATATGTCTCTGGACTCCCACATAGTCGACCGCAGTTCGAGTCCTGGACCCGGTGGCTTAAATTCATGCCGGGCGCATGTGGGTGCATGCCCAAGATCCCAAGAGGAGAATGGAGGAGAAGTGATTGTGGCGTGACCATCTCCCCTGAGGGGAGATTTCTCACTTTCTATTTCTCTGTCTCTCTCTGTCTGTCTGATGAGCACACGTGCCCTATAGCAAAAAGTCTCAAAAAACAAAAAAAATACATTATCTTCCTTTCATAGCCTGGATTGGTTCACTCAGCAATACATCTTCCATATTCAATCATTTTCTATCAAATGACCTGAGCAGTTCTTTCTAATATGACCTAACAGGTAAGGAAGTGGAATGCAACAAGTCTTTCCTAAAGCTCTAGAACTATAGCTGAATTTATCATGCTATTACATCAAGTTCAAGTTCAGACTTTAAATGTTCATATTTTGAATGGGTAAAAGTGCAGAATATGAGAAGAATAACTTTTAAGCTCAAAAGCAGGGGAAAATTCAACTAGCTGGTGGAAAGAGGAAAATCAGAGATAATTTAGGGGCCCTTAACAAGGAGCCCAATGACCTACGGACCCTCCCGCCAGTTGAAAATGGATTGTGTGTGTGTGTGTGTGTGTGTGTGTGTGTGTGTGTAGAGGAGGGACAGACAACAGAAATCTTCATCAGATTACTGGTGCTTTATGTGTGGTACAACAAGGTATCAAGGTTGTCTAGGTATCTAGACAACTAGCTGCTTAGATTGTTCTTTCTGCCCTTATAATCTATCAGAAGGACAGAGTCATCCCAGAGGAGAACAGAGAAGGAAGTTAGTGAACTGCTTATATTTTATTAATTTTAATTTTCACTGCACAAGTGTTCACATTTATTTTAGAAAAATATACAGAAAAGAACAAAAGGAAGATAATTTTTTAGATCAGCCACAATAGAAATGACTGTCTTAACATTATAATAGTTTATAAATATATTTGCATCTAATATATTTAATGTGGCTATAACTAACCTCTCTCTAAAACCTATTATTATATTTGATATCTCTGAATCACTTATGTCTAACTATTAAAAATGTCTATTTTTAGAAATTAGAGTTTTATAGGACCTACAGTTTTCTACAACCTCCTTTTCTCTCTTACCAACATAATACGAACATTTTCAATATAAAAAAATGTAAATTTCGATAGTAATCTTCATTATGACATGGTAATTTATTATACAGAGCCATAATGGTATCTTTAAAATGCTCATATAAGATATTTCAATTATTTAAATTGTTTATATTATAAATAATATAACGAACATCCTTGGAATTTTTCTGAATAATTCCTTGGGTCAGACTTCTAGAAAATGATGCTGTTTCAAAAAGTGTGTCCTCTTTGGAAATGCATTGCCCTCTGGAAATATTGTTTTAGGTTACTCCCACAGTCAATATAGAAGATGCCCAGCTTCCAACACTCTCACCCACACTGGTCTGCTTATTGGCATATTTTAGAACGATTTTATAGCACGATACTTATGTGTGGGAAGAAAAGTCTAGTGATAAGTCTTAAAGTTGAGATTATTCCTTGCTTGAGTGAAACCCTAACCTATCTAGTATGTCACAAAAACTAAATTCACAGAGAATATTAAAAATTAAGAGTAGATTATGTTAGTTGGCAGGAATATTAATTATGATAGATTACCATGAATCTTTGATCTCTCAAAATATTTTTGGATGATAGTTTCCAGCAGCATCAGAAATTTTGGTTTTAATGAGTGAAATGACATTTACTAGCCTTCCCATTATTAGTGCAAAATAAGCCAGCATCATTTTATTGCCCCCAAAAATAATAATTAATCTGCACCACAGTTCCTCTTTTGTGAGTCATCAAATGCCACCTACCTGGGACAAGTTTCATGAGCCATAAGAAGGGATTTTCCATCCTCTGCAGTCCCTCACTGACCAAAAAAAAAAAAAAAAAGTATACAAATTAGTTTTTCTTTTCCAGATAAGGGATTGTATTTTTTTAAAGGTGGGTTATACCTAAAGAAGTCATAAAAAAAAATTGTATCTTGTGTTCCCTTTCCTCTATGTGAACCCATTTTCATGACTAAAAAACTGAAAGACGAGGCATGCATTTTGCCTCAAGCTTAAAAAAAAAATTTAAAAAAGGAAAGAAAGAAAAGAAAAGAAAGAAAAAGTCAGCCCCATTAGAAGTTGTTCAAGGGTGGAAATACATTGTGTACAGTGCACAAAAGAAGACTGTAACCCAACCTCAGGGTTCCTACATGCTCACGAGTGATGCACCTTGGGTTCATCTGTGCAGAAATGGGAACCAAATGCAGTTTTCCTAATTTGGCTTCAAGTTACTGGCATGAGATTATCAACATTTTAGAATACAATTATTATATTTTAAGTATTCTGAATAGAGCTTTATTTTAAGATTACATTTTTAGTGGCAGTTAGGATATCTTAGCCTAAGCTGTTAATTTGAGAAAAGTTAAAATCTTCAATACAATGTCACCAAGGAAAGGATTTAACGTACAAAGTGGAGGTTCCATGTCCCTGAGCTGTATCATCTCTTAGAGACTGCATTTGCCAATCTTACTAGGAGTCAGTTTAGGGTTTGGTAAATCTGGAAAAGCGAGTGTTGATCTGGAAAGTCAGTGCTGTGTATGTTGTTTATGGAGAGTTCCTTCTTTCCTTTCATTATTTTTTTAATCATAAAAGTTGACTGTTTAAGGGTTTTCCTATTTTTTTTTTTCTAAAATGATGCTTCAAAATATCAGGTTTCATGAACAGTATCCAGACTTTCAATTTCACATGCCCAGAACTTTGAACTAAAAAATCACACTTAAACTCTATAATCCAGAGATTCCCTCCAGGGGAAAAAAACAAGTAACTTTCCTCAAGAGCATTTTCCTCTTCTAAAATTAGTCAGTAGTGTTACTTAAGAAGGACTGAGACTGATGGGCAAGAACGTGGAACAGTATCACAGGGATCGTTGTAGGTACTGTGAGAGTGACCTGGTTATTTAGTTGGACAACTGGGCAGAGAGAGGCGAACATCGGGATCATGATATGAACACGTGCAGTCAAAAACTCCAGAATTTACTGCCTGTCCAATACTGGGCTACCTCCTGAACTTACCTGGAACTCAAGTGTTACCATTTGTAAAATGAGAAGGTTTTTTTGGAGACTAAATATGGTAACATACATTAAAGTAGGTATCACAGTACCTAGTATATTAGAAGTATGCAATACTTATTCATTGAATCAATGAGTAACCAATTCCCAGTAATTCAAGAATTGACAATAAAACTTCCTTCCACTCTACTGAAGGGGAACTGACCAAGATAGTTTTGTTCTATCTGAAATTACTAACATGATATGTTTCTTATTTTTGTACTTTTGAAAAGAAACTTTGGACACCCACCTACTGAATGCATTCATAAGATCAATGCCTGAAATTAAATCATGTACCATCTCTCATACAAAACTACCAGAACAACAACCAAAAGGAAAAGAAACCGGGCTTGTGTCCAGACACTGCTCTTTCTGCTTCCTAATCAAATGCCTAAGCAGTGAACTTTCAAGTCCTTTCCTCCACAAGAGTCACAATAATGTCAATTACAGCGAATGTACCTTAAATCTGACTATATAAGAATGGGAAATGGGAACACATACTCTTCCTTAGGCTAGAAGAAACACATGGTGGCAAAACCCTACATTTGCCAATATTTTCTCTTTCCAGTATAGATCCTCCCCAAATATCTTTCTTTTTTTGGAGAGGTTTTTACTATATGGTGTGTGTTCACCAGACAGACAGAGAGACAGAAAGAAATCACTCCCCAGGAGGGGATGGCCATGCCACAATCCCTTCTCCTCTATTCTCCTCTCAGGATCTTGGGCATGAACACACACACACCGGCATGAGTTTTAAGCCACCAGGCCTGGGATTCAAACCGCGGTTGACTACATGGGAGTCCAGTGACATAACCATTACACTAACTGCTGGTCCCTACTCCCCAAATATCTTTCAAGCCTATGGCAAGTCACATAGGCTGGCTCACTCCACATGCATGTCAAACCTCTTTCCTTGCCTCTTTCTGTTTTATCGTCCCAGGTTTTCTCAAACCTAGGAGTGACACAACTCTGCTGTGAAATGCAGGTATGACATGGTTGGGCGACATCGCCTACTCTCTCCTTTGCCATTCCGATTCTTGGGCTAAAACCCTGGAGAACCAAAAGCCATTTTTTTAGCCAAAAAGACAGAAAACACACGGTAAGGCTGGCAGGAAGTGAGTCCTTCAGATTTCTTGATGATGCTATTGAGATATGTATATTCCTGAGCTGTTTTTCTTATGACGAACATAAAAGCCTCGGTTATTTAAACCACTAAAGAAAAGGGTTTCTATACTTCCATTGAATGCATCATGGTATAAAATCTGACTTCCTTTGAGATGATTTCTCTGATGTTCCAAGGAAAATACAAGCACTTTTTTCCCTGCTGTTCCTATATAACAGCGCATATAGTTTTTCAATGAAAATATTTTCATTGAAAGATAAGCCAAAGGTGCACAAATTCAAGGATATAGTTTAGTGCGCCATGAGCTCAGACTTGAAACCAAGTCAATAAATAGAATATTGCAGAAACCCAGAGTACCACCTCACTCTCCCTCCTAGTCCTGCCTTTCCCTTTCCGCAAACATAACCAGTCCTCATAGATGAGTCTTTCCTGCTTTTTCAACTTATATAAATAATATCACATAGGATGTATTCTTTTTTTTTTTCATCTTTCATTATTATTATTATAAATTTTTTTTTCTTTTCTCATCACAACACACAAATGAATTTTCCATCCAAAATACACTGTGCATTGGCTCAATCAAGCACATCAACATATATGTTCTCAGCAAATGATTTCCCAATTTTTGTGTCCTGCATACCTTGCCTTTTGTTTTGCCATCCTAGATTCCCCATCCCCACCCTCTGCCATGTCCCGTCTTCCTCCTCCATTGTCCCTAACATTCATGATTGCCCTCAATGCCTTCCGCCCCCCC
>NW_006160067.1:544156-544366 GCF_000334495.1 Tupaia belangeri chinensis
ATTTGTCTAAATATATCCACTAGCTAGCACAGCTGACATATCCTTACACATGTATCCAAATCTGATCCTAGGCATAAACCCCAGGGAGTAGAATGCACATACTATAAAGTAGTCCCCAGTTGTGTCCATACACCTCTCTTCAGTCATCAAATGTGCATTTTTTTTCCTCCTGCTTATTATTATTTTTTTTATATTAAATTATATTGCCTA
>NW_006160067.1:546574-548293 GCF_000334495.1 Tupaia belangeri chinensis
GCTGTCTTCCATGGGCGGGCGCCGTGGCTGCTGCTTCTGTGGGGGCCTTCTTTCGTTGGCGGGCGCCACCGCTCCGGGGGCATGAGCTCCCGCGCCCCGCGCGGCTTCCGCCGGGCGCCCCGCGCCGATGTATTCTTTTGTATCAGTTGCCTTTTGGCACAATAATGTATTTGTCAAATTAACTTGGTTGCTTTGCATAGAAGTAATTGATTAATTTCCTTGTTTGGTAATCCATTATGTAAATGTAAATACATAATGCAGTAAATACTACTGACTGACATTAGACTGTTTCCAGACCTGAGCAATTAAAGGTAATACTTCTCTCAACACTTAAGCATGGCTTCTGGTGCAGATATGTACAGGTTTCTGTAAGGATTCCATGTGGGAGTACAATCACTGGGTCATAGGATGTTGATATGTTTAATGGTATTACCATCTACTTTACTAAAGTGCTTGTACAAATAAGGCCCTTAACAGCAGTGTATGACAATCCCTGCAGCCCTGTAATACCAATATCTAATATTTTAGCTAATTTGACTTTAGCCATTTTAGTGAGTAGGAAGTAAAATTTCATTGTGGTTTAACGTTGTATTTCCCTGACTATGACAGAAGATCAAACTATTTCATATGCATATTGGCAATTCAGATTCTCCTTTTTTTGTTTGTAATGTGGTTGTTGACAGTTTTTGACCACTTAAAAAATTTACAGTCAAATGGTGTTCTGTTTTATTTTTGTCAATTTGGAGAAGTCGCTATGTATTCTGGATAGAAATATTTTTCAGTTATATGTAATTAAAAAAATCACTTCCCCTATTCTCTGACTTCCTTTCAACTTTCTATATGGTAATCCTCTTTTTTTATTTTATTTTTTTAAATTTTAGCCAGAGGGCATCTGTGCTCACCACAGAGAGACATGGGGGGGGGATGAGAAAACATTTCTCGTGGGACATGGTCATACCACAATCCTTTATCCTCTATCTCTCCTTCCTTTCAAGGTTTGGGGAATGCGCTCACACATGCCTGGAGTGTTTCTGAAATCTCTGGGTAGAGGACTTGAATCATGAACTCAACTACGTGGGATCCAGCCGCCTTAACCCCTACTTTTACTATAGAGCACCTGCCCTTGCTGGAAAGAAACAGAGAAAGGTTAATTGAGAAATCACCCCCCAGCAGGGATGACCATGCCACAACCCCTTCTCCATTCTCCTCTCTGGATTTTGGGCATTCACATGCATCCATCTGGCATGTTTTTCAAGCCTCCAGGTCTGGGACTCGAACCGCACAGTTGACCAGGTGGTATCCAGCTGCCTCGACTGCATGACCGTTGTTGGCCCAATATGTTTAGGTTCTTCCAGGAAGAACATTTCAGTCACTGACAATCTCAAGCTGTGTGTTTCCTTAGTGCTCCTTGAAAGCATTTAAAATACAGAACATATTTTTTTAAGTTTATACCTTTTTTAAAGAAAATGTGCATTTCAACACTTCAAACAGCATATTATACTACTGTAAAGTACTCGTGGTTCATTTCACTAAACTTACCTTCCAGATAACTTAGAAAAACAGGACTCAATTTAATTTTAAAGTCATTTTGAAATTATATGAAATGACATAAGGAGAAGAATGCAATTGTTGCTAATGTTTCCTGGAGGAGTCATGGGGCAAGGGAGAGAAAGAAACAGATTAGGACTCTGCAGACATTTGTTATTTGAATAGCAGCAG
>NW_006160067.1:548497-551606 GCF_000334495.1 Tupaia belangeri chinensis
GGAAAACACATAGGGGTAACATTTTAAAGCTGTGTGTGGGAGGCACTTGCACAAAATATTTTGTCAACAGGATTTGTGTGTACACCTCTCACACACTGCTTGGAAAATTTACCCCAGAATAGAGATTCTCCACTTTTTATTTTTTTCCCTCTTTCTAGCTGCCTAGCCTATGTAATCAAAGTTCACCAACAAAATAGTGATCAGATGTGACAAGATGGATAGGGCCCAACCTCTGCCATGGAGGGACAAAGCCAGGCATTTTCATTTCACTCAACTGCAAAGTCCATCCCTCTCATCTGCTCCTGAGAGCAATCTCCACTGCTGCTTTCTTTCTATGGTTCCCTTCCTGCTCCAGATGACATTCCCCCTCTTTATGGCTAGGAGACATTCACTCTCTCCAAGCACATTTATTAATATTGGTCAAATGATGCTAACATCTTGAACCTTTCCAAGAGAACACATTGGGAGGCAGAGTCCACTGTGAAACACTAAGAGGCATTTCTTTTCTTTTTATTTACTTACAGGTATGTTACCACAACATCCCAAGGAAGGACCATGTGTGTATTTGCCAGGTCATGCTAACATGTGCAAATTAACTAACACAAAACCAATCATATAAGAGTCACAGCTACTTCTGGGCCACAGAACTCCCCACCCTAATCTTCCCAGTAAAGTCTGTCCCAGTTATTTTAGTAAATAAGATATCTATCATGGTCTCCAGAAAAACTGCACCCATAATACACTCAAGGGGGCACGCTGAGTCTTGACCTGCTATAATGGGCTCCACAAAACTGCTGACTGATGAGGCCAGCAAGGGGCACAGTGGTTAAGGCACTAGATTTCTACATAACCAACCACAGTTTGAGTCCTAGACCCAATGGCTTAAAACTCACACTGGGTGTGTGTGCATGCATGCCCAAAACCCCAGGAGGAGAATAGAGGAGAAGGTGTTGAGGCATGACCATTCCCCCCCGGGGGGGTTCACTTTCCCTCACACTGTCTTTCCAGTGAGTGCACTCGTCCTATGACAAAAACCTTAAAAACAAAACAAAAAACTTGCTAACTGCTACCTTAGGTGTCTCCTCTCAACAGAGAGGGTGCAAAATTCCTGCTCAGCAGTGCAAACTTACTTCATCTTTACTAAAAAACTAAACCAACCTTTCACCAAAATGGGGATAATTCAACTTTTATGTCACAGACTTTTTGAGACTTCATGGCAGAGCTGTACCCCCAAATCTCACAAAGTCCTTTTCATGCAACTCCTTTACCTTATACTCTTTTCTAGTCACTCAAAATCTATCTCTCATATAGAAAAGGCACAAACTCAGGCCAGGCCCATCCTGAGATGGATACCAAACTTGAGCTGTGAAATATTGCTTTCTTTGATCAGAAATGAAGACTTTCTGCTGAGACTTCTCCCTCCAGATTAATTTCTAGTGGCCTCTATGCACTAAGTGTCTGAACAGGTCCAAGTGAACAGGATCCAAACATCTGAATATGATTAGGGTCAGAATATTCCTCAATTTAATGAATCTGATGCATGAAGAGTGAAAATGGAACAGAAGAGAGATTGCAGATCACCTCTTTCTACATGCCTCTGAATGCTCAGATTTAACTTCTAGAATTAGGAAGAAATGCACCATCCATCAGATGACTAGAAATCACTGCAGGGTCACAAGAAATATGGGAAAGCAAGAAAATACCTCTCTTCCAAGGGAAAAGAATAACTCCTCTTCATCCTCAGACAGTACAATGAAACTCATGGAAATGTCTGATAAAGAATTTAGAATATTCATAGTGACAAAGCTAACAAAGATGGAAGAGAAGAGAGACAATGAACTACAGGAGAGACAAAAGGAGAAAGAAGTTGACGAGTTCCAGGAGGTGAGGAAATTCTTGCAAGATCTAAAAGAGGAAATACACACTATAAAAAAGAATCAAATGGAGCTATTATAGATGAAGGCTATAATATAGGAAGTCAAAATCTCCCTTGAAAGTATTAAAAGCAGACTAGATCATACAGAAAATTGAATCTCAGATGTAGAAGATTGAATCACTTGCCTAGAAAAATTCACCATGAAGACAGAAAATTGCCCCAAAAACATTTGGAAAATTGGTATCTCAGAATGTGAAGATATTCATAAGGGTGTTGATAGTCTATTCCATGAAATCCTGCAAGAAAACTTTCCAAACCTAGAGAGGCATTCAAAGATCCAGTCCCAAGAAATACAAAGGACCCATAACAGAAGCAACCTAAGAAGATCTTCTCCAAGAAACTTTATAGCCAGTTTGACTGAAACCACAGACAAAGACAAAGACAAGATACTAAAATCGGCAAGAGAGAAACTTCAGGTTACTTATAAAGGTTATCCAATCAGGCTAACCTCTGACCTCTCATCAGAAACAATGTGAGCAAGGAAAGAATGGGAAGATATATTCAAGTGTTAAGTGAAAAATAGTTTCAACCAAGAATACTGTACCCAGCAAGATTATCCTTCGTATGGAAAGAAAAGACAAGAACATTCTCAGATAAACAAAACCTGAATTTACCACCACCAGACCAGATCTCTAAGAAGTTTTCAAGGGAGTGCTATACCAAGAAAATTAAATATAAACACACAGAAATAAGAGTTCAAAAATGAAGAAAATGGCCAACTCAATTGTAGAGACAAGTCTGAAATTGAAATATTATGTCCCAGAATATAATTGGGAAGATTGAACCATAACAGAAGATAGATCAAGTACATGAAACTGAACTGGTGAAACAGAATTTTATGACTTTTGATTAAAATACTGCTGTTTCTTCTAGGCTTTATTTTCCAGTTTTAAGGATTTTTTTTTTTCCTGTCTTGAGTTGCTGATAGGTTCATGTACCTACTACTTGAACAGAATCCTAACCTGTTTCCTGGCTTTAAGTTTTGAGCAAAGTTCCTTAGCATTTCTTTTATTAATTAAAGCTAAAACTGCTTTTCTTGAAATTAAAAAATATATTAAAAATACCTATTTAATGAATGTAGTAAGCTATATAACATCAGCTAGGTGCTACCTTACAGTATATTCATTCAACTCAGAGTTTCACACCTAAAGTCAGACATGTATTCACAGATAT
>NW_006160067.1:551756-614865 GCF_000334495.1 Tupaia belangeri chinensis
TATGATTAAGCCACTATGCAGTATATTCTGGATGAGGAATCACATTTTGTAGGCTGTAACACACAAAATGAATGTAAAGTTATTAATTTTAAAAAAGTTTCAAAAAAGTTATAGTGAACTTGTAACTAGATTTTAGCTTTGTCCATATTTTTAGTTTAAGGTATTTTGTGAATCAATAAAATGTGGAAAAAAGTTTAGTATGGAAGGGAGAGAGGTGAATGGGGAAAGAAAAAAAAAGTAAAAGTATGCTTAATTGACAAAAAATGAGAAACTATTTGCTGATAAGTTATAGAGTAATATCTTTGGCTTGACTGACATGCATAGTATTTGTACTGGAAAAAGAAATGTCATACGCTATAAAGATATAATTAAATGTAAATTAATTAATTAATAAAAAAATAAAAATAAATCCATCCCTTTGGTCAATATGGGGGGAAAATATTTTCCTTTGTCCTAGGCCCTTTTGAACAAATCTTTCTCTTCCAAAGTCATTCCCATCACACCTAAAACAAGTGTTGAATGAAGAAGACTCAAACTAAGGCTCTAACACTCCCCTGACATCCCATACACTCATCTCACACTTACACAAAGATACACATTCACACACATGGATATGGTTGGTCTACCTTAGAGCTGAAATGGTCCTTTTTTCTGTAACAATCCAGAGAGTAAAATAAGGTATTGTGTCCTATATGGTGAGACTCTACAATGCTAAGTGACTCCTGAGATGTTGGATCTGACTCATGGATACATCATAGTCCACTGACTATAAATGATGTGAGAATTTATTTCATTTCTAAGCCATAGTTTTTGCTATTTGCCCAGCTTTTAGAAATGTTACAATCTACAAACTTTTTAAAAATGTACCTCTATATACACCTAAGCTATCATTAGAAACAATAGTATTCTCAGTTATAGAATGTTTTTATTAGGGACACTTCAGTCAAGAAATCCTGAGTAATAAATATTGTCAAAGAAACACACTATATTCTTGAGTTTACTGTCATTTTTTAAAAAATCTATCTAATAAAAATTCAGTAAAAAATGCTATAGTGTACTAAGTTAGATACAGGAATATTTACAAATAAAATACAGCCTGCATCCTGAAGGGAACAGACCAAGGCAGTAATGGGACTTGTGAAGATTCTTAATTCTTAAATTTGAAATGAAACCCCCTTTGTGGCTCCCTAGTTTGACTGCACAAGTAACTTTTCTGACCAAATTCTAAAACTAACCCTCTTTACTAACAGATTTCAGCATTTTGGGGGAATCTCCCCACCTCAAAATCTTCAGTGCTGCTTAAATATGTCTGTGACTTAGTCACTACTGCTGCTCACCTTCTGTTGCTTGATAGAACTGATGCTGAGACCTTCTGCTGAATGCTCAAGTCAGTAAGTGCAGATCTTGACTACATGTTCATCTTTATTGGAGGTCTCCAGTGCTACTTCAGAAGAACTAGGTGTCCACAGGTGGTCATGGTTGTGTCAAGATCCCTGAACAGTTCCACAGTGAAGCCATTCTGGCAGAACTTATTGTCTCTATTATCCCTAAAGTCTTATTCATAGCCCCCATATTCTTTCTGTTTCTTTCTAGATTTCTGTCACTTAATCCAAGTAATACCTTTCTGGAAAGAATGCATACTCTTCCCCTTCACTTCCCTTCAGCTGAAACTCAGTAAAGGATGCTTTATAGGAAACTGGTGGGCTCCTCAGTGTTGTGGCTCTTTTGTGGTTCAGTTTCTCATATATATAGCAATGCTCCTCTAGACACACTCAGGACACCAGGATGGGGAGGTCAGTATGGTTCTCAAATTACATGCACTATACAGGCAACAATGCTTCCCAGCTGCCTTTTTCTATGGTTCAGTAACTGAGACCCTTTGTAGTAAATCCAGACATTGGTCCAGAGAGATTCCTTTCATGCAGAGCCTCCATTAGGTACCTTTGTATGTTTTAGAATCTCAATTTAGGAATCTCTATATTTGTGAACATTAGAAATGCAAATAGACACATGAGGCTTTGTTTGCTTCCAATCTTAAACATCCAATGAAACTGTCACTGAACAAGGAATCTCAGCCCTGAAAGAATAGAAATTAACCCAGGATTCCAGGTGGAGAAACACTGGCAAGACTTTCTGGGGCTTATGTTTGAGAACAAGGGAGCTGGCAGGAGAGACCGTCCCAAATGACTAGTTGAAAGCTAAGAGTCTGGGGTTTGAATTAGGGTAGAAAGAAGGAAGCTGTGACATCAAGGCTTGCATGAGAGAGGTTTTCTCAGCACAGATGTGGTTGCATGCCTTTATATATCACGTGTTATTAGCACCTTAAGGTTCCACCCTGAAAGGTGACTTTTAGCATGAAAAGGAGGCATAGTTCACTTCCAGGTCGACGTTGGTCATCCATCATGATTGCAACTGGTTCTGGCCAGTCTCTAATTGTGCTGTGGCCAGGCCACCTGATGGCAGTTTGGCTTCATCTTACTGAAAGAAAGCTGAAAAGGTACTTTACTTTCAACTCTGAGAGGGCCCTTGTTTCTCACTTATCTCAAAGCTAGCTATATTGGAGAACAATGAGTCTTAGCTTCACTTACTAGGAGCATGGTATAATAGCTATGAGTTCCTGTCAGGCAGTCAACTTACAACTTCTTTGTTTAATAACCAGTATTTACTAATTACATTAGAACCACTTCAGCAAAATCTTACACTTAGGATATAAAAACTCCAAAGAAATTCACACCCTAAAAATGAGAAAAAGCTGAATGACTAAAAAGTCATAATTTTTTGAGTCTATCAGGAAACAGAGGTTGCAAAACAACAATGTAATATGAATTCCAAAAAGGAACAAGCTCTTCTAAGAACAGAGATGGCAAAATACAATACAAGTTGCACCTTTGACAGAGCAAGGGAGAGAGAGAGAGAGCAACCATATAAGCAGTTAGAAGGAATCCACTTGAGGCAAGAGAAGGGATCCTAAAAATAGGACATTTCAAAGTAGTTAAGTTTCAAGACGGAAACAAAGCAGTTTGGCTGCATACTTGGAAGAGATGGCTTAGAGCAGGAAGTGGCTCAGAGGTTCACCTAGGTAGCGTGACCTAGACCTAAAAAAAAGGCTTATTTCCCAAGCCCCACTCCATTCCAAGAAGATAATAGTTCTTCTGGTGCAAAGGTTTCATACCCACTCCAAAATTAAGAGAAAAATAACTGGACCCATCCAACATGTACCCACCTACAAGGGAAACACATGCAAAAGCCCCACCTAGAACAAGCACAGATAAAGCCCTTTCTGACCAAGATAAAACCCTCTACCTCAGTTCTTCCTCAGCAAACCATTTTCTGGGACCCCTCCCTTCTTGGGGGCTCCGTTTCTCCCTCCCTTTCCTTCAATAAGTTCTCCTCTTTGTTATACCCTCTCTGTGTCTGTGTCTCTAATTCTTCCTGAGCATGAGACAAGAACCTGTGTCCCATTGCAGGTGTTGGGCCTGATCACCCCAGCTCTCCCATGTTCTGGTATCACATTTTCAATGTAATGCATTATGAAAGACCAAGTATGGGCTACCATGTTAGTTTAGACCAGTTAGATACCATAGACATAAGGCAGCTCTGGACCCACTTGCAAGATCTTTTCCACAGACTTCCATTAGGTATTTGGGAGAAAAAGTGAAATCAGGACAAAAGACTAAAAAGAGCCCACCTCAGCGGTGCAGGCACGTATCAGTTCTTCAGTAGCTGTTAGCAGACATGAAACCCTCTCTAGTCCACAAAACAAAGGTTTAAAATCATCTGGGAAAGGGCAGCAAATCTGAAACACACAGGACATAGACAAGATTCCTTACAACTGGAATAACAGAAAATTATTTTGGGCCTAGAATCCTACACTTTTACCAATCAAAAGACCAAAGTCACTAGAGAAAGAACAGGAATCTCCTGCTCGTGACTAAGTGCAAACACAAAGCAGAGTTTGGTTGTCAAGATAAGAAAAAGCAGGAAAGTTGAGAAAGACTCACCCCTAAGACTCCCATTGATAGAGTTTAGACCAGAATGACAGAATATGGTTCTGCCCCACAGCAAGCCTGGCACTAAGTAGTCAAGAAACAGCAGTCTACCACTTGGGAGGAATGAGAGCATGTATTTACACTAGGTGAACTAACATTTGTAAAATTAATATTTATGGCATATTTATTCATAATCAACCACCTAAATATCCATCAACTGGTGAATGACTTAACAATTTATGCTGCACCTTTACAAATAAAATCACCTATTCATGGCATGAAATAAACTACAGATACTTTCAGCAATATGATTGAATCTCAGATACATTGCACCATTTGAAAGGAGTCTGAGTCAAAAGCTACATATCTGCAATTCAATTGATATGATATTATAGAAAAACAAAACAGTAGGTACAAAATCCAAATCACAGTTTGACAGTAGATAGAATTGAGTTGGGGAAAGGGGTTGACTTCAATGGACCACATTCTATTAGGTTTTCAGGAAAGTCATGATGTATTATTCTAACAAAAATGAGTCATGACCTCCCTGATGACCCAATACATCTCTTTTCTTTTAGAGAGAGATTTTTGCTATAGGTAGTTCTCTCACATTTGCTGGAGAGATAGAGACAGAAAGACAGAAAGTGAGAAATCACCCCCCCCAGGGGGGATGGCCACACCACAATCCCTTCTCCATTCTCCTCTTGGGATCTTGGGCACACATGCACCTGCGCCCAGCGTAAGTTTTAAGCTGCCAGATCCAGACTACGTGGGAATCCAGTGACGTATTCATAATGCCATCTGCTGATCCCAACTCAATACATCTTAATTGGAGAGGTGGTTAGATAGCTATATAGCTTTGTCGAACTCATGTGCTATGAATATTTAACGTTGTAATATTTATTTTATATAAATTATTTATATAAAACTTTTTTGAAACTTTTTAAAAATCTCTATAACATGTCTTTTCACCTTAATTTTTATAATTTTAAGGAAAGAGGATAATGCATGCTTAATCCCTGGATTTTGATGAACTCCAAGGAAAATTCAATTCTGAACTCTTAGAAAATATTATCTGGCTATTCCTATATGCCCTGTAAGGATTTTCCAAACTACATATCAAAAAGAAGTTTACTTTACTAAAACATAAAATAAACCTGCAGGGATAAGTCTGTTCAAGAAACCTCTCAAGAGGATGACTCAAACATTAGCACAAATAAATGTAGGAGGGTGTAGAGTTTAGAAGTTAGCAGTGAGGTGGTGTCCCACACAGCACAGACCTCAGCTTCACAGCACAGGTGAGAATAAACATAAACTATATAACACTTCTCTCTGTAGAACCTCAATCTTGAAGCATCTACTACGAGTCTTAGCCTAATGTTCAAGAGTTATGATGATAAGGAGATAATAAAATTTCTAAGAAAAGTATGAATAGGAATTACATCTTCCTACATTTCAGATTTAGAATTTATTTATAATATCCCTAAAATCTGTACCTGTTAAGTGTACAGAATATAAATATTGATATAATCATTATTTTCTAATTTGAGAATATTAAAAACTATCAAAACTCTCATGCTTATTTTTGTTTAACACATTTGATGAGTATATTTAAAGTAGAACTATCAAGATTGTCACTGAAGTTACTCTGGGCTATGATGTTAGGATGAATTTTAAGAGGTCTTCTTTCATTTTTCTCATTTAAAAATTTATTATTATTTGTACATTCAATTGCTATACATCACTTAGATTGTAAAGAGAATTTACCCAGCATGATATACACCTCAGACCAGCCCAGTTGAGAATACTATACACGTCATCATCAACAGGTAATAAACCATATCTGTGTCCTACAAATGTCTTAGCTTTCTATTTTTTCCCCAAATTTCCTTTCCTATATTCTTCCCCTCTCACTATCTTTCCACTTTGTCTCTAGTATCCGTAACAATTTTCAATGCTTTTATGTCCACCAGTCTTTAAGTCACTACCATAGAGAGTGGACAGTAGGTATATATCAAGTGGAGACATATAATGTATGTTTCATAGCCTGACATGTCTAACTCAGCAATAAATCTTCCATATTTTTCAACTTTCTATCAATTGCCGGGGTCTTGATTTTTAAAGATGAATAGTATTCCATGGAACATATGTGCCACATTTTTCCAATCCATTCATCAGTTTGTAGACATTTGGGTTGGTTCCCTGTCTTAGCTATCATGAATAATGCCACAATAAATATAGATGTTCAAGTGCTTGTCCGACTGAGCATTCTCCTGCCCGTTGGGTAGATAGCCAGGAGTGGAATTGCTGGATCACATGGTGGTTCTATTTGAAGGTTTTTCAGGAACCTCCATATTGTTCACCACTGTGGTTGGACCAATTTAGATTTCCACCAACAATGTAGGAGAGTTCCCCTTTCACCACATTCCTGCCAGCACTTATCACTTTTTGCTTTTTTTTAATCTTCACCATTCTGACTGGGGATAGGTGGTATCTCATTGTAGTTTTGATCTGCATCTCCCTTATGATGAAGGATGTTGACATTATTTAGGATTTTTTTTTAAGTTTATCATCTATAAGAGTTACTGACATTGTTACCAGCCAGCTAAGTCCAGCTACTGCTTCTCACAGTCAATGAAATCAGAAGCAGTCCCTTCTCCATTCTCCTCTCTGGATTCTAGGCACACATGCACACATGCCTGGCGTGAGTTCAAGCCACCGGGTCCAGGACTCAAACCATGGTCTACTACATGGGAGTTCAGCAACATAGCCATTATGCTAACTTCTGGTCCCTCTTCAGTTATTTTTCAAAAATATATAGTATATCATTGTAAACTATAATTGCCTGACTATTCACTGGAACACTAGACAAGAAGAATAAGAATCTTTCTTCACAAAATAGGTAAAACCTCTCATGGAGGTAATCATTGGAAGGGTAACATTTGTACAGATAACAATTTAGTTCCTCCAATATTAAATTCTTCTCTCTGGGGATCTGAAAATGGAGTAATGGTTATATTGCTGGGCTCCCACATGGCGAACCATGGTCAATGCCAGACCTGGCACCCTGAAACTCACACCAGGTGCCTGTGCATGCATGCCCAATATCCTGAGAAGAGAATGGAGGAAAAGGGATTGCAGCATGACCCATACCTCTGGAGGGTAATTTCTCACTTTCTGTCTCTCTGTCTGTCTCTGTCTCTCCAGCAAGCACACACACCCTATAGTAAAAAAATCTCTCTCTAATTTTTTTTTAAATTTACCTCTGGATCCAAAGACAAGATATTATATTTTCTCCAGTACTTGCCTTTTGTGTGCAACTTTTTGCAAAAGAAAAACTTCCTTCTAAAATTTCAGCATTATTTACAAATCTTATAATGGTACATCATGACATTTATGGGTGAAATCTGTTGACTCATCAATCTGGAGAGGGATTGTTGTTTTCTGTGTACTACAAGGATTCTCTCAAGTATGATGTGACATATCATCAATACATCAGCTTATTGTATGCGTTGAGAGTACAGCCTTCAATTTCTCTTAGTCGATCTTGTCAAACATTTTACTCTCTATTATTTTAACACACTGACATTATTAGTTTCTCTCCAACCATATGACTTCTTTTTCTGGGCAACAAGTTTAATTACTAAATAATTTAATTCCTGAGGCTTGTAACTGAGCATAATTTTCCAAAAAAATAAAACTTCATTCTGTTTTGTGACTATAGTAGCCATTAAAAATGATCACTGCCTTTACCTGTCTAATGGTTAAGAGTTGAATGCTAGCAACTTTTAAATTCTGTTCAAGTATTCATTGCATTTGTAAGTTGTGATTCTTCACAGTTCATTGTATCAGAGTTTCTATCAACCCCAAATCTTCTTCTTCCATGTCTTACCTCATCTTCAAACATTACTGTGTTGTATAGGCAGACATGTTTTTAACACACAAAGGTTAGTGCAATATGAAACAGAAGAGCATGATAAATAACTAAATAATAACATTGTAAAAAAATATTTATCCAGCCAGTGGTGTGGTGGTTGACATAGCTGGCTTCCACATTGCTGACTCCAGGGTTTGAGCCCCAGACCTGGCATCTTGGGAAATACATCAGGTATGTGCATGTGTAGGACCAGGATCCCCACAGGAGAAATGGAGGAGAAGGGATTGCAGGATGACCATCCCCCATGGAGGGTATTTCTCATGTTCTCTCTTTTTTCTCTTTCTCTCTCTCTCTCTGGCAAGCACATACACCCTCTAGGAAAACTTTTAAAAAAATAAAATTGCACAATAAGTAAAATTTACTTTTTTTATTTCAGTTTCTTTTATACGCTCAATCACATATGTAACTTAGCTTGTAAAGTGAATGTTTCAACATGAATACATTTTTCACCAGTCCAGTTGGGAATACTATACCTGTTATCTTCAATAGATAATAACCTATTTCTTTGTCCCATAAATGTCTTGCCTCTCTATTTTTTCCCTTAATGTCTTTCCTTAAACTCTCTTCCTTTTCCCACCCTCTTCTTTATAATTTCTTTCTTTTTTTTCTACAGGGTGCATGCACTCACCAGAGGGATACAGAGAGAGAAAAAGAGAGAAGGAAAGTGGGAAATCACCCCTCCCCCAGGGGGGCAGCCACCACCCCACAATACCTTCTCCATTATCCTCTCAGGTTTTTGGGCAAGGACACACATGTGCCTGACATTTTTCAAGCCACCAGATCTGGGACTCAAACTGCATTAGCCATGTGGATCCAACTGCCTTAACCATGCCACTTAGCTGGCCCACAATTCATTTTAATTCATACAATTTTTGTTTTTCCATGTTTCCAACAGTGAAAGAGATGGCCATGTTATGATGTATAAAAACCTTTTTTCATTTTGAAAAGTCCCTTCAATTCTTCATTACACTGGCAGAGCTGGTTAAGTCCGTTGAACCATTTGCAGCACATAAGGGAAGATGGATGAAGTAGTTTGAAGGGATGAGCTGACGATGGTGATGATCATACCATTTACCCCCTCCAGTAGTGTCATCAATAATCAGTGGGCTTCCCTATCTCACGTCAGAAACTGAAAACAAATGCAGCCCAAAGAAATGACTCTTCCTCCCATGCACTATCACAAAAGGCTGAAAGACCTACGATAAAGATTTTGACAGAAACTCTACATAAATATTCACCACTGGTGGAGTTAGCTTCCAAAGCGTTCAAAATTCAAATAAGTATTTTCTCAAACATGATATCTCATAGAACCTACAGCAAGCTTTTGCAGAACTTTAACCAAGAAACTATAATAAAAAAGATACTGAAATAAAATCAATATAATATTACACTTTAAGTTAAACACAAAATTTTGGAACTATATTATAGAATGCAGATGTCTACATTTATGAGATGTTACTATAAGATGAAAATGTAGTTTAATTAAGTACGTAACATATATGAAAAGTTCTGGCAAAACTATGTAACAATTTGGAAAAAAAGAATAGTAGCATCTAATATTCTAAATACCCTAAATAAGATCCTAAAATAAATTTCACATTGGTCAAATGGTTAACAATGAGATCCAAAATACCAGCAAGGAACCCTGAGAAATTATATAGTCATTAGGGAGACTTTTCTAATTCAAATCGAGATGTATAAAAGATGATAAATAGATTAAGACTTTTGTATGAAAAAAAGATATCATTAAAAAACTAAAATAAAAGTTATTGTTCAAAAAATGTACAGTGGATGACAGATAGCTGGTTAATTTGTGTAATACACAATAGCTCTTAGAAGTTAAGTGGAGCAAAGATGTAATACATAAAAGGACAAATTATAAGAATAAATATTCATAGTAGATCAAACACAAATGAACAAGTACCTAGAAATGTGCTCAATACCTCTATTAGTGAACTGCAAATGCAAGTGACAATATTTGTTACCTAAATGCTAGTGTCTAGAGTCCAAAAGGTTCCAGTGTAGTGTTATTAGGTCTATGAAAGGAGAAAGACCAACTCAAACAAATGAAGGTATATGGGTCAGTGTGTTCATTCACCCCTGTTTCCCTTGACCAAAACTATAAACAAAGAGACTGCTCATCAGAAGAGAAAGGGTCCACCCCATGCAATATCATGCAGTCATTAAAAAAACTTTAACTATAGCAGGTGGTAGTGAGAGATTTCCAAAATGTTTTGAAGGTGGAGAAAAGAAATACGCTGAAAAGTAACTAAAAGTATGGTTTTGTTTTGTAACTCTAGAACTTAAATGATTATCATTGAGTATTAATCAAAAAAGAAAAAAATTGCATGCATGTACATAAGTATGTGCATATACATGGCAAGATAAAGACATGCAAACATTATGTTATTGTAATTACTTTTCCTATGGGGTGGGATTAGGTGGGCTGATATTGTGATTACAAAGGAAAGTGAGTCAAAGATAAGAGAAACATAAAAATAAATATTATACTAGTAAAATAATATAGTATAAAATAAAATGCCCTTAAAGGATATAAATAAAGAATAAATACATGGAAAGAAAAATTATGGGAAATAATTATAAAAATGTTAATTATTCCTCAAATAATTTATAAGTTGTATGAGAGTCTAATAAAATTAATAATAGCATTAACATTTGAAGTAGATACCATTTTTTTGTTTTTAGAGATTTTTACTACAGAGCATGTGTGCTCACCAGAGAGATAGAGACAGACAGAAAGCAAGAATCGCTGTAGGGATGGCCACATGCAATTCACCTTCATCCAATCTCCTTTCGGAATTTTGGGCATGCATGCATACGTGCCCAGCATGAGTTTTAAGCCGTGGAGTCTGGGACTCAGACTGCGGGCAAGTACGTGGGAGTCCAGCATTGTAAACATTGTGCCATCCACTGGTCCCGAGGAAGTAGCTATCACTGTAAAGATCAAATAAATTTTTAAAACTTGTCATATAGTCAGGAAATTCTGAAAAGCAGAGTAATTGGAGAGTGCTTGCTTCACGAATAATTAAAATGTTTTATGAAAATACAGTCCTAAAGCTGTTTAGAATTAGGATATGAACAAAGGTAGATTCAGGAAACAAGTGAAAGCCCAGAAATAGACTCGAATACATATGGGAATGTAGCACCTATAGTAAATCTAGGATTTTAAATCGATGAGCCCAAAAAGTGTTTTTTAAAAACATAGTGTTGAAACAGTTGTGCAGCCATCTGGGAAAACTGAGTGTGGATTCTTGTGTCATCTCTGCTTCTCAAATAATGACCAGGTGTCTCAAACATTTAAATATATAAAATCAAGCCATGAATGATTAAAAATGTAAATTTAAGTTATAATCTCATAGTAGGAAATTCTTAAAAGCATAAGACACAGTAATTATTTAAATGATTTATAAATGTGATTAAAGTGAAAAATTTCTACAATCAAAGACCGCCATAAACTAAGTCAAAACAAAATCCAAAATGGGGCCAAGTACTTGCCACATGAGAGCAAGAGCAATATTTTTTTAAAGCATTATAGAAAGAGCATTTGCAGATCATTAGAAAAGGGAAAGTATATGAACATGAAATTCGCAGGAAAAATAGGAATTTAAATATATAAACAAATGCTCAATTTCACTGATTAAAGACATGCAACCAAGGGCCAGCTGGTAGAACTGTGGTTAAGGCAGCTGGATCCCACATAGCAAACCGAGCAGTTCAAGTCCCAGATCCAGTGGTTTAATGTGCAAGTGTGCATGCCCAGAAACCCAAAGGAAGGGAGAAATGGAAGAAAAAGGATTGTAGCATGACTATTCTCTATGGAGGTGCTTTCTCACTTTCTCTCCCCCTCTCTCTCTCTCAGTCTCTTTTCTTTCTCTATGTCTCTCTCCAGAAACTACACATGTCCTCTGGCAAATTCAAAGAAAAATATAACTTAAAGAATTGGGAATAACATTTTTCAATTACTTGAAAAAAGTTTTTGATGTACCAATGTTAAATTTGCGAAAGTCAACTATATGATAATGTAAAAGAGTATCCATATTCTTATAAAATAAACACTAAGTATTAGAAGTCAAAAGCTATGTTGTATGTAACTTACTCTTAAAATACACACACACGCTTTATACATATACTTGTATGTATATAGGCATATATACACACAAAGAGCAAGAGAGAATGAAAAAGCAAATAAAATAAGCAGTGAAGTTAATTTTAACAACAGTCAAATTTACACAGAAGTGTATGGGTGGGAACCAGCAGTTAGCATAATGGCTATGTCGCTTGACTCCCACATAGTCGACCGTGGTTCGAGTCCCAGACCTGGTGGCTTAAAACTCACGCCGGGCGCGTGTGCGTGCGTGCCCAAGATCCCGAGAGGAGAATGGAAGAGAAGGGATTGTGGCGTGACCATCCCCCCTGGGGGGTGATTTCTCGCTTTCTGTCTCCAGTGTCTCTCTCTGTCTGTCTGGCAAGTGCACACGCCCTATAGTGAAAATCTCTCAAAAAAAAAAAAGAAGTGTATGGGTGTTCTTTGTATTAATTTGATGTTTGGAATATATCTGTAAGTTTGAAATTATGTTTACACAAAAGATAAGAAAAAGTTTTGATTACAGTGTGGAGAAAGAATTTATACATTATTCTTTGGGGTATAAAACTGGGCAATAATTATCACATATTTAAAAATACACACATATTATACAACAGTTTCTAGGAATTTTTTTCTTATGAATGTCCTTCCATGTATATGACTCCCTTCTAGGAAAAAAGGGAGACTTACAAATGGCACTAAATATAGGAAGAGACTTTCTTTTTTAAAGATTTATTTCATTGTTTTTTATTATTATTAATTTCCTATAGGACACAGATGCTCACCAGAGAGAGAGACAAAGTGACAAAGCAAGTCACCAGGTTCAGGACTCGAACCACAGTCAGCTATGTGGGAGTCTAGCACCCTAACCACCCTAACAACTGTTGGGTGCATGAAGAGATTTATTTTCCACAGTCCTAAAATTGGTACTTCAAAAAGTATATATGTTCATTTTAATGAATATAATCTTTAATATATGT
The DNA here is from genome assembly GCF_000334495.1 of Tupaia belangeri chinensis. Classification (NCBI taxonomy): domain Eukaryota; kingdom Metazoa; phylum Chordata; class Mammalia; order Scandentia; family Tupaiidae; genus Tupaia; species Tupaia belangeri. The sequence goes on from NW_006160067.1 coordinate 564,768, forward strand.
ACTTCATATGTATTTTAAGAGGGAAAAACAGCAATAATATACCTAAAAATAATATATTCAGATTCTAATTTATTTAAAGAGCATACCATACAGTTGATGTGCTTTGAAAAACTGAAGGTAATAGTGTTAACACTCTAAGAAATACGATTTTCACACAGGCACATCTCTGCTTACCCATCGGCTACCTTGTCACCAGAAGCGTGTGTTTAGAAGAGGCTAGAGGAGGCCTGCGATCTGGAGAACACTTTCAACAGCCCTGGTGAAAGGCAGCAGAAAGTGAGGGCCCAGGGTTGCTGGTGCTCGCCTTTGCACACCCGTGAAAGAGACAAACTAAGCGAAGAGGCCTCGGGGACCTTCTCCAAGCCCCTACCCGGGGTGGTATTTGGTATGCTGCATACAGCAAAGATGAATTTCAAAAACTGACAGGCTTTACTTTGTCTCTAACTGCACAATTTAAAAGTGCATGATAGTAAGTTACTCCGGCTTCCTCTGTTACTTCCTATAAAGATTAAACAGGCAGTGGGGATGGTGCTGAGTGATGCTGGAGAACATGCAGGAAGACTGACTTTTAGTCCTAAGTGTACCTCAATCAAGGGGCACACCCTGATCCTGCCTGGCTTCGGAGCTTAGGGGAGGATTATGGCATGAAGATCTTGTCAAGGAGGCCTGTGCCCTCACCTGTCTTTTTCTTAGAAAACAAACTTTTAAAAAAATTGATAAATATTAAAAGTAGCATCTGGCATATATATTAAATTAATAATAGATGTTACTAACATTACTGCTGTTAACTTGTTATTTTCACTGTTATCGACTGGCTGATTCTGGTCTAAAATCAAGTTTAGTGCAAATTTATCATGCTAACTCCATGTCATAGGAGTCTTGGTGAAGTACTATGTAAGGCACTAGTAGGTGAGAAATTAATACCCTGCCCAAAGGCACCACCAGGAGTTAAGTGAAAAGAAACTGCAAGCTTTAGAGGGAACAGGAGAAAATTCATTTGATATCAAATAACATATTAAGTTTCCCAGTCTTTGTGTTATTTCCAATCAAAATTAAAAACAGGTAGTTTTGTAAGGACCTTAGGTTTGGAGAAATTGATGGGTATGTTCTGCATCATGCTATAATTTATGGGCAAATTGATCAGAACAATCAAACTCATCAGCTTGTTTAACCACTAAAGAGTTTTACCACCAAATTTTGAAGGCATTTGACATTAAGCCCCTCTAGGTTGATATACTGGGTTGTCTGAAAAGTCATGATGCATTTTTGCATACAAAAACAGAAAAAAATACATCATAACTTTTCTGAGGACCTAATAAAATGTATGCTGGTGTGAGAATCAACCTTGCATCTATCATCATTTTGTGTTGCTTTGACTTGCTTGCTGGGAATCCTCCAATATGAAGTGGTACATCAAGGGACCAGCAGATGGAGTAATAGTTATGTCACTGGATCCGTACGTGGTTGACCACAGTTCAAGTCCCAGACCTGGAGGCTTGAAACTCATGTTGGGCGTGTGTGCATGCATGCCCAAAATCCCAAGAAGAGAACAGAGGTGAAGGGATTGTGGTGTGGCCATTTCCCTGGGGGGGAGGTGATTTCTCACTTTCTGTCTGACTCTCTCCAGTGAGCACACGTGCACTATAGCAAAAAATCTCTCTCAAAAAGAAAAGAAAAAAATGGTACATTGAGTCCTACAGAATTCATCGGTGGACTACATATTCCTTTGCATTCTCTATCCCACAATAGTCCCTGAGACAGGAGTGAAAACAAGGGGGAGGAACATACAAATCATTTGAAGAAAGCCAGATCTCAAGATATGTCCCTCTGGTCTGGTTCAGGTGAAGATATGAAGGATTACCACATTTTCTCTGTACTCTGTTTTCACAATAACATACCATTTGAAACATTTTTTTGGATTTGCCATTCAGCATTCACTTGCTTAAATAGTTCATTATCTGCTTCCCTTAGTAGAGTCTGAGAGTCATGAAGGTAGGGATCCCCCACAGTAAACAAATAAGATTCTGCTGTAACATCCTCGGTGTCCAGCAGGGTTTGACGAATGACATCGACAGGTATTTTTAAGGTACAAACGAATGAAAATGTGTCATTTGTTTTTCCTGTTACATGTATGGATGTTAAGAACAGCTGGACTGAAAATACCAGCAAATATTTATAATCACACCACTCTGACTCTAGTTAAAGATTTACAGTGTGTAGGTGGTGGCAGGGTAGGTTCAGAGAGGCAACAGAGCATGGCATCTCAGGAGCACAAGCCATGTGGCCTACTAAGCTTCTGGTATTTCCAACTCTTTTACCTTTCCCAACTGCAAATGCAGTCCATGTGGGATGAAGCTTTTGAGACTTCAAACCATCAGGGTCTCCAATTGTCCAGTAGATTTTCTTTATAGTCTTTGTATAATTTTCTTTGTGTAACTTTTGTATTTGGTGTCTGTGCCTCAAAGACCACTATTATTGTCCAGTCTTTTCTTTCAGCCTCATAGATTGAAATCCTTTGGTTCACTCAAAACTTACTTTAAACACTGAGTGATCTTTATAGGGGGTTTTCTCTGATCTCTTTTCTGGCAGATTAAATAAACTGCATACTAATAACCTGCTTCTATCAATCTACATACAAGGAATTGAATCACTAGTTAAATGAAACTTAAAGTCAAAAGGAGAAAATGGTGACAGGAAGAACTTCACCAATATGGATCACCTTTTAGAGTCTTAAGTTCTAATTTTAAATTATCTTAAAGACAAATTCAATGGAAATATTTGTTATAAATTTAGGTAAAATGATACCTTCTCAGAGTCATGGCCATGAGTGAGCAAAACCTAGTAAGCTCTGAACTTAGAGACTGCTGGTTTGGGGAAATGATTTCACATTTCACTTGCTGAATGTTGACTGAGTTTCAAAGTGAATAACCCCCTGGAACTGTTGTCTTTTTCTATTTGTGTAGGATTTAGCCAGTAACAACTATATTTTGCTTCCATGTGATTCCTACAGCTTAACCAAAAAAAAAAGAAAAGATGTGTAAAACCTCCAAATTCTTCATAGGGGATCTGATCATTCTGAAAGGAGGTTTTGAATGCACAACACATCCTGCTTACCCACAAATACCTTTCTGTCTCAGGGCCCCCTTTTGCAATAAAGTCACAGTGGGAGGAAAGTGGACAGATGGTAATGCAAGAAGATATTGTTTCACTGATTAATTGCCTGGCCTTGAAAAGGCCGTCTTCTCCTTTATGGGTAGGAATATCTATAATATAAAGCAGTCATTGCTTTATGAGCTTCATTCGGGAGTATATTTGAAGTTTAAAAAGATTCACCTATTTTAGAAATCACCTAAATGACACAAAATAGGAGGAAAGTTAAATTATGATACACTTGCATAACGGAAAGTTTTCATGAAAGTGGTAATTATAAATATGATAGTGGCAATGAAATACTAAGTACAGCAAACAGCCTATGCTGTTTACGAGGTAATAGGATAAAGAGGGAGTGGGAATTACAACAACTTCATCAAAAAAGCCCTTTGATTATCTATCACCCAAAAATATTGGTAAGAATGGAAATATCTCACTAAAAAGGAAACGTGACCACATAGAAACAATAGCAATTTGGGGAATATGGAAATACAGAAAATTTAGAAAACGATACCACATCAGGTGATATAATATTACAATATTATATATGCTATTATGATAATAGGATACTTCTGTATATTGTGTGCTATCACTTTCTAAATTTTCTGTATTAAAATAATTCACTTTTAAAATTAGCTAAAGTAGTTGTTCTCAAAACTGAATTAAATGAGATATATTAAAATTTTTTTAGAGAGAGTTTTTTTGCTATAGGGTGTGTGCACTCGCTGGAGAGACAGAGAGACAGAAAGTGAGAAATCAATCCCCAGGGGGAGAGCGAGAGCACAATCCCTTCTCTTCCATTCTCCTCTTGGGATCTTAGGCACACGCACGCACATGCCCAGCATGAGTTCTAAGCCTCCAAGTCCAGGACTCGAGCCGTGGTCAATTATGGAAAGTCCAGCAATGTAACTATTATGCCATCTGCTGGTCCCTAAGTATATCAATTTTTATAAAATTTTGAGCATGTGGGAGAAATTTGTAGTAAGCAACATTATATAGTTTGACAACCACTGTGTTTAACTTATTTTGCATTATTTTCATACACATATTAACAATTTGTCTTGTGACAGCTCAGAAAAAAATACATATAATTTCAAGAGCATCAAGAACCTCTTGTACCCATTTTACACCTAAAGGAGCTTCTGTCTTAATCTACAGTAGTGCCTAGAATTGACATTGTTATAAAAACAGATTCTAGATAATTCCCTGAGAAAAATGACTCTTTCAGAAATGTTAACATTTACCAAGATGCCTGGAGACATTTGCTACTGCATGACTGGGAAGGGTACTACCGGCATTTAGTGGGTAGAAACCAGAGATGCTGCTTAATCTTATAATACTCAATGTAACCCTCCCTCTCCTACTCAAAGAAATACCTAGGCCAAAATAACAAAAGTTCACAGATAAAAAACCCTCCATGAGGCCCAGTCACAGTGGTGTGCACTGCTACCATGCTGTGCTCCACAGGCTGGGACCACATGGGAGGCCCAGGTTTGATTTCTGCTTCCACCTAAAGGCCAGACATGGTGGGCTGAATCTACTGTCTCCTAGTCTTAGTTGGGAGGATATGGCAGGATATTAGTGGCTAAAGAAACTTTTAAATAAATTAAAAAATAAAACCCTGAGTTAGATTAATTTATAGGTATAAGATTTATTCTTCTTTGAGATATAATCCAAGGTCCTGGATTAAGGCTGGTAGAAAAGATTATAGAGTAGAGAGGGTAAAGAAGATTCAGCAAGGTCAAACCTTAATAAAAAACAGCTTTGCATTCTTCCACAAATTGCAAATATGACTTTATGGGAGTTACCTAAGCCTCATTTCAATACAGAAATTAGAATAATATTTACTTTTTTCCATAATGAGACTGTGATTAAACCAGCATCTATAAAGATTCTGACATAGTTGCAATTGTGGGCAGTGAGCATGTGAATCGTGTGATGACAATGATGACTGTGATGATAATGATGGCAGTGATGACGATGACTATTACGGACTAAATGTTTGCGTCCTCTGCCACCCCAGTTTCACATGTTGATGGTCCACACATTGCACCCTAATATGTTCCACATAGTTGGAAGTGGGGCTTTGCGGGGGGTCATTTGGTTTTATGACATTATAATCCCATAATGGGATTAATATCCCAATAATAATATAAGAAACACCAGAATCCTTTCTCTTTCCACCATACAGAGACACAACAAGAAGGCAGCCAGATATCTATACTCTAGGAAGAGTCCTCACCAGGCATCAAGCCTTGGAGTTACAGTCTCTAGAACTGTGAGGAATAAAGGTTGGTTGTTTAGGTCATCCAGCTTATAGTATTATTTGCTTATAGTGGCCTGAGATAACTTAGAGAAGGATGGTAGTGATGATACCATCCATGGTGATAATACCAATGGTGATGGGACTGGTGATTTTCACCAGGCTGCAACTTTCACACAAATTTAGATCGAAGACCATCAGAAATAGGGAAACAAGACATCTTAGTGTTGAATTTCTCAAAAATCAAATTAATCTATCAGTTAACATTTTATTTGTAGGACTATAGAGAATTAACTCACTACTCAAGAGAATAGTCACCAGGAACCAACCAGAAAGAATCTATGCACAGAGATGAAAACTGAGGGTAACCATCAAAGAGTAGATGGCAACTGGAGTCTAAGGTGTATCATCTGATTCTTCCACAGGGAATTCATGCTACCAGAGAATACTACTGAGGTAACTACCACAAGGTGAATGTTCTAAACTACAGACTAAGTGGAGACAGAAAAGAGTTGTAGTGGAGTCTTAAAGACAAGCAGATTAAAATTAAAAATGGAAAGTCCAACTAACTATCCAACTGCTAAGACTTAAGATGATCACTGGGCTGATTCACTGGCTTTACAACTTTGCATAGTCTTTCAAAACTTAGGTATGTTAAAGAATACTGCCATTTTCTTTATTACATTCCTTGGTCTCTTTCAATATACTTTTTGATATGAATTCATTTTTTTTATCCTGTGGATTCTCATGTGACGTACAAAGAGCTTGTCACTTAATGATGACCTCTGAAAGAATTTCAAGAAAAGTAATAGATTTGAGCCAACTCTACCTGTCAATCATCCATGTTTTCTTTCAATATTTGCCCACTTGATTCCTCCTCCAATGTGAAGGCTCTTTGGATGTTTTGCTCAACAGTTCTGTCTGTCCAAATTGGGGCTGCAGTGTCCAAATACTTTCATCAACAAATACACAGTTCTGTTTACTGTAACAGAATGAAAGTGTCTATACACAAACCCTCCTGTTTGATCATTGTGGTCTACCTTTCCGAACTGCTCTTTTTGTTCTTCTGTGTTTAATCTTAAGTCACACTTCCCAGATTCAAACTGCAGCGTTGGAGTTTTTAAGGACACTAGCTATGTGAATTTATGGAAAATTAAACTTACTTTGCCTTGTTTTTCTTATTTTCAAATCTCCCAGTGTGTAAGCATTTTGGAATGCCTATCACATAGAAAGAGTATGACTTCTAGCTACTAAGTGTATTATCCCACTGAGGATTTGTCTTTTTCTCCAACTGGGTTGTAAGTTCTTTAGGTACAAAGATAACAGCACTGTGGGGGGGACGAGATCCAAACCCTGAACTTACCACTCACTAGGCCTTGGTTTTTCCTTCACTTTACCACATCAAGATCATTGAAAGGACAAGGGGAATTAGCAGCTGTCCCTATGGCATGCAGCATTTTATCTGAGTCATGATAGAAACTCAAAAATTTTACTTATTACAACTTTTTAAGCTATCATTTATTGAGTGCTACATGATATAAAATATGTGTTCACATAAATTATATAATTAATATTTAGAGTCTCATATTCATACCATGGAATGGGTACCATTTTTAACCTAATTTTATAAAGAAGAAAACAAAAGTTCAGAAATATCTAGAGTTTTGGACCAGCAGATGGTATAATGGTTACCACTCTAGACCCCCACATAGTCAACCACAATTCGAGTCTCAGACTCGGCAGCTTAAAACATTGTGTGTGTGTGTGTGTGTGTGTGTGTGTGTGTGTGTGTGTGCATGCCCAAAATCCCAAGAGGAGAATGGGGGAAAAGAAATTACAGCATGGTCATCTCCCTGGTGACTGATTTCTTGCTTTCTGCCTCTCTGTCTTCCGGTGAGTACACATGCCATACAGCAAAAACTCTCTCTTAAAAAAAAAAAAGAAAAGAAAAGAAAAGGAATTTCTAGAGTATAAGATCACATAGCTCAGGCCAGCAGAAGGCATGGTGGCTAAGGCATTGGATTCCCACATACTCAAATATGGTTTGAGTCCTAGACCTGGTGGCTTGCTTTCTCACTTTCATTTTTCCCCTCTCTCTCTGGTCAAATTAAAAATAATCATAATAAATAAAATTAAACTTAAAAATTCTATAAAAATAAAATATCACACAGCTCAAGTGGCAAAGCTAAGAATTAAATCTAGTGATGCCAAACTTTAAAAACTTGCTCTCAAATCTCCTCTGTAATATTCCCATTACTTTTTATATCCCTAAATTAAGTATACCAAGTATAAAGTGCTTATTAAATATTATTGTGTAAGTTGTTTTTATTTATTATAATATCTCATAATTAAAAAAGAATTATGTATTATTCTAGCATTTTTGTTAATATCTGAAAATTCATTGGAAATGAGATTCTTACTCAGAGGCTTAATACAAGCTTCCTCAAACATGGAATATTTTCCCACATAAATATTCTTAAAAAGTATGGCTCAAAACCATTCATTTAAAGTAAACATTAGAGCAAACCTCAGTGTTACTGGAATGAATCTTTTGAAAAAACGTAATGTATTAAGAACCATAAGGAAAGTGCTGAAAGCAATGGTTGCTTTGCTTAATGGAGCAATTCAAAGTGTTTGACGTTGCTCTTAATAGTAGTCAGTAAAACAGTTTCCAGTAAAACTTAAGTGAGGAAATTAATCCCATAATAACAGCATGCATACAGGTCTAGCTCAAATAATAGCAGTGTAAGAGCATGGAGAAAAGCAGCTTCATTTTGTGCTTTAAAATGCATTCGGTGGGTGAATTGCATATTCACAGGGAATCATCTCTTAATAAATACTATTATTCAGGAAAAAATTGAAAATAGCATATTAGATAAATCCTATATAACCTAAAGATCTTAAATAATAGTTTTTCAGATTAAATGCCTCTGTGATCAACCATTCAGTAAATATTCATTAGGCACCTCCTACTTCATACCAAGTACTCTGCTGCTGGTAATGGTATCGAATTATAAAGAGAAGTAGTCCTTGTCCTCAAACACCTCACAGAATAGTGGGAAAGATCAACAGATAAATAAGACTTTAATTATAACAGGATGTAAACATTCTGTATAACATAGACTGCTGCGTGCACACAAAAGACCATTTCATTTTCACTCTGGGAAGCTAATTGGAGTATTTCACTTTCCAATTTCCCTTCCAGTTCAGAGTGATCATGTCACTGAGTTCTTGACAACATAATATGGAAAACAATGATGTTTGCTACTTCAAATCTGACCCACAGAAGTCATCCATGGTTGAAATTCCTTTTCATTTCCTCACCTGCCTGATAAATGAAGAAGACACTGAAAACTTTAAAGAACAGCAGAACCACAAGATAGAGAAAGTACATCTCAGAACTCTATTAACCAAGTATCTGAATGCTTACCTGAGCAAAAAACAAATATCTAGTATCTAAAATCTTTGATAATTGGGGTCTGTTTGTTACAGCAGCTAGCCAACAGTGACTAATACATACTCTCTATAAAGAACATGTGCACATGTACCAAAGGCACACAGAAGGAAGAAGTATTTCTGCCTGGGACACACTCTAGAGGTAATAAATCAAACTGGATCTTTAGAGTCACTTTTCGTTTACAACGGACATGATAAACAACTGAGATACATCCTTCATCCTTTAAAAGTGGGATTCTTTACCAGATAACCGCTTATCAGAGCTATCAGACTACAATGCCATAGGAAGTCCTAACAATATAGTAACCCCTAGTTCACTTCTTGCAGGATAGTTGCATAAAGAGAGAGCCCTGATAACTGAGATACAGGAAAGATATTCCTTAGAGTTGTAGCATCATGTGGAAAATCAATTTATCAACACTTTTTGTAACTGTCTAACCAACAGAAAGAATGATAATTAACATTGCTTACCATTATCTTTATTTATAACAAATATTTATATTTCCAGAATTTTGCCATGAGAAATGTTGCCTACTGAACTTCTAGAATCCGTTTATGCTTCAGGTAGCTAACAATTTACCTGAGTGATCATTCAAGTTTACTGAACCTAGATGTCTTGACAAATTATCTCTGCACCAGCTCCTTAATGAACACATTACACAATGCAAAATTTCTGCTTAAGTATCAAAGGCAAAATGTGTTAATAATAAGCCCTATAATTAATGATTTCTAGAGTATCTGAAAGTTGTCATTTTCTCTTTAAAAATCTGAAAAACAAATTACTTTTTCAGAACTTTGAAAAATTGGCCATTTTCTTTCTTTCTTGTTTATTTTTAACTTGTCATAGGACATATGCACAAACAAGTAAAAAAAAAAAAAAAAGCAGAGAGAGGAGAAAACACTCCCAATGACCATGTTCTCTCTATCCTGTCAGGGTTTTAGAGATACATGCATACATGCTTGGCTTCTCTATCCTGCCAGGGTTTTGGAGATACATGCATACATGCTTGGCTTCTCTACCTTGTCAGGATTTTGGAGGTACATGTATGCATGCTTGGCATGTTTTTCTCAAGCTGCCAGGGCTGAGATTCAAACCTGAAAGTTGGCCAGGTGGGATTTGACTTCCTTAGCCACCAAGTTATGAGGTCAGCCTAGGCTATTTTCAACAAATTAGCAAAATTTAATGCTTTTTTCTGAGGGTATTCATGCAAAGTTTTGTTTGTTTTAAATAATATTTTGTGTGGTTATATCTTTGTGTTATATATTTGATACAACTAGGCTTAAATAAAAACTTATTCTATGATTAGAAAAGGCATTATCTGTATTTTGGCTTTTGGGCCAATCTTATAGTTCACCCTCTCTAATGAAAATGAAATTTCTATTTTTTGTAGGATTTGAAAACGATATGTGAAAACACATAAATTTTATCAGTATACTTTATGTAATAAATATATGCATGGCTATGCACACTTTATAATGTTCACAAAAATGAGAATCACTTCTTTTAACTAATCAGTGAGTGCTTAGGCATGTGAGTTTCACAGACAGACGTCAAGTTCACATTACAAACTAGTTATGCCTAGAGAACTACTGAACTTCTCTGTGCCTTATCTTTGTGAGGACTTACTGAGTCAATCTGTGCAAGTCTTAAGAGCAGTGATTACGACATGGTAAGTGCTTGCTAAATGCTCTCTATTAATATTATTGTTCTTGGGTGAGGAATTGGCACAGCGGTTATTCAAATAGACTCTCATGGTAAAGGTTATGAGTTCATGTCCCAGGACCTCCCTGAGCATCCCAGCACACATGTGATCTTGGCCAGCTGAAAGTAGGGATAGAGCACAACATAAAGACCCCCTTGGGGTGCCAATCTTTCTGTTATTCTATGTCTGTTTCTTTCTCATGGAAGAAATAGATATGATATAGATATAGATTCTCCCCAGGTGAATCTATCTTATCTATCTATCACTGTTCTTCTCTGAGGCAACAAAAAGAAAAAGAAAATGTGTTTTCCTGATCTTAAGGTGTTCGAGGCCTCATGGGGAAAGGCAGAAACAAAGGTAACTAATCAATGATACAAGTTCTGTGATGCCGTACATCTGAGGTGAGAAGACTGAAGGGACTAAAGCTTCATTGTGAACTTGCAACTGGAGTTAGGTCTTGAAAGATGAATAGGAGTAGCTGAGTTTGGGAGTATAAAAAGAATTCAAGGCCAGGGTATGGCACAGAATACATCAGGGAGGCAAGAATGGACAATGCGTTGGTCAGATGTGGGGGCTTATTTCTTGGTGCAAACATTTTCTATTGAAGATATTCACAGACTGGAGTAAAGGTAGCCTATCATGGGAGAGCCTTGAAAATCAGGCTAAGGTGTTTTGTTCTTGGAAAACTATGCTTCTAAAAGAGACACACAGCACTATTAGGGTCAAAACAGGAAATTGAGGCTGCTGTTTGATAGCTGGTCCCCATTTAAAGTATTGATTACTGGAAAAGTCATGACACATTTTTCTATGCAAAAAATGTGTCATAACTTTTCTGAAGACCTGATATTAATGTCATTAAATGTATCTTTTTCATGATTTTGCATATTTTCAACAAAGTTGTTTTTTACAGAGTTGAATTTGGTCTCCACATTCAAAATAACATTTGATTACTAACATACAGAGTTGTTTATTCATATGTTCATTCATTCATTCATTCCTTTGTTATTTTGTTTGCTCATAAGGTATTCACACTTGTTGTAATAGAATATGTACTATAGGAGAAGTAATAAATAATATAGTATCTATACCCCATAACTTATAGGACAGTGAGAAAAACTAGGCTCTGTCTTCAAGAATCCCTAAGTCCAGGGTCAGCAGGTGGCATGGTAGTTAAGACACTGGACTTCCATATGGCTGACTGTGGTTAAAGTCCCAGGCCTGGCAGCTTGAAACTCACTCCAGGCACAAGTGCATGTATGCCAAAAATCCCAAGAGAATGGAGAAGAAGGAATTGCAGTATGGTTATCCCCCAGGGGGTAATGTCTCATTTTTTACTCTGTCTCTCTCCAGAAAGCATATGTGCCCTATGGCAAAAATGTGTAATTTTCTTAAAGTCCAGTGACAATGATTAAATTTGCTTGAATTATTTCTTAATATAGAGAATGAACAATGCCACAAAAGAGGCATTGATAAAACACAGCTAGAATTAAGAAATGGGAGCAGACACATCTGCCTAAGAGGATTGGAAAGAGCATAGATGACACAGGGACTTAGCTTTGAAAGATATCTGAAAATGGTGGGTGAGGTACCTGGTGAAAGGATGAATGGACTTAGAAGATTGTACAAGAGTCTACAAGGCTAGAGCAAGGCTTTCTAGAACACAATCCATGAAATAGAGCTCTTCTCATAAGAAGTTAAAAATCTATGTAAAAAAGAGAACATATGACCAACTCAGTTTAGAAAACACTGAGTTAAATGAAATGAGTTTGATTTTATTAGAGATTTCTGGGTTTTTTTAATTTTTATTTATCTTTCTTTTTAAGAGAGATTTTTGCTATAGGACACATGTGTTCACCAGAAGTCAGAAAGCAAGAAACCACCCCCTGGGGGGAGGCCATGCCGCAATGCCATCTCCCTCCAGTCTCTTCTCAGGATCTTGGGCATGGGAGTACGTTCACTCAGTGTGAGTTTAAGTTGCCGAGTCCAGGATTTGAACCACATTTGACTACATGGGAGTCCAGCATTATGCCGTCTGCTGGTCCCTCTTTTCAATATACTAATTTTCATTATAGATATTTAAGAGAGCAATGTAGTTTAGAGTTCTAAATAAATTCATTTTTCTATATATTCTACCACTTTTCCAGAGTGTTTGAAAGAACTAATATTCAATGAATATACATTGTAAAGTACTTAGAGCAAAGACTATAGGATGCTTAGACTGATGTCAGAGGGCCTAGAGAGTCAAGCTAATTATTTCTGGCCTTCATTTGGTAGGCTTCAAAAAAATCAAAACAGTAAGGGAAGCCAATGTTTGCCTGTGTAAATTGATTCATTATAGTGTGTATTCAAAACATAGCATGGGTCAATTGGGAGTCATTCTCATTCTAAAGCTTACTAGCCAGAGGAAAATGGAGAGGAGTTTGCCAACATACCATTATACTGAACAATTCAAACAATATGATATTCAAACAATTATGAGCCAACATTTTACATGTGGGTGGGGCAAGCAACATGTTCTGGAGAGTATAAAAAAGAGACCTGCCTGGAGGCCCGATTGAACAGTTTATTTTTTCTTATGCCTCTGTGTCCCCAGCTATTTTATTTCTAAATGTCATGTTGATCCAATAAATAAATATATAAAATAGTTTATGGGAAACAGTTTTCAGTTCTATAACTAAAAGATGCTCTATAGAAATCCAGCTTCCTGGCATGTATCTGTGTTTTCATTATGATTTTCCTTCTATACCACCAAGTTGTCTTTGGAATTAGAACAAATGGATTTTTGCCTGTGTTATACCTACTGACCTACAAGGAATGATCAAACTGGGAAGCAGAAGTCAATCATATTAGGCCTTAAGAACTCTTTAAGACTAAGGGATCAAATATTTGCAAAGAAGCTTGAGCTCCTTAAAACAAAGATGCAACATGTTTAGCTCACATTTCAAAAAACTTAGAAAATTAAATTGATTTAAAGAGGAATTTTCTCCCCGGGAGAATCTATTTACGCAGCATCTACTTTCATTGCTCTTACACTCCATGAGTCATCAGGAAGTAACACAAAGTCACACAAGAACACAGAGTCCTCTTGGGATTTTGAAACAAATGGATTTGAAACTGCACAGTTGATCCTACCCAGAGGATGATATATACAGGAATTCGGCATAAGGAGAGTTTGATCAGTGCAATTAAATGTAAGCATTGCACCTGTGGAATCTGGAACACAATGTTGTAGTGTGATTTATGAGTCTGGAGTGGGTGGATTTCATTAATTCATAGACTTACTGTCTTGCATCTTTGGCATAAGGTAAATATTACTACCATCTCAATGGTGCTTGCAAATACTGATGAAATAAGAAACATATTTTTCAACTTCCCATAAAGTTGTTGACTGCCTACTATGTGTCAACTACTGTATGAGTCACTGGAGGTTGAACCATAAATGGCAATCAGTCTGGTTTCTTTAAAAGACAACTAAAATGCAATGTGATAAATCCTAAACTAGAAACAAGGGCAGGAGCCTCCATAAACACATTGAAGACAGATTGCACCTTCAGTATTTGGGAAGAGATGAATTCTATACAAATTATATAAGACTGGGTAGACTTAGCTATGCATAGCTGGTAACAGACCTGGGAGGAAGGACTTAGTTGAGAGCCAGTGGGCAATGATTAGATCATGGAGGCATCACTCTTGAATGGATTAATGATGTCTCAGGAGACCAGTGAGTCCAGCTCTCAAGAGAAGGAGTTGATTCTCACAACAGTGGGTTCTTATAAAAGGAAGATGGCTTCCCCCATCTCTCTCTCTCTCTCTCTGCACATGTCCACCATCTCTTCTGTTTCTACCAGAGTGTTGTAATGTAGTCCAGCCTGATGCCATCCCTACACCTTTGGACTTTTTAGCCACCAGAATAATGAATCAAACAAATATTTATTTCTTATAAAATATCCAGTCTCAGGGTTTTTGTTTGTTTGTTTGTTTGTTTTTAGCAATTCAGTAGCAGACTATGACCTTGAGTAATCCTCAGCTTTTCAGAGGTCATACTGAAGAAATCTGAAGTCATACCATGTTGTTAGTCTTTATTCTGAGGCCATGTGTGTGTCATCTATACTCTAGATTTTATATTCAGTCCCAGGATTGTTCAGAATTGAAGTTGTTTTGTTTGTTTGTTTGTTTTTGTTTTGTTTTGGTTTTGTTTTGTTTTGTTTTTTAATCTGAAGAGGTTGAAGAGAAGAACCTCTTTCATTGGGTCATTAGGAAAGTCATGCCATATTAAAAATACATCATGACTTTCCTGATGACCTAATGGTTTTCCAACCAATAGATTATGAACTGCATATTCTCTCAAAACTTTACTTATAATGTGCTTAGTATTTTTCTAAGCTCATCTCTTTCTTTTTAAGTTTATTAATTTATTCCATGAGTGAGAGAGACCTGGAAATACAGAGAGACAAAGTGATAGCACCCCATAATCTACGTCCAATGTAAGACAGCCCCAGATCATGGGCAGTTGTGTCAGGAGTGCTTGGGAAAGCTTCTAAGTATGAATGTGAAACCTTCTCATGTGGGTCTGCCTTGGAAAGCTTCTGCTCTTACCACTTTTCCACCATTTGGCCCCTAAGCTCATCGGTTTCTTAAACTACTGTGTTAAACCCAGGTAAAAGAAACCAGAATATACCTTCAATATTTTTCCTACAGTCCTACCTTCCGAAGTACAAAAATCAGTTAAGCACATTTCAGTCTTTCTAATTATTTTAACAAACTTTTTTTTTCTAATTTCAACACAAAATTGAATAAATCCCATTTATCCAGCCTTCTCGCATTGTCTTCTCATGACTGACATGCTGGTTCTAAAACTCATGCCATGTATTACTATATTAAATATTTAATATGGTACATCTCACTTTTAGTTACTAGTTTTTGTATCAGCTACTAGTTCAAAATGCCACATAACATCTAGAGTTTTAGTGTCACTTTAAGGTTCATATGTTGAAATTTAGCTGTGAAGGTATTAAGTTTTATCTTAGTACCTTTATGGTGTGGAGAGGCAAGGGAGTGATTAAATGATTAGAGTAGAGCCTCTAAGAAGAGCAAGAGGGACCAGCTGGTGGTATGGAGTTTAAGGCAGTTGGGTCCCACATGACTGTGAGTCCTGGATCCAGCAGCTTAAAAAAAAAATTAAAAACAAACAAACAAACAAACAAACAAACAAAAAACACCAAGAGCAATATCCTGAGAGAATGGAGGAGAAGAAATTATGGTGTGGATCCCCATGGGGGAGATAGGAATGTTTTTTCACTCTCTCTCTGGCTCCCATTGGTGAGCACATGCACCCTAAAGCAAAAACTCAAAAGAAGAAGAATGAAGAAGGAGAAGAAGAAGTAAAGGAGAAGAAATTGGAAGCACAGAGATTCATGCTACTATTCTCTCAGATGGTGCCCTATAGACCTTAGGACCCTCTGGACTTTGGGCCTCTAAGACATGAGGTTAATAAACTTCTATTTACTTCCTCATACTTGGGAAGTTTTTATTATTAGAAATGGAACAAACTGTCACAATAATAAACCATCCTTAGCAACTTAAAATGATAATAATTTATTTTCAACAAATAAATTTCCTTTGCTGTGGGTCTGCTGACTTGACCCAGGTTCATTGGAGATAGCTCAAAACTGCATCATAGATCTTTCCTCCTCCCTCTGGAACCAGATGGCTAGCACAGAAATGTCATTCTCATGGAAAAATCAGGGGCACAAGAAGATAACCCAAATTACTGGAGGTCATTGGAAAAGTCATGATATATTTTTCGGTGTTTTTTCTAAGTGTATTATGACTCTTAAAAGATTTTTGTCACATCACACATGCTAATATCACATCAGCGAAAACAAGTCACATGTCCAGACTCAAAGACTAATATCAAGAAAACACATTCCTCTTTAGTAGTAGAAATTGCAAAGCCACATGGTAAACTGTAGTTGGGGTGGGTGAAGAATCTAGCATAGTTACTTTTTGGTGAAAGAAATAATTAAGCATAGAAGAAAAGAGCCAGATCACAAGAGACTGAGGAGTAAATGAGAAGATATTGTAAACAAAAAATGTAGATGACTTACATCATGGATTGTTATGGTTAGGTGGAAGCCTGAGGGCTATTTTCATCTTAAAGTTTGATTCTTTCTACAAGAACCTTTAAAAGTTCATCTCACCTCTTATATGTCTGAAATGACAATAACTTAGCACTATTCCTGGTTATTACACTGTATATTATGAGAAATCTACATTCTCATATATCTTTTTTTGTTACAATCATTTTATTTAACTTTATATTATTATTTTTAGTTTGATTAGAGAAAGACAGAGAGAGAGGAAAAGTGAGAAAGCAAGCCACCAGGTCCAGTACTTGAGCCATGGTCGGCCATGTGGGAGTTCAATGTCTTTAACCACCATGCCACCTGCCGGTCCTCTTCTCATATCTTTTGAAATACTTTATGAATCAAGTCAAGGGATAATGGACTGATTCTACAGACATATGTCTGTCACTCCTTGGTATCAGTTCTATTCTATGGCAATGCAGAATAAAACTATCACTTTGTAAGGTATCATTCTGACAGTCTCAAGTCAATCACAATGTTCACCCCAAAACATCTCACTTTCAACTTAATTCTACCTAGTTCTTTGACTATTCCTCATGCAACACATTGAGACATTGAGATACTGACAAATTTATTATAATAGTAGAGCTAATTATCTTATCTTTAAAGTTATTTTCCCTATTAGAACATGCTGCTAATTTCATGGTTGATATGTTAGCAAAATGATTGGTTCATGAGGAACGTGAAGATTGGTTAATTTAGTTTCGGTGGTGAATTGTGGGTATGACAGGAATGCATACTTTTGTATAAAGAATTGTTCTCTCAATTTTCTTCAGAAAGAAATGCCCCTAGGACACCAGTGACCTTCATAAAAGCATGATGTGCTCGTTGATACAGTTGACAGGAGACATTAAGTTAAGTAGGGTTATTCACTACTCAGGATAACAGAAAGAAAACTCAAATTACCATTTGAATAATTAGAGAACTAGTTCATCAGAGAAAGGATAAAATTCACTAGAGATAATTGTTAGCTTTTACACTGAAGGATTTGAAGTCATCAGAAGAAAAGTCAAGGAACCAGCAGATGATGTATCGATTATGTCACTAGATGCCCATGTAGTTAACCATGGTTTGAGTCCCAGACCCAGCAGCTTATAACTAACTCTGGGTATGCGTGTGTGCATGCCCCAAATCCCAACAGGAGAATGGAGGAAAAGGAACTCTGGCATGGCCATCCCCTGAGGGGTGATTTCTTGTTTTTTGCCTTTCTGTGTCTCTGTCTCTCTGGTGAGTACACATACCCAATAGCAAAACTCTCTCTTAATAAAAACTAAAAAAAAGAAGAAAAGTCAGAAAGTCTGGTTAGACCTAGTATAGCATAAAAGATGAAGCTATCAGGATGGTTCACTAGCTGAGAGGGAATCAGTGCTGTTTGGTAGCTTCTTGTGATACTTAATTATTAATTGGTTATAATGGATAATTAATGATAATGAGTAATAATATTGATGCAAAAAAGGAGACTGACTTATAGACTATGGGAGATTAGAGATGAAGTAGGCACACATTGCCATTGTAGTGATTCGTAGTTGATATGGATGCTTGCTTCGTTTGATTATGGCTGCCTCTACAGCTGGATGAGAGGATTTTTAGGAGAACAGGGCTCCATTGTCTACTTTTTCATGAATTATCTAAATATATCTATCTATATACAAAGCATATAGGAAAGATTCATATAGGAGAATGAAATGAAAACCAGATCCATATTTTTTATACCATGAAGAAAAAAATAAAAACACTCAAGACTGCTTACCAAAAGCAAGGCTCATTTCAGCTTCCCATTAGTGTCTACATGGGATTCAGCCAATGGAATGTTTAATATTAATTTTATTTCTTAAGAGGGCTATGGATTTTTTTTTTAAGGAAACAGTAGAAGTGTGAATAGGCTGGCTATATTTGATATTTTTTTTTTCCTGTGAGAGATATTTAGTGCCAGTAAGTGGCTGACATGAGCAGCCTTCATTTCTGAGAAACAGGAGAGATGCCCTAGCCCAATCCCTTCATATTCTGAATGTTGCCTCATCTAGTGTCAAATCCAACTGGGGCTGTATTATTAACACTCATCACGTTTTATTTTCACTTATTTATGCTAATTTATTCTAAGGCCTCTTGCTCATCATCTTTTCAAAATGGATTATTTCTAGTGGGCTGACAGTGTAGAAAAGCAAAGGAAGGAAAAGACAGGTAGCCCATACATCAAGGGTCACATGGTCACACGAAATAGTGGTGAGGAGTAGCCATTGCCTAGATAAGCACAGCATGGTGAATCCTTGTCATGAACACATTTATGAAACAAGTCAAGGGAGAATGAACTGATTCTACAGATTTTATGGGTTTGCTTTTCTCAAGCAACCCCAAAGATCTCTGACAGTCTGTGATAATTTTTTCCAGAGATAGAAATTAGAATCACAGGCTTTGTGAAGCTGGAGAAAAAATAAGTCAAGTCATTCACTAGTGGGTCCACCAAGCCATTATTCAGTATTTGCTCTAAGAATGTATTTAATGGAACAAAGAACATGCATGTATGTGTGTGAATATTTACAAATGTGACTATTTAAAAGTATCAAGATGTGTTATCAGATTCATCTAATGAATATTTACTATGTTCCTATAGAGGCCACTATCATGCCCATCACTCAGCGATCCTTTGTTTAGTTGAGGATTAATGAGTTTTTAAATCTGGTACATTGCAAGGTGAGTAGTAGATATTCACATAGTAAACAGTGACAGAAGAGTGGTAGTATTGGAATTTTATTTTCCAGTGAGAAATCAGAGTTAAAGATGTATATCCAACATTACAGTTTTTATTGACTTCTTTATTCATGATAGAGAGTGGACCTATACATGCATGGAAGAGAGAGAGAGAAGAGAGAAAGAGGAATCCTCAACAGAGTCTCATAACACTTGGATCCCTTTCTCTGGTACTCCAGTCTTTCAAGATCATGGGTATGTACACACCTAGGATTCTGTTTTTGAATCAGAGTTCAGGGAATTAAAAGGCTGGTGACCCCACTGTGATCAATGGCATTCCTTGGGCCAGTTTAACTTGATTCACAACTTGGGTTTGCCATCTTTCAGATGACTGATTTGGACACATTATTTATTGGGGACTCAGTTTTCCTATTTTTCAGATACAGATGGGGCTGGACAGTGGTGCAGCAAAAATGCAACTCTGCAAGGCTGACTTACATGGGAAGGTTCCAGCTTCAGGTCCAGAGACCTCCCTGAATACATAGAGCCTGTGCCCCTGATTGAGACTAACCAATGCTGGAGCAGATTGCCATTGAAGTCCCTATTGTGTTCTCTTCCTTTCTTTCCATCTCCCCCAGTCTCTTTCACTCAGGGAAGAAATAAATACAGTTTAAAAAGTAATTACAGTACAATAATATAAGGATAATAATAGACATTTGTCTCACTGAGTTACTATGAGGGCAAAATGATTTTTTTTAACTATTCAGCATATAGCCCTGTATACTACAAATTTTTGTAGATGTCAGCTATTTTTACGAACAATAGATCACCAACGATCTAATCAGTTTTGCTCATGATAGTAAAAGTAGCCTGCTTTGCTGAGCAAACTGAGCAAAAACAAGGTTGAAGAAGACTATTGAAGGAACCAGGCAAGAGATGATACTATAATGAAGAGTTAGGCAGTGGAACTGGTTAAAAGTAGTCAGATTCAGAGCATCTCCTGAAGGGAAGCACAGAAAGTTTGTTGGCATATTGGATTTAGAGAGCACTTGGAGTTGTTATTAAACTAGTGGAGGAACCATGGGAAGTGGACTAAAAGTTTGGTTTTGGAAATGTTACCGTTGCATGAGTATTAAATTTGCCAGTAGAATGGATCATTTGATGTTTGGTCAGAGGAGTCTGGAGGTCAAGAGAGAGGTCTGGATATAGATATGAATTGTGAGTCCATTTGCATCTAGGTAGTAATCAAAACCATAGATGGCCCTACTATGGAAATGAGTTCCAGTACAAAAGAGAAGGGACCCATGGGCCAGTCAGTGGCATGATAGTTAAGGAAGCTGGAACACATATGACCCACAGCACTATTTAAGTTCCAGAACTGGTAATTTGAAAAGTGTGCCAGGTGCATGTGCATGCATGCCTAAAATCTCAAAAAGAGAAATGGAAGAAAAGGGATTACAGCATGACCCTCTCCTAGACCTCTGTCCTATGGGAAGGTAGTGATTTCTCATTCATTCCCCATTCCCCTCTCCCACTCTGTCTCTCTCTGGAGAGTACATGCACCCTTTAGCAAAAAAAAAAAAAAAAAAAAAAAGAAGAAGAAGACCTAAAGAAGGACCTGAGGAATATGGAATATGGATAGAAAATCATAGGCATGGGGCCAATCGGGTGGGATAAACACCAAGAAAGCAAACTGTTTCTAAGTGTCTAAGATAGTTTTTGAGAGCAGAATAAGTAATGAAACAATCCAAGGACATTTAAAGAAGGAAAAGGAAACTTACGTTGAGGATATCATGAAATGGGGGGGTAGGGGGGTAGGGGAGGGGAGAGAGAATAAAAGAAAAAGAGTTGAGCACTAAGGTCTCAAGGAAGGTAATTACACACCCCCAAGGTACTCACTAAGAGGATTTAAGTGCTTACCTTCTAAAACTCTTCCAGTTGCACAACTCAACTCCCAGTTTTCTTTAGAGCATAAATTTCCAGGCTCCTAAAATATGATTGACCCAGCTTATGTCGGGTGTCTATCACTTTTCCAACCCATAATAGTCAGGGTTCAGGGCTGTGTTGCCCTTGATGGGGTGTGGTCATAGGGAAATTGTGTCAGTTCCCAGAGAAGGGCAAACTGTAAATTTGACAGACAATCCAAGGAAATTCTTCAATTTAAAAATTAATTGTAAAAGCACTTGAAAATATTGTTTTTGGCATCCAAATATACTGGTTTAGATAAATTTATTAGTAAATTTGTTATGGTGGTTGTTATAGTAACTTTTCCATTACTGGTCTAAAGATAAACAATTTAGAGATCTGATTTAATAAGATTTCCCTTCAATACTTGCCTCTTGACAATTTTCATAGTTACAAACAATGCTACAAAACAAAATACACAATGGACATTTTAACTCCCTAAATAAAGTATGTTAATTAAGACAGAGGGCTTCCTGGACCCTTCTTTTACTTAGTTCTTTCATTAAATATATTAGTTCTTCAGTTTGCTCAATTTCATACAGAACATTGTTGACTGCTCCACCAAAAGTGAACAGGTGGTAGGAAAAGGTGGGACTTGCTAGTTTTGAAATCTAGACTATGAGTTTCATTTCTAGATTGCTAGTTCTGCAATGATCGACCATGAGACCTGTCTCAAAATGTTGAACATCATTTATTTATATTACCTAATCCCTATGGACAATATTAAATTGCATAAATGGCAAGTTGTTCATTCTTCCTGCCAATTCCAGCCAGTCTGGTGTTGAGAAGAACACTGAAGTTATGGGTAAGATCTGCTGAAAGAGGAGCATGGACTTCTCCAGTTGATGAGGGCTGCTATGCATGCTAAAGCAAAAACTTGGTAACAAAATGACTTGCCAAATACTTGCTACGAAGGAACTGTTGAGTTGTTTGAAAAGTCATAGTGCATTTTCTCATAGAAAAATATGTTGTGACTTTTCTGACCACCAAGTAGATGGTTTATGCATTCAGGTACACCTAGGATCTGAACTCTGGACCTTCCCATATGGCTTTAGCTTTGTACAATGGTTCCTTATCAACTCCCCCTTTCTCCCACCCAATCATATTTACCTGTCTGGAGCTGTGTGTTTGGCTGTATTTTTATCAATTAAAGTGGTTTTCTTGTTGGTGAAATCAGTTAGCATGAAGCACGATATCCATATTTCATCATTTCTAAGATAGAAAAGAGGGAGAGACAGAGGGAGCTTTTGAGCATGTATTGCCTAAACCCAGTTATTCAGAAATTTTATCAAGAAAAAATACTATCAGATTTTTTTTTTGTGTGTGTGTGTGTGTGTGTGTGTGTGTGTGCCTGTGTGGGTATGTGTGCTTTTTGCTATAGATCATGTGTGCCCTCCAGAGAGACAGAGAAGGAGAAAGAGAGAGGGAAAAAAAAAATAAGAAAGCATCCCCTGGGGCAATGATCATGCTGCAATCCGCTTCTTCATCATCCTCTCGGGATTTGGGGCACCCATTCACACGCTCCTGCCATTTTTCAAACCTCTGGGTCCACGACACTAACTACCCAGTCGGCCGTGTAGGATCCAACTGCCCTCACCACCACACCACCAGCTGGCTCTTTATCAGATTTCTTAACAGTCATCCTGTAGGACTGCTAGCCATGCCTCTGCATGAGCACATGCTGGAAAGTGTTACTCCTTTTCCAAACTTCAAAAGCAGAGGGCAGTCAGTGTTGTTGAATGAACCAGCGAGAAGTGGGAAGGAGGGAAAAGCTAAAAAGAAAAAAAAAAAAAAAGAAAAGAAACAAAAAAAAATCTTTATAATTTTGCCAACCAAAACAATGACCTTGAGGCCACTAGTGGTACTTTATTTCCTCCTAAGCAGCATGATATGGACTCTCCTATGCAGGCTATCTTCTGCTCATTTCCTCCAACCAGTCTGATGTCCCTGTTTCCTCTGTCTTCTGTTTAGTCCGCAGGTAATAACCTCTCTAAATTGCTCTAGTTTTTCAACCAGAGTAAACCCCCTAAAACACTGCTTCCAACATACCTATCTGCACTCAAACTCTTCTGCAACCCAGTCTTGCTCACTAAATTACGGATAAACCTCTTACATGGGTGTGAAGCCCCAACCATCACCGCGACACCTGCCACCACTTCTCTCCCCTGCTCTTCCTCCTGTACATCTGAGCCACTCTCTATTGCTTGAATGCCTTGTCCATCACCGCTGTCTAGCACCCAATTGTTCCGGGGGTAGGGGAGGGGAGAGAGAATAAAAGAAAAAGAGTTGAGCACTAAGGTCTCAAGGAAGGTAATTACACACCCCCAAGGTACTCACTAAGAGGATTTAAGTGCTTACCTTCTAAAACTCTTCCAGTTGCACAACTCAACTCCCAGTTTTCTTTAGAGCATAAATTTCCAGGCTCCTAAAATATGATTGACCCAGCTTATGTCGGGTGTCTATCACTTTTCCAACCCATAATAGTCAGGGTTCAGGGCTGTGTTGCCCTTGATGGGGTGTGGTCATAGGGAAATTGTGTCAGTTCCCAGAGAAGGGCAAACTGTAAATTTGACAGACAATCCAAGGAAATTCTTCAATTTAAAAATTAATTGTAAAAGCACTTGAAAATATTGTTTTTGGCATCCAAATATACTGGTTTAGATAAATTTATTAGTAAATTTGTTATGGTGGTTGTTATAGTAACTTTTCCATTACTGGTCTAAAGATAAACAATTTAGAGATCTGATTTAATAAGATTTCCCTTCAATACTTGCCTCTTGACAATTTTCATAGTTACAAACAATGCTACAAAACAAAATACACAATGGACATTTTAACTCCCTAAATAAAGTATGTTAATTAAGACAGAGGGCTTCCTGGACCCTTCTTTTACTTAGTTCTTTCATTAAATATATTAGTTCTTCAGTTTGCTCAATTTCATACAGAACATTGTTGACTGCTCCACCAAAAGTGAACAGGTGGTAGGAAAAGGTGGGACTTGCTAGTTTTGAAATCTAGACTATGAGTTTCATTTCTAGATTGCTAGTTCTGCAATGATCGACCATGAGACCTGTCTCAAAATGTTGAACATCATTTATTTATATTACCTAATCCCTATGGACAATATTAAATTGCATAAATGGCAAGTTGTTCATTCTTCCTGCCAACTCCAGCCAGTCTGGTGTTGAGAAGAACACTGAAGTTATGGGTAAGATCTGCTGAAAGAGGAGCATGGACTTCTCCAGTTGATGAGGGCTGCTATGCATGCTAAAGCAAAAACTTGGTAACAAAATGACTTGCCAAATACTTGCTACGAAGGAACTGTTGAGTTGTTTGAAAAGTCATAGTGCATTTTCTCATAGAAAAATATGTTGTGACTTTTCTGACCACCAAGTAGATGGTTTATGCATTCAGGTACACCTAGGATCTGAACTCTGGACCTTCCCATATGGCTTTAGCTTTGTACAATGGTTCCTTATCAACTCCCCCTTTCTCCCACCCAATCATATTTACCTGTCTGGAGCTGTGTGTTTGGCTGTATTTTTATCAATTAAAGTGGTTTTCTTGTTGGTGAAATCAGTTAGCATGAAGCACGATATCCATATTTCATCATTTCTAAGATAGAAAAGAGGGAGAGACAGAGGGAGCTTTTGAGCATGTATTGCCTAAACCCAGTTATTCAGAAATTTTATCAAGAAAAAATACTATCAGATTTTTTTTTTTGTGTGTGTGTGTGTGTGTGTGTGTGTGCCTGTGTGGGTATGTGTGCTTTTTGCTATAGATCATGTGTGCCCTCCAGAGAGACAGAGAAGGAGAAAGAGAGAGGGAAAAAAAAAATAAGAAAGCATCCCCTGGGGCAATGATCATGCTGCAATCCGCTTCTTCATCATCCTCTCGGGATTTGGGGCACCCATTCACACGCTCCTGCCATTTTTCAAACCTCTGGGTCCACGACACTAACTACCCAGTCGGCCGTGTAGGATCCAACTGCCCTCACCACCACACCACCAGCTGGCTCTTTATCAGATTTCTTAACAGTCATCCTGTAGGACTGCTAGCCATGCCTCTGCATGAGCACATGCTGGAAAGTGTTACTCCTTTTCCAAACTTCAAAAGCAGAGGGCAGTCAGTGTTGTTGAATGAACCAGCGAGAACCTTTGACATACTTCTATCTCACAAATTGGTAAGGAGGTAAAAGCTACAAAGAAAAAAAAAAAAAAAGAAAAGAAACAAAAAAAAAAACTTTATAATTTTGCCAACCAAAACAATGACCTTGAGGCCACTAGTGGTACTTTATTTCCTCCTAAGCAGCATGATATGGACTCTCCTATGCAGGCTATCTTCTGCTCATTTCCTCCAACCAGTCTGATGTCTCTGTTTCCTCTGTCTTCTGTTTAGTCCGCAGGTAATAACCTCTCTAAATTGCTCTAGTTTTTCAACCAGAGTAAACCCCCTAAAACACTGCTTCCAACATACCTATCTGCACTCAAACTCTTCTGCAACCCAGTCTTGCTCACTAAATTACGGATAAACCTCTTACATGGGTGTGAAGCCCCAACCATCACCGCGACACCTGCCACCACTTCTCTCCCCTGCTCTTCCTCCTGTACATCTGAGCCACTCTCTATTGCTTGAATGCCTTGTCCATCACCGCTGTCTAGCACCCAATTGTTCCAGCTCCTACACAAGCACTTCTGAGGCATTTTTCTCCTTCTCTCAGCTATTAATATTAACTTGTCAGAAAAGTCATAATGCATTTTTGCATAGAAAAACATTTTAAAAGTCATGACTTTTCCAACAACCCAATAGACTTGCTCTGTTCCCCTTTTAACGCTCCATAGATAAACTTTTCTAAATTGACAGAGCTGAAACCCGAGGAATATATGGGTGGTCAGTGACCTTAGTGACCTCGGTCTCCAGGTGAACAGCAGCCCAACCGAGGCACATTTCCACAACCCAGGAAACCCCTGGTTCCCCTCTACAGCAAACCCTTCTGCCTCCAAGGCTGCCACTAGTATGACTTCTATCTCAATAGTTTTTCCTGTTCTGTGACTTCAAATAAATGGACCCATACACAATGAAATCTACTGTGTCTGGTTTCTTTTGCTCAGCACAGTGTTTTTGAGATTTTTACGTGTTATTAGATGTACCAATAGATTGTTTCTTTTGATTGCTGAGTAGTATTTCCTAGTGTGACTCTAATACTGTGTTTTTATTCTGTTTTCGTTTCATTTTTTTTATTTTCTTGTCCTCTACCTTAGTTAATCAAGAAGTGTGGCATGTCAATATTTTTACCTTTCTTAGGAGTCATTATAATACTTTTGCTTTGTTTTATTTTTGAGAGGTTTTTGCTAGAGGGCACATGCACTCATCAGAAAGACAGAGAGAGACAAAGAGACAGAAAGCGAGAAATCACCCTCCAGCGGACATGGCCATGCCACAGTCCCTTCTCCTCCATTTTCCTCTCAGGATCTTGGGCACACATGTACACACGCCCAGCATGAGTTTTAAACTACAGGGTCCAAGACTTGAACTGCAGTCAGCTACATAGAAGTCCAGGAACATTGCCATTATGCCAACTGCTAAATCCTCATGATAATACTTTTGTGAACTGTCCTATTTCCCTTCTATATTATATTCTCTGTAAAAGGAAGTAAATGAGAAGGGTGGTATTTATATATTTATTTCATTTCTGCTATATGTTGAATGCCAGACTAGGGTACCTCATTGACTCCCCACCACAGTTCCAGAAGATAGATATCAGGTTATTTTACAAATGAGAAAACTGAGACTCTAAGGCAGTAAGCATCCTGCTTCTGGTTATACATTAATTAGAGAAAACAGAACTTTAACCTTGATAGTCCCAGCTCCAAAACACATTTATTTCTGTGTCATGTTTTGTATGCTGTGAAAAAACCCTATAACCGTTAGTTGTACTGAGGAGTATAGTCTATATTTGGTAAACACCCTTAAGGATATCCATTACACAAATAATAAAGTGAAACAAAAACGTACAGCAGACACACGTCACAGGTGTCTTCACTCACCATTACAGACAGTCCTATGACAGGCAGCAAAGTGATGACCGAGAGCTTTCCCAGAAGTGTAGCTGATACTTGTTCTTCCCTCTAGGAAAGCCTTCAATGCACTGCAATAGCTGTTGCCCAGGTTTCATCTACAGAACTTGCCTTAAGTTCAGATCCTTCATTGGTGCCTCTTTTCCTGATACCCTTATCTAAAGTAGGAGAGATAATATAGATTTTGGATGCTGACAGTCAACATACAAGTTTTGCTTGCATTCACCTATTGATCTTTATGAGTTTGGATAAATCACTTAACCTCTCTGCATCTCGATGATCTCATTTTCAAAATTAATGCAAGAATGCTAAAAAAAAACCTGCAAGAAGTTGTGCAAATTTGTACAGAGTTCTTAGCACAATGCTTGGCATATGGTCAATAAATATTTTGCCTGATCGATATTGTGATCCTAAAAACCCAACTCTCTGTTACTCTCATTACTATTACTTAGTAAACATCATCTGGATCCTCTGTTCAAAACAAATAAACAAACAAACAAACAGAAAACAAATTCAACCTATGATGCATATAAAGAAATAATTGAAATGGATCACTTAAGGACATACCAGCCACAGTCTTCCAGGAAGGGAGCGCCCAGGGTGTTGATAAATGGAATGACACTGCGTGAGGATACATCAGAGCAGATAGCAGGTGGAGTGTGGAGTCACCATCTGTATTAGAATTTTTTATGGGACCAGCAATTGGCATAATGGCTATGTCGCTGGACTCCCATATAGTGGACCATGGTTCGAGTGCCGGACCCAGTGGCTTAAACTCACGCCAGGTGTGTGTGCATGTGTGCCCAAGGTCCCAGGGGAAGCATGGAGGAGAAGGGATTGTGGCATGGCCATCTCCTTGCGGGGGTGACTTCTCGCTTTCTGTCTCCCTGTCTCTCTCTTTCTGGAGAGAGCATGCGCCCTTTAGCAAAAATCTCTCTAAAACAAAACAAAACAAAAAGAAAAGAATTCTTGCTCTAACATCACCAATTGAATGACCTAGACCAAGTCATCCAACCCCTCTGTACTTACATTCCAAATCCACAAACTGAGGTTAATAACTATGGAATCTACTTTTGGGATTGCTTGAAAATGACATGAAATCATGTGTGTAGCATACACAGTGTGCCCCCTAGGACACTGTGAATTCTCAATCATTTATTTAGATTCTTAAAAGTAATAATCATATTATTGTTTTCAGTTCAATTGGCATTATGTGTGAGGGTCTGACCCAACTGTCAGTTAAACTGATAACTGGGAAGGCATATGTTTTTTTTTTTTTTCTCCCAGAGGACCTGCTTTCTCATTTCTTCCTCAGGAAAGATTTTTCTTGCCAGAAGAACATAGGACAAATGAATTACCTTTCCCATTAACAGGGAAAATGGCTGTTTTCTATGGGGAGATGAACTGACCTCCCACTTTGAAAACCACAGTGACTAGAATGGCATCGCAGTTGGAGCAGCAAAGAGTTGCATCCTGCCCAGATAGTAAGGGTAGACAATAAGACTAGTACCATAGCCTAGCACTGAGTAAGCATATGAGGGTCCCAGAGTGTTTCTAATTAGAGGGAAAGAATCTCCAAGGAACCCACAAAAGGAGTTGCAAACATTAGAATTAGAAGCTATGGGAAAGAGAGCATTGTTTTCTGAAAGCTCTGATTCCCTGGAGAAACAGGATTGGACCACTCTCCCAAAAACTTTGAACAGATAGAGCCCAAACTCTACCTGTCTGATAGGCATGTGATTTACTATGAGCAAGAACTTGACTTAATGGTTAATGAAACCTGTACATTGCACACAGGGTAAAGTTTATTCTCACTCAATTTCTTTGAATTTAAATTCAACTCTTGAATGTTATTTAAATGCTACTGGGTACAAACATCATGGAGTTGGCCAGGTAACAGGCAAACCTACACTGTAACTATAGTGTAGTTATAATTCAGAAGTAAATTGTTTCAGAATGGATGATATCATTTTAGAATACATCGCAAAACTTTAGGCATGGCTAACAATGGTTTCCTAAACAAAGAAACAAACGTAAGAGGGTTTTGTTGTTGTTGTTTGTTCTTTTGTTTGTTTTAATGAGTATTCAGATTCTCAAAATGTAAAGACTATTTAGGTTAAAAACTAGGAGGATGGGAACATCTTCTTTCACTAACTAGCTCTTTACCTATCCAGAAAGGGTCCCTGAGAATCTTCATAATTCTCTGTGGAACCATAAACGAAAGCCATTATCTCAAGCCATTAGGATTTGTATCCAGCTCTGGGTCTCTGGAAAAGAGCAAGAAAAAGCTCTTATAGTGAAATCTCTAGAAACCAGAGAGTTGCTCCCGGAGATGACCCATGACTGTGCTAGAATGGGGACTCAGTCCAGTTGCTTTGGCACAAGCAGTCATGTTTTGATCTGTGGTCCTAGAAGTCACAGGGCTGACCACAGTTCAGGTCCTCAGTTGACCTGAAATAAACCAGGGCCCACAAACCCGAGATCAAGATCTTGACTACTTGGAGGACTGAGGGAAGTGACAAGATGCTATCAAGGGTCTATGTCCCCATGAACAGTGCTCTCTCTCATGAAAGAAATAAAGTCAATGAACTTTTTAAAAATGGAGATTTTGATTCATGAAATTTTTAAAAATTTGTATAGTAGGAAAAATAAATAATAAATATGACAGAAAATATCTTACTAAAATATAAAGAAGAAAAGAAGAGATAATGAGATAATGACAAAGACATGAAATGAGCTACAATAAACATCATTGGCATGGAAAGCCTGATGTGTATTCATTGAAAACTCTAACACTTTGTGATACCTTATCACGGGCCATGAGTAAGCTTATGTACAAGACAGAGTGAAATTAGACCGACGTATGAAAAAAAAAATCAGAATTTTCTCAGATGAAGATAAACATTAGAATTAAAGTAAAAAAGATAATGGGATAAAATTGAAAAGGGGGCAAGAAAGCATCAGAATAAGTGGCCAGGGGAAGAAACCCTCACTAACGAGGCAATGTTTCAGTGGGGAACGGAATGAGGAGCAACCGGTGGTTATCCAGAAGATCCAGAGAACAGGCACTCCAGGCAGAGAGAAAAGGCAAGCTCAAGGGCCATGCACTGTACAGTTGAAAATAAAGTTTCTTATCTGAGAGAAGGAAAAATGGGACAATATGCCTAAAGAATATAGGGAAGAGAAGTGAGACCTACTTAAGTTTAAGGAAAATCTCACTTGCCTGGGGTGTCTTTACGTGATACTGCAACAAATTAAAAGATGAATTAGATGACTTTGTAAACTTGGTTCCTGGTGATGTCTATAATTGTACTTTAAATTTTTAAATGCAGGACCAGTGGATGGCATAATGGCTATGTCACTGGATTCACATGTAGTTGACCGTGGTTTGAATCCTGGACCTGGCAGCTTAAAACTCACACTGGTCATGTATACCTGCATGCCCAAAAATCCCAAGAGGAGAATGGAGAAGGGATTGTGGCATGGCCTTTCCCCCAGGGGCGTGATTTCTCACTTTCTATCTCTCTGTCTCTCTAGTGAGCACATGCACCTTATATTAAAAAATCTCTCTAAAAAAATAAACAAATAAATAAATAACTTTAATAAAAACAAGTTTAAGAGCCTAGGGATAAAATATTCCTCCTTGAAGATTACTTAATTATGAATTTGGACTTACATTAGAGGGCAAACTGAGTCAGAAACAAGTATCAAAAAAGCCTTTCACATGCCTGCCATCTCCCATTACAGTGGGCCACAGACTGTGTCCCACGTCACACCCTTCTCTTCACGAGGGTATCTGTCCCCGCGGAAATAACTGAAGAGGCTCCCATTATAGATCCCTTCCTGATGCATTTTCTGCCAGTGCTACCTTCTGCCCTCCCTGTAGCTGAAAGAGATCATATAACGTGTGCGGTGTCTTCTGTTACTAAGAGGTAAAATATGCTGTCCTGCCCTCTTCATTTTCTGAAAATTACATGGCTAAAAGCAAAGGCTTTGGTTGCTAACAAAAAGACTGCTCCATCTTACTCTGCAATAGTTTTGTACTCAGGAAAGAAAGAATTATCGTAATGACAAATTTAACAGCCCGAGCTATTAGCGGCTAAGTTTAGACTAAGTCTTTATCCTAGTTACTATGTTTAGGCTTGAAAATGAAAATATTATTTCAAGATGGAATAGAAATGCTCACCATGCTTCTCACATGGGAAAGGAACAGTTGCTGAAAAGAGTTTGAATTGGTTATGAATACAATGCAATTATTCTATTGAAAACATTGGTTGGAGGAATACTTTTCTAAAGATAAGAACCACATAAGCTGGAACTACTTCAGGGAGGTTCTGCTTCTCCCAACACAGATTCCAACTACCCCCAACACACTAGAAACGTGGTAATAAGAAGTGTAATATTCTTCTTTTTCTTTGTTTTTTGTGTGATTTTGTTTTGTACATACTTTCATTTTTTAATATATTTTTATTTCAATTTCTTTTATACATTCTATCACATATGTTACTTAGTCTTCAAAGTGAATATTCCAACATGTATATATTCTTAATCGATCAATCACTGACCACTGTTTATCCCTGAACACTTGCATGCTACTCAGCACAAGGACGCATACTGGAACAAGAGCTCGGGTTACTCCTATTTCTGGGCTTGCTCTTTGAACCTATTTTCTTACCAGAAAACTCTGAGGTTTCCCTAAACAAATGAAAGCCCCTTTCACATCTGAAATTCTGTAATAATAATCCCTTGGGACTAAGACAGTCCTTTCTGATGTTTTTCCGTGTGACTCTAAAAGCAATCCTTGCTTTGCAAAATGACCTGAGGGTCTATTCTGCAAAGGAGTGAGAGTTAAGCAAGCACAGTGCCAATAATCTGGGGCATTTGCTTTGTGCCAGACATGATCCAGGGCACGTTAGGAACCTTGTATCTCTTTTCCAAAGCCTCATGAAATTGTATTCATGGTCAGATGGAGTAACGTTCAGGTGGAGTTGGCAGCACACACTAAACTTGCAATCTACCAGGGCATTTTGAATCTTGTGGATTTAAAGCTTACCTAAACACAAACAAAACTACCTGACTTATAGAGTAAATTAAGCCATGAGGATTTCATATGAAAAATTCACTCTTTTCTGTTTTAGTCTTTCCAGATTTCTCCTTTTGAAATGAAACATCTCAAGATCTTAAATGTAGCATATACTTAAGAGTCAGCCTGAGTTGGAATTCCAACTTCGTGATAATTCGTTTAAATCATCTGAACCTCAGAGTCCTATCTGTAAAATGAAGAGAACAATTCTGCCTTACATTGCTGTACAAATTTGACATGCTCATGGGTATAAAGTGTTTTCTTTCTTTCTCTGCCTTTTTTCTCATGTGCTAATACATTAATTCCCTAACATGAAGTAACTGTGTGTCCGATATGTGAACATTGTGTAAAGACCTAAGATTGAGTTATAGAGAACGTGGTCATCTGAGTAAGAGCACTAACGTGTTCCAGGTCATATGTGGACACCAAGCCTCGTTGGCACTCCTTCTCCCAGCCTACCTCAATGCCTCATCTTGGGTTCAGATCAATAGGTGAAGAGCAGAAGTGTTCTGTCACTTCGGCTCAGGGCATTTAGAAGTAGGTGCGAGAATTCCATATATTTTCTTTCCTTGTCAAGGTAATCCTGGAAGCCTGTTATAAAGATGGCACCATCAACACTGTCACAGGATGGTAGTCTCTTTTAACCCAGGACACCGGATGACTATCTTGTGAAGACAGTTCTCCCACCAAATGCACCAGACATGGAAAAAATTGAGAAATAAGCTTAGTTTTATCCAGTCGTGGAATTCAAGGCTTTCATGCCCAACCCTTCCCTATCCTCACTAAAACCTTGAGGCTACAGTAGAAGTCTGTACTGGATATAGAAAAGGCAGAGAGGAGAAGCAGGAACTCTGTTGGGGGTGAATAACTCCACCTAGAGTGGTTTATAGACATAGGTGTGTGCATTTCAGGTTTTAAATTCAACAGATGTGTTCACCAAGGAGCCCTAAGAGTTTAGGGGCTAGAGACCATCGTTCTAGGAAGAGATGAAAGCATAAGGAAAGACATGCAGCTGAGTCTGCATGATGTGGAGAACCTCAAGTGGTTATGTCCAGAGCACAGCTAAGACTGCAGTGTGGTGCGGAGGTAGGAGACCCCCCCCAGGATAAATGGAATCTCACAGATGTGTGAAATTCTGAACCAGCTCAGATTACAGGGCAAGGAGTGGGGAACACTGATTGAGGAAGAATTCCAGTCAAGACATTCTCTTATCTATTTTATAATGGCTTCAGTTTGGTCCTGATTAAAAACAAAAATAGTTCAATTTCATTTGTATTAATTTTGCTGATGCCCACATAAATTTGCAATACCCATTCATTCCCGCCTCAAAGGATTTTCAAGCTCAAGTGGCCAATTATCCAAAATGGGTTCCTAGTATGCAATGTCCATATTCCACATGGGGCTCCCTTATCCCATAAAACTCATTTAATGTATGAGCTTAATTACATGCAGATAGATCAAGGGCCTCAGAGGTGAAAGGCTAACTGAGGCATTAAATCCTGAGCCACTTAACAGCTGCCCCATCACTGGCAGAACGTATTTTTAAATAGTGTTTGAAATATATTTAAACTGAAATAAATAAAACATATTTTCCTGTAAATGATGCCAAGTCCTGCCAATTAAACTCAGATCTATTTAAAAAAAAAATCTTTAGCTCTCAACAAATGCTGGCTGCTTTTTCCCACTAAAAGCAATTCTGAGCATTCGTGCTCTCACTTTTTCCCTGTATCATTATGCTATGCTCCTCTTGTTAATATTTAAAGCTTCTGAAACGGTTTTCCCCATATGCTTTTGGGCTAGAATGCAAAACTTAAGTTTTCCATTTTTATGAAGCCTTGTAAAGAAATAATTCCATGTGTTGCTTATTAAAAAAAGGATATTGCTAATATCAACAGGCATGAAGTTTTACTAAATAATAATAAAAAAAAGATGTGGTGAAAAGTCCTCTATCTTTAGCATAATGTGCTATTCACTATTACACTTGATTAATAATAATGACACAGCAATAATCATCATTTCTGAATGTGAAACATCAGCTATTTTTCAGAGTACTTTATATGTACTTTTTAATCATATACCTGCAACTACCCTACAACTAATTTTCAGATGAGGCTACTGAATATCAAGGATGAAAGTAACTTTCCCAAGATTTCAGGGTTTTAAGTACCTAAGCTTGAATTTGTACTCATATCTGCCTAAACTTAGTTAAAATCACTGTGTCATTCTACTTTTGAATTTTATAGTTGGTTTAGTTAACTAGTATGATTTTTGAAACTATAATATGAATATATTTATTTAGCTGCTACAGACTCAATGAGAAAGTGATTATCATTAAAATCATGAATCCCAGTTTATGGGATGAAATTATAAAGAAGTAAAATCAGAGAACCATCCTCTCTGGTGAGAGAGATTGATAGAGTAATGTAGGAGATTTTAAGGACGTACATCTTAAGCACTAAAGGAGACTCAGGACTGGCCTCGTAGTGAAGTGGTTAAGGGTGCAGATCTCAGATGGCCAATGGTGGTTCAAGTCATGGCTTTAGTGGTTTGAAAAACATTTAGATATGTGAGCATGCATGTCCCCAAACCCCAAGGGGTGGAGCAATGGAGAAGGGATTATGGCATGGCCGCACTGGGGAGTGTTCCTCTGCCCCCCACTCTCCTCATGAGTGCATTTACCCTTTAGCAATTAAAAAAAAAAAGAAGAAGATTTCTTTTCTACATCTTGATAGAGTAGAGATCCAAGTTATAATTTAATGGGTTAAGGTTCAGAAACTGCTGGGTTTCCTTGGCAAACTGCTGGAACGATCGTATCTGAAGTTACATTTCATGAGATACTTCCTACCAAGCCAGGTACAATAAAGTAGACCCAGTTAGTAGACAAAAATATCAGAAAGAGGAACAAATCTGACAGTAACATATGTTTCTTAGATTTATCTCTAAGCACAGCGATCTCCTTACACTGATTGTTCAGGACTACTGAGAATGTGGATGAAAAGGAAGAAGAGAGGGTTCCATGTATGATACAAAGACTTGCTTTACTTAAAATAAATCCTGCCCTCTTTAATCAGATCTCTACAGCAGATGACAACTTCTTAAAGGATACTTGTCCCTCTTACCACCTAGCTTCTAGTACTGTACTCTCTGGATGAAACCTTAACAAGGCATGCTGCGATTCTTACAGGCTTCTGCAGCTTTGGGTTGTACCATTCTCTCCTTGTAATTTAGTCCTCTGGATTTTTCCAGATTCTCAGGAGCTCCAACTGCCACAGAATCTTTGGACCATAAAAATAACCACTGTGATACTACAGCAGTGGGTCTGAGGACCACAAAGGCTCCCAAGGGACTAACATGTAGGTAGTCCATATAATGTGGATTTTTGGATAGAGTATTGGCTTCACAGGCACGATAAAGAGGAATGGCACAAAAGTGCATCCTACTTCTCAGAACATCATGCAGTTTAAAATCTGTGAACTGTGTATTTCCCAAATTTTCCACTTAATATCTTGGACCATGGTTGACCATACATATCTGAGACCACCAAAAGTGAAACATCAGAAAAGGCAGAACTACTGTATCAGTAACATGACACAATAACTAACCAACTGCATGGCCAACATATTTTTTCAAGCATATTTGAGATACCTAAGGACTCCCAAAACATAATTCCATAAATTACCTTTTT
The DNA here is from genome assembly GCF_000334495.1 of Tupaia belangeri chinensis. Lineage (NCBI taxonomy): Eukaryota > Metazoa > Chordata > Mammalia > Scandentia > Tupaiidae > Tupaia > Tupaia belangeri. The sequence continues at coordinate 600,984 of NW_006160067.1, forward strand.
AATAATCTGAAGTTCTTTATATTGTAAATTGAGGCCATATATTTAAGATTTCAAGGAGCATGTCAATTCCCCATTAATCTAGATCAAAGACTTGGCCTTGTCAGAGGAAGAAAGTCATTGCTGACTCACAGCTGGGGATTAGAGTGTACGTGCTTGCTCTTTGCTCATAGACTGTACTATTTGGGAAAAGTGGAGGATAATGTTGCTCTGGGGAGACTACATTTAGCATTTGGTGCTATCTCTTATTTTATTATTTCTTTTTTTGAAAGTTTATTCATTTATTTATCTCATGAGAGAGAGAGACAGAAGTTAGGGAGACAGACACCCCCATGGGGTCTCTATGCCATGATCCACCGTCAATCTCAGCCAGCCCAATCCCAAGCACAAACACACCCAGCATGCTTAGGGTGGACCCAGAATATGAACCTTTCCCACGAGGGAGCAATTATATTACCATTGCTCCAATAGCTGACCCTTATTTCTTAATTATTATTCTATATTCGTAGGTAAAATTTTAGATCTTATTAAGCCTTGACATTTAGAATAATATATTGTTGTTCATGTCCTTAGTAGTCATATATATACATATACTTATATATACACACACACACACATATATACATATATATACATATATATATATATGTATATATTTATATAGCACCAGAGGGTGTTGTATGCTCACCAGAGAGACAGAGAGAGAGAGAAAGCACTACCCAGTAGGGTATGGTCATGCTACAATCCCTCCTCCTCCATTTCTCCATCTTGTCAGGGTTTGGGGCATGCATCCATGCACTGGGATTGGGATCCAAACTTCCATTGGCTGTGTGGAGTCCAGCTTCCCATGCACAGCTCTTAACCACTGTTCTGCCAAGACCAGCCCAATGTATAGCCTTAACTCTGAATTTTGCTATCTTACTTGGAAACATTAGTTAATACATCAATTTCATAATATTCCAAAGATTTCAGATATTAAGCATATCACCCTAATTTGCTTCCTAGAGTAATATGTTTTGATCTTTCCCATATATATATTATTTCAACAATAATTCTAGATGTCTTTGGCTGCAGTTTGCTCTCCAGAGGCCAGAATGTTGTGTTGGACCACCCTGCTTTGTGCTGAGCTAATGCAACAGAAAACTGTCTTTTCACTGACTTCAGGTCACAAACCTCCTATTTTTTTTCTTGGTCCCTTAAATTATTACCCTATTCCTGTTCATCTTCTAAAAGTACTTTTATGGGCCCTTCATCTTGTGTTCATCACTTCCCCTGTGTTCTTAATCCCAGCAACATCTGCTGTCCTGAAAGCTTGCTGGCTGATATACCCAGACTGTTAATATTACGCTAACATTCAGATACATGGTGACTCATGACCAATTCGCTTTCAGCTCTTGTCTCTTCAGTCTGAAACTGACAAATTAAGAAATGCATTACGTATGATTTCTGCAAACAGGAACAGCCCCCATCAAGTACAACCAAGTGTTCCTCTGGTCTTTTTGTGAAGTCCTCAACCTTTTCTTCTTCCAGCCTACTCTTTTTTCCCTTCAATTGTTACCAAGAATTTTGGAATTTTCTTCTCAGTTTTCTGAGTTATCCCATTTATACTGATGGAGCATCTCTCAAGTCTGTATTTTCCATGAAATTTTCACTCATGAATACCCATAGCATCTAAGTATCTCCACCTGGATATAACACAGCAATTCATATCAACACCATCAAAGTTGAAGCAACCTTTCCCTATGCCACAACCAAACTCCTTCCCTTATTACTTCACTGAGTAACACTGGTGTCACTCTGTCCTCTGACATTCTCCTCACCCATCCTCAGTTTCTAGTCAATCAACTTTTTGCATCCTGCCATTTTAATGTTTGTTTCATTTTCCTTTATTCTATCTCTATTTCTCTCCTACTATTTCCTATCTTCAGGCTTTTATCACTCCAGCTTGAAGTTTTTACAAGATATTCAGAAGATTCTTCTCTATATTTGGACAAACTTTGTTCAATCTAATCTTAATAAATCTGGAATACATTTTTATAAAATTAAATGTAATTATGCCATTTCCCTGCTTATAATCTTTTAATAGCTCCACAGCACTCTCAGGGACAAAAAAAAAAATTAACTTATTAACATAGCACTTAAAGCTCTTCCAAACTGACCCTTGTCTACTTCTCTGTTTTAGGTCTTCCAAATCTTCTCTGTTGCTGCCACCATTCTGAACAACTTCCACTTCCATGGCTGTGCTATGCTCTCTCATTTTTTCCAGGTGTAGCACACCAAAAAAATCTATCCATCTGACACATATACCCACTCTTCTGTCTACGTAAATTCTACTCAGTCCTCATGACCTATCTTAGGTGTTGCTTCTTCCAGGAAGATTTCTCTGTTATCTCACACTTCCGCCAGACTGGCTCATGCCTGGTTCTCCCCTATCATAGCATCCACCATAATTTCAAGGGTCTGTCATTGTCCTTAGAGTCATCTGTGAATGTGACTGTTTTTCAGCTGCGGAACCTTAGCATATCTTCGCAAAGGCTATGACCGAAATTACCCTTACGTGTAATCTTCACCAATGATATTGAAAAAAGGCATCAGTTCCTTTCATAGAATTTCTACATTATCTGCTGTCAGCTACTTATTAACTAGGAATTGCTTCTCTCTATTTTAGGACTCTGAGCACTTCCAATCCTTCTCACCTCTGCGTTCTACCTATGCTATAGAAATAAGGTGGGTTTTCATAGTCAAAATGGCTTTCTAACACAGAACAAGAATCTTCCCCCTCAGAGAAAAACATGAATTCTACATCTGTTCTTTTCTGTCAACATTATGTATCTACATGATGATTTCTGTTTAGCTACTTCATTTCCATTATTCAGATAGTCTATTATTATTAACATTTGTCTTCCCTCAGAGAAAAGTCTTTTTGACTGTGAGATGCTTCAAATTTAATAAGTACTATTGATAATATCTTTATCCTGACCAATATGTACTATATCCATGCTGAGAAAAAAACATGTTTCATACACTGTGAAGATGTATAGTGATTAACAATAAATAATACATTTAAAAACAATTTTTAAAAGTACAATTGCATTTTTAAAAATCTAAATAAAATAATCATTTTACTAAAGGTACTTAATAAATAACCAAGTAAGTTATCTTAACTCGATTTGATTTAATGCACTTTTAATATATTAAGTAATTAATGACCCAATAATTCTTAGTAATCCAGTGCAAATTAGTGAAAAAGAAGACCTTTGATGCATTTCAGTTTGTGTAGAAGCATGCAGGAGCTTTGTGACATCTAGACACCCCTAAAATGATGCTACCTGAGTGCATTTGCTAATGCTATAATAAGATTCAGTCTGTTTAGGAATCACTTTGGTTCGGATCAATGTTATCTATGTGATAAAGTTATCCTTTATTCTCCTTTGGTAATGCACTTATTAAAAATAAGAACATCAGAGTCAGGAGGCATAGCTTTCCCAATACATTTTTGGTTTAAAGGTATTTTTTTCCTTTGTAAGACTGTGATCCAATCTGATCCTATGGTAAATATTTAAAGTTGTAAGACTTTTACTTGTGCTTGAAAACAATTTTCAAACGCCAATCCCATCTATTTCCTGTGACCCTAAAAGGAATTCTCATATACAGTGAGGAAAAACAAAAAATGGTATTCTTTCATTGATAACACTCAAAACGAAAATAACTGCTTTTTCAAAATGTATCTCAATAACTTGTCTTTCCAGATGCATTTTTTCTTGTCTAAGCTGTAAGAAAATCAATTTTCCAAGGACACCAGCATAAATCAATTAATGACCTAATAATTTTCTCACTCCTTTAATTTTTCTTATGATCTTGTAGTCCATTGAAGTCAAATCTCATGCTAGGAATAAATATATTTAAAGGGGAATAAAAATAGATGGAAATAAAAGAAGTCCGTTTCTTGAAGCACGTGGGCTTCAGCGTCAAAAAAAACTGGATTAGAATCAGGCTTCCTAGGGACCAGGCAGGTGTCAGGGTAGCAGTAGCATAAGCCTCTCAAGGTTGAGACTTATAGGAAGGATCCAGACTTATGCCTGAAGTCTTCCCTCATCATGGCAGGCACACATGCCCATGACAGGGGCTGGCAGAAGCTGGGGCTGGACTGAGATCTGAAGACCCTGGAGGGGGCAATTGTCTCTCTCTTTTTCTATCTCTCTATTGCTCTCTTGCTCTCACATTGTCTCTCTCACTCATGAAAGAAAGAAAGAAGAAACTTAAAAAAAGAAGCAGGGCTAGGCCAGCAGATAGCATTGAGGTTAAAATAATGAGTCCCACATGACTGACTACATGTTTCAAATCCTGGACCTTGAGTCTTGACAATTATGCTGGGAATGTCTGCTTCCATACCCAAAGTCCAAAGAAGAGAGTGGAGGAGAAAGGACTACAGCACGGAGCATGGCCATCCTCCCTGAAAGGTGATTTCTCTCTCTCTCTCTCTGTCACTCTTTGGTGAATGCACACAGCCTATAGCAAAATAAAACAAAAACAAACAAACAAAAAAGGCAGGGTTTTATTACTTATTAATTGTAGCACAATTTGGTAAATCATTTAACTTCCTTGAATTTAATCTATGAAATGAAGATAACACATATATATCCCTAAAATATTTTTTAGTTTTTAAGGATTGTTCGACCCTGGGTATATAAAGCACACAGTACAGTCCCTGGCATACACCAAACGTTCTTTAGCTGATTGGCAACAAAGTTCAAGGAGAGAATTCTTTCAGTGTCAGCTAGGTTGAAATGCCACTGTTATCCTTTCTGTACTGCAACATTCCTTTCTAAATTATACCAAGTGAATCAGTAAGATAGCCAAATGCTCCTTTCTAAATTATACCAAGTGAATCAGTAAAATAGCAAAATGCATCATCCATTTCTACAATTAAAAAAAAAAAAAGTTCTTTCCAAATAATCCTGGAGCACCCAAAAGGAGTGGAAGTTTATGATTCCCAAGTCACTCCTTGTCACCCATCCCCTGTCCAAAGAATTTAGGCAAGAATAGGATGTTAACGCTAATTCATACTAAATTTTCTCAGTCAGTGATAGCCTTATATCTCAGTTTTTAGGTCAGACATTTAGTAGAGCAGGCTTTATAAATCTAAATTTAAAAAGCAAAGTTTAAGAAAGCCTCCAGTGATTTTTCTGAAAAACCAGACAGTGTAACTTCACTAAGAATGGAAATAAAGCTCCCAAGCTCACCATTTTGGAAAATGTTCCTTCAGTGCAGAGGGTAAGGCAAGAGAGAAATAAACAGTTTTGGAGAAATAATGAAAGAGAGAGAGAGAGAGAGAGACAGCGTTTGCCTCTCTCAATAGCAGTGCCCTCTGTGCTCCAAAGACAGTTATGTCACTTCTGTAAAAGACCAAAGACTCCCAGAGTCATCACACAGAAAAACAGCTGTGTCTGGAACTTCCCTGGACTTAAACATTAGATGACTTCTCAAATAAATGAATACTATCACCAGATGCCACTAATGGAAATGCAGTTTACAGTCAAACTATATTCTACTTAAAATAATGTATCACTACATCAATGCCAGATTTACTTGTGTTCAATTTTTTTAGGGGTGGTAAATCTACTTTAGATTTATTGGGAATAAAAATGACCTAGCAACAGACCAACCCTCAGTCTGTAAATATCTTAACTAGCCAGGAATAACCCAAGGTGATTTATTATCTATTAATCTACTATTCATGTCCCTCTCGTTATCTGGAAAAGCCAGTCATGTACGAGAAATTCGTGATGTCGACGGTTGTCATCTAATTGGTGTGGTGTGAGATCACTTAAAAAGCTCCTTCATCCCCCAAACAAGGTAAGATTCCTTGTCACTGTGTCTAAAAGCCATTGTTTGGATAAGTGTTCTTTTTCCTGGAGATGGAGTAGATTTCCTGAAAGTCTATTACAGCTCTGCTATGTAGTCTTCTAGAACCATAGCAGAGATGATGTGAGATCCTGCCGCATTTATTCAACTGTCCATGTAGCATGAATATATTCCTTGAAATATGTCAGCAACATTTTATATCACCAGAGACAGAACAATGTAAGAGAGACAAAGCACCTGCCCTCAAGCAGCCTCCAGTCAGTGCAGTCCCAGAGGTTCAAAGCCGCCATATTGAAGAAATAGATGCTATTGGGATGAGCCCTTGAGACTGTGAGGAGGGAGAGAGGAAACAGGTAATGATAATGAAAACAGCAAGCATGCTTTCAGTACTGTCTAAACACATTTCTACAAATTTCTAATATTTCATAACATCATCTACATTGAAGGTACACTTTTGCTCTACAAAGTTCTCAAGTATATAATAATCACACAGATTAATTTCTTATCACACTAGCGAATGAATGTTATCCTAAGTCTGTGGCCTTATCATAGATTTCAGTGCTATTCTCATATTTAGCTTTAATTTGAAAATTAGCATGTTGAATGTACAAATAATGTTTTGTCATGCCCCTAGGTTCATATACCACTGAAAATATGTGTTAACATTTCACTTGCTTTCTCTCTGTCTATGAAGAAACAGAATTACAGCTACAGACTAACTCTTTCTTATCTATTTTGCCTTCTTCCCTTCTTCTCCAGGAACACCTAATATTCTAAGATTGAGTCATGCATTATTTATTCAACAAATAACTAATGATGGCCTACTATGTGTTAGATATTTTCTCAGAGATTTAGAATACATCAATGAACTATAAAAACAAAGCTGCTACCCTCCCTCGGGTTGCATGTTAGATGAATCAGACAAATTATCATCTAAAACCCAGTGAATAAGTGCATTTCTATTATGTGAGACAGTGACCGATGCTGTAGGAAAATGGAATAGTGGAGTAGAATAAGGAAGGTTGGAATCCAGAAGGGAGGCAATTATAAACTGAAAAGTGGTAGAACAAGAACTCATAAGAGATGAGACAGTACAGAAGCAAGCCTCCTGGCTATCTGAAGGAAGTACTTCTCAGGCAGAGGGAAGAGCAGTCCAAGACTCTGCAGCCAGAGCTTACCTTGCCTGTTTTGGGGAAAAGGCACTGCAGAGCAGAGAACAAAGAAATTAAGTCTGAGCATTTAAGAAATAAGTCAGAGAGATGCTAGAAACTGAAACTGTATGCGGTTTTTTGGTTCACTGATAAAATGTACTCTTAGAGAGGTGGGGCATCATCTAACTTTTGTTTTAAAAGGAGAATTCTGATGTTAAGAATAGACTGAAGATAGCAAAGATAGAAGCAGTATGCCCAACCAGGAGGACAGTGAAATAGAGATGATGGCATCTTGGAGCAGTGAAGTTATTGAAAGGTTTTGAGATAATGCGAGCATGTATTTGAACCAAAGCCAGGAAGAGATCCCCATAGAACGGGGGTTTGGAAACAGGATGATGCCCAAGATTCAGGCCCAAGTTATTCACATGTGTTGTTTATCTTAACTAAAAATGCATGTTTTCCAAAATAATAAATTGTGTTGCTTTCTAATATTTAAAACATTGCTGTAAGTGATATCATATTGGCTCTTTTCACTTTACACACATTTTTAGAAATTATCCACGATGGTCTCTGTAGATGTTTAGTAATAAACATCTGCACCTTAGTATTTCACTGTATGACTTACTACATATTTTGTTTGTAAAAGAGAGCACATGAATAAAAGAGAGCACAAAGAGAGAGAAAATCACCCTCGAGAAGCTCTCATCACATGGCAATCTCCTTTTCCCAACCCTCCAGCTCCTTAGGATCCTGGGCACCCCTGCACACTTGGCATATTTTCAGGCAAACCCAGAGGTACAAACCACAGTCAACCATATGGTTTCCAGCAGTGCAGGGTGCATTACTTGCATTACTGCTGCACCACAGGGACTGGGCTTAAACAGTGTTTTATGTTATTTCCTGAGTAAGAGGTATTCAAGTTTCCTCTCCTTTTTTCTGTGTAAAACAATGTGGCAAAAAAAAATCTTCTGTATGTATCTCTCTTTCCATCCATAGAGAATGTCAGCCAAGACAGCAAGAATCAGAACTGCTGCATATGTGTGTCTTCCCATTAGAAATTAGTTTCCACATTGACCATACCAATGTATACTCCTACTAAGTGTCTAAGACTTCTTGTTTTCTAAATCCTAGTCAAAATGTAGCATTTTCAGGTGTTATATTTGCCAGTACTTTTTAAGGTTTTGTTTGTTTGTTTGTTTTTTATTTGGCCATAGGGCTCTTGCACTCGCCGGAGACAGAGAGAGAGACAGTGAGAGAGAGAAAGTGAGAGGGACAGTGAGAAATCATGCTCCCAGAGGAGGTATGGCCATGCCACAATCTCTTCACTTATATTCTCCTCCCAGAATTTCAAGTAGCCATGCACACATGCATGGCGTGATTTTCAAGCTACCAGGTCTAGGACTCAAACCATGTGGGAGTCTAGTACCTTAACCACCATGGCATCTACCCACCTGCTGGCCTCATATTTTTTTTACCAGTATTACAAATTATAATTAACTTGTTTTAATGAGAAGGTCTCTGATTATTAGCGAAATTGACCATCTTTAATATATTTACGGTCATTTTATATGCACATCTTGGTAAATAACAGGTTTCTATCTTTTGCCATTCTCTCTATTGTCTTAGTTCATCTTTTTCCTTTGCTTTTATCTGCTGTAGGGTGTGTGATCATCATAGAGAAAGAGAGAAAGAGAGAGAGAGCATCCCTTAAAGAGGATGGCCATTCTGATCCCTTCTCCTCCATTCTCTTCCTGGGAGTTTGGGCACACAAGCACACACACCCAGCATGTTTTTCCAACTGGTGGGTCTGGGACTCAAACCTCACAGTTGTCTATGTGGGAGCCAGCTGCCACAACCACAACTCTACTCACCTGGCCAAAGGATCATATTGGTTAATCTTTTCTTAATGCTCACTTTTGGGAGTTATTTATGTAATCAATTAAATCATTCAATTGTCATATAAATTACAAGTATTTCTTAATAGTCTGACTTTGTAAATTTTGTGTAGTCTTTCTGGCTTTCAGGTAGCTTTTTTATTATAATATGAATAAATTAATCTCTCTTTAGTGCTATATTTTGTGCATAAGTATATGATCATATGTGTCATATGTGTGTCTATTTTAATAAATCCTCTACTAGTACAATATCATAAATAAAATAGACAAACAGGACCAGCAGCTGGCATAATTATTATGTTGCTGGACTTCCATGTAGTCAATCGTGTCCCAGTAGCTTAAACTCATGCTGGGCTCGTGTGCGTGCATGCCCAAGATCCTGAAAGGAGAAGAGATTGCAGCATGACTATCCATCCTAGGGGGTGATTTCTCGCTTTCTGTCTCTCTATCTCTCTTTATCTTTCTGGGGAGCACATGTACCCTATAGCAAAAACCTCTCAAAAAAATTGACAAGCTAATTTTAAAATGTATATAAAAACACAAGGAACCTAGAATAGGTAAAACAATCTTGAAAAAGAAGAATGAAGTTGGAGAACTCACCATTCCTATTTCTTTTCTGTTTTTTTCTTTTTTGAGAGGTTTTTGCTATAGGGCATGGGTGCTTGCCAGACAGAGAGAGAGAGACAGAGAGACAGAAAGCAAGAAATCACCCCCCAGGGGGGATGGCCACACCACAATCCCTTCTCCTCCATTCTCCTCTTGGGATCTTGGGCACGCATGCACACGTGCCCAGGATGAGTTTAAGCCACCAGGTCTGGGACTCGAACCATGGTCGACTACGTGGGAGTCCAGCGACATAGCCATTACGCTAACTGCTGGTCCCTCACCATTCCTATTTTAAAACTTAACAGAAAGCAACAGTGATCACAACAGTGTGGTATTGACATATAACATAAATATAGACTAGTGAAACAGAAGTGTAAGTACATAAATGAACCCATGTATCTATGCTAGAATGATTTTTAGCAAAGGTACCAAGACAATTCGGTAGGAGAAAAATAGTCTTTGCAACAAATCATACTGTAAAAATGGGATGCCACACTGCAACAACAACAACAACAAAAAAGTGAAGCTGGATTCTTACCTTACACCACCTGCAAAAATTAACCCAAAGTGCATGAAAAACTAAATATAAGAACCAAAACTATGAAATGATTAGATGCAAGAATAGGAGTAAATCTTTTTTTACCTTGGATGTAGAATGGATACTTTGATATGATACCGAGGACACAAGTGACAAGTACAAAAAATAGATAAGTTCTAGTTCACTGCAATTAAAAATTGCATGTTTTAAAACACACCTACAAGAAAGTAAGACAACCCACAGAATGGTAAAACATTTGCAAATCATATACATGTAAGAGGTTTGTCACTGAAGTATACAAAGAACTCCTACAACTCACTACTAAAAAGACAAGTAACCTAGTTAAACATTATGTAAAAATATTGGCTCTGTGGTACAAAAGTAATGCATTGCTCAAAAGAAGCTGGGTCTCACATGACAGCCAAGGTTCAGATCTCTGGACTTGTCATCTTGAAACTTGCTGGGTACATATGTGACTGCCCAAGATCTAATGGATGGAGATCTGGAGGACGGGGTTTGCTGCATGGCCAGACCTACATAGCATGTTTATTTCTCCATCTAGCTCTCTCTCTCCTTCTCTCTTTTCTTCTCTCTCTCTCTCTCTCTCTCTCTTTCACATGTGTATGCACATGTTCTAACATTAATAGAAAGAAAACTCTCTCTCTCTCTCTCTCTTTCTTTCACATGTGTATGCACATGCTCTAATATTAATAGAAAGAAAATCTTTCAAAAAAACTGGACAAAAGGTCAAAATAGCCAACTCTTCAAAGAAAACATGTGAATGAACAATAAGTCCACATTATTATTAGCAAATAAACTCAACATCATTAGTCATCAGAAAAATGCAAATGAAAGCTACAATGAGATAACCCATTCCCCCACCAGAATATCTAAAATCAGAAAGTTAGATAATAACTTGTTCTCAAAGAAATGTACAAGATGAAACACTGTAGGTGGGAGCATAAAATGGTTCAACCATTCTGGAGAACAGCCTGACACTTACTCAAAAGCTCAGCATAGAACTGCCATTTGACCCAGTAATTCTACTTAAATTTCATTTCAAGAGAAATGAAGATGTATAGCCACACAAAAATGATTACACAAATCTCCGTATTAGCATTACTCAGAATAGCCAAAAGGTGCAAACAAGTCAAGTGTTCATTAGTTAATGAGTAGGTGAACAAAGTGGCATATCCATAATGGAGTAGCAATTCAACTGTAGGGAAGGAGTACTGATATATGCTTCAACATGGGTGAATCTGAAAGAGAGTGAGCTGAGTGAAAGAAACCTATCACAAAATGTCACAAATTGTATGATGCCATTTAATGAAATATTTGGAAATGAAAAACATACAGGATGGGTAATTGGGGAGCAGTAATAACTAAAAGATGCAGGCTCTCTTTTCGAGGTGAAAAAACTTTTCTAAAATTGATTGTGGTTAGATACCTATTCTGTCCTCCTTGCCTTCACACTACTTTTTCTATTTTCTTTTATTTTAAATCTCTTTCCTTATCCTCATATAATTTCCTTCATTCCAATTTGCTCATTTTCTTTTCAGATATACCTAATCTACTTTATACTCTAAGTTTTTAATTTCAATGGAAAATTTGAAAAATCTCTTGCTACTTCTTTTCAAGTATTATTTGTTCCTTGTAATATTGTTTTTAATCATTTTAAACATTACTCTTCTATGTTCTTTTTCAAAATATTATTTTCAGACTTTCACAAAGCCCTAATATTTCATTTTGTTTTGACTTTCAAGTCTCACACATGCTGAACTGCTTATCGTACATTTACGTGTTTGATTGGAAGCTAATCTTCAGCAATGGTGGTTTGCGTGTTTGAGATTCCTAATGACCTACATTGTGAAAGTAGCCTACAGAGTGTTTTCTCTTTGGTTTCTACCAGAAGTGCAGAAAGTATCCTAAGTCAAGTCTATTTTTATGCTCACTTCTCAGAACCCTGTAGGATTTCAAAACCTTTTAATAATATGAATTTAAATCTCAATTATATGTAAATACAGATTCATATTTTCAGTTTTTATGGTGACTCTTTCTCTCCACTTTCAATAAAGAATGCAAGCCTAGGAAAAGACACTTGCTTGTCAATTTCCTTTTCCATGGTGGATTATTTTAGTCTAACCTTTGCTGAATGTAGAGCCTATTCAGACTACATAGTTCTAGTTCCCTATCTCTCCCAGACCCCAGATTCCATTTCCTATTACAATATTGAGAATGAAATGTACAAACCCTTAATAACCATATGTCTAACTCTACCTCCAAGCCAAAACAGAGGCTGTCTCCTTAGGCTGCAAACCCATCTTATTAAAAAACAGGGGGAAAATCATTCAAACCACTTTCTACCCACAGGAATTATTTTTGTGTTCCAAAATTTTTTTTTTCATTTCATTGAGTAGATGTTGTTGAATTAGCAAGAATAGATGGTTATTTGCAAATCTGGTCAAGTCATACAGAAGGCAATAATCAATACAATCTAAATCTTCTTCCCATATTCTATTACAATATTGAGAATGAAATGTACAAACCCTTAATAACCATATGTCTAACTCTACCTCCAAGCCAAAACAGAGGCTGTCTCCTTAGGCTGCAAACCCATCTTATTAAAAAACAGGGGGAAAATCATTCAAACCACTTTCTACCCACAGGAATTATTTTTGTGTTCCAAATTTTTTTTTTCATTTCATTGAGTAGATGTTGATTGAATTAACAAGAATAGATGGTTATTTGCAAATCTGGTCAAGTCATACAGAAGGCAATAATCAATACAATCTAAATCTTCTTCCCATATTTCAAAGCATTTCAGAGAAGTTTTCAGTAGTCTCACACTCCTTCTGAGAATAAATGAATCATAGTTCTTTAAGGTAGGTATCTAAGCAAAATATGTCCAGTGATGCTAATCATCTTAGCAACACTTTACTGTAGCTTTAAAAATTGCTTTCAAGACAAAAATCTCAAAGGTATCCTTCTATAAGAAATAGAATTGTGCTACCCCTGACCATTTCATTATGATATGTTTTTTATCCTGAAATGTAATAGAAAACCTTAATTTCTTTGAGGGTCACAGAAAAGTAAACATCACAATTTATTTTTTCACTTTGACTTTTGATCAGTTCATCATCCTAAGTTCTTTTGTGGATAGTACCCAATCCTACATACAAAGTGGCTATCCAGAGTAAAGGTAGAAAATTAATGGGGTGAAGAGTGTCAAAGAAACCTTGATTAAATTTGTAATTTATGAGGTATTGACAAAAATAAAGAAAAAAAGGAAAGAAAGAAAGAAAGGAAGAAAAGCAACTTTAAATTTTAATTCTGTGTGATATTCTCTTTTATTCAGCCTTGATCAATATTCTAAAGAAGGGGAAGCAGTTCAAGTCCTGGACCAAGTGGCTTGAGAAGCATGCTGGCACATGTGTGAGCATGCCAAAATCTGGACAGGAGGGAGAAATGGAGGAAAGATTGCAGTGCAACCACTTCCCATGAGAGGATGTTTTCTCATTTTCCATCTCTGTCTCTAGCCAGCTCACATGTTCTCTGCCAAATTTAAATAAAGAAGGGGGGAGTTGGGGCTGACAGTCATGGTAGCACATACTGCTAAGATGTTGCTACTTAAAGGCTGAGACCACTTGAAGATCAGGGTTTAGTCTCCAGTGCAAATTAAAGACGAGTCAGGAACAGTGACACATGCTCAGTCCTCTCTAACTGGGAGACTGTGGTAGGCACGTCCCAACAAGACAAGATCCTATTAAAAATCAATCCCTTCCCCACATACTGTCTCAAGTAAACAAATAAACCTTAAAATAAAGGAAAGG
>NW_006160067.1:615383-637990 GCF_000334495.1 Tupaia belangeri chinensis
GAAGATGTGGAAAGAGAAAAAAAGGAGAGTAACATTCATTTTGTGTGTACATACCACTCCCTTACTTTTTTATCTAATCTTTGCAATAATTCAATGAGAGAGAAATAATTACTATCTGTGTTTTAGTGACAAAGTACTGCGATAGTATGGCATAAAACAAGTATAAAAAGCACAGACTTGCACCCAACAGGTGGCACAGTTGTTAAGGCACTAGACTCTCACAAGGTCAACTGTTTCAATGGCTTGAAATTCAAAGCAGGTGTGTTTGTGCATGCCCACAATCTCAATAGGAGAATTGAAGAGAAGGGATTGCAGCATGGTCATCCCCCCTCTCCGGGGGGATGGAGGGGTTATGATTTCTTGCTTCCCCTTTCTCTGTGTCTCTTCAGAGAGTACAGGCACCCTACGGTAAAAGTCCAAAACAAACAGAAAAATACATACACACAGATGGAAATCCCCTGAGTTTGAATTCTAGTCCCACTGTTTATTGACTTTGTGACTTCTGGTAACTTAAACTCCTCATGACTTAACTACTTTATGTAATAAATAAGGACCGTGGTAGCAGTTATTTCAGACAATCATGGTGAGGATTAATTTAATACATGGAAAAAATTAGAACAGTAACTAGTTTGGAGTTAGATCCCAGTATGAGTTCACTCTTAAAGCATGGAGCTATTTCGAAACTTGTCCACAGGGTAAGAGGTTAATAAGTGGTGAAACTTGGCCTTGAACGTTCACGTATCTATCTCTGTTAAAGCAGAGCCCTTTAACACTGCCCAACTGTAATTCAGTTAACACTCACTATATTTTTAATGACTATTCTTTTCATTTCAATGCAAGGTAGGAATATTGGCCATTTAAAAATAAAAACAGGACACTGTCAACTCAAAAGGAATAGAAACCATGAACTGGTGTGACTATATGAAAGAACAGGCTCAGAGGCAAGAGCTGCAGGATGATGAGGCATGGCAGTTAACTTCTTCCAAACGGCCATGTGTTCAGGTTAAATCTTCACTGTTTATTTGGGATGATTTGGAAAAAACAAAATTTGCATGTATTATTTGTTCCTATGATTTCTTTAGGAAATATTGCTGAGAGTAGTACTATTTATCTAAAGTTACAAACATCTATAAGACTTCCAATTTCTTGAACTTAAAAGGATTATTAAAAAGCAGTAAAATGGGAACCAGCAGATGGCATAATGGTTACATCACTTGGACCCAGAGGCTTAAAGCTCATGCCATGCATGTGTGTGTGCATGCCCAAAATCCCAAGGGGAGAATGGAAGAGAAGGGATTGCAGCATGGCTATCCCCTGGAGATGGTTTCCTTCTCTCTCTCTCTTCTTCACTCTCTGTCTCTCTCATGAATGTGCATGCCCTATAGCAAAAATCTCTCTTTAAAAAAGAAAAAAAAAGAAAGTAGTAAAATGTCTCATTCCTTCTTATTTTAGAATATTATCCTATTATTATATTATTATATCTAATTTTTCAACTAATTCCTTGTTAATGCTTAGATTGCTTTTTTGTGTTATAAACAATGGGAGAATATGCTTTTTAATGTAAAATGTATGCCCTAAAGAATACTTTCACCAGCAGATATCTCAAAAATAAACTGTTATTCTAAAAGGGGTGCATTTATTGTATTAGAATTGTCAAAATTTCCTTGAAAATGCTTTATCAATTAATAGTTTCTTACATGAAATTAAAATCAATACCTTCACAATCCTGTAGGCTACTGATATTTCAATACTTGTCAATTTTATAAGTAAAACAAATAGATAAATGTGTAGTCCTTCAGTGCTTCCATTAGATGTTGTCATTGAAGAAATGGTAACTTTTTTTATAATGAATCTGTAATAATGAAGTGAAAGAACATGGGTGATATTTATTCATTTATCATAACTTTAAGGAAGCATATTCCAAAAAAGAATTTGAAGAAAGTTAGGCATGAAGTCAGGGCTAAAAGGAAGCTGATTAATATGAATAGGATAATCTAAAAAGTAAATGTTTGACTACATACATTCATACATATATAAATAAATTAAATAAATATATAAATTAAATATATATATATACATATATGTGTATATATATGCACATACATATATATGTAATTTGTCAAAGGGTGCAGGCACTTGCCAGAGAGAGACAGAGAGAACGAGAGGGAGAGGGAGAAAGCACCCACGTATGGTGTACAGTCATGCTGACACCCCTTCATCTCTGTTTCTCCATCCTGTTGGGATTTGGAGCACACTTGCACACTCACCAGCATGTTTTTCCAGCTTCCAGACCAGGATTCCAACAGCCATTTAGAATCCACCTCCCTTAACTACTATCTCACTGAGCTGGCCCCAACAATCTAATTTTTAATATCACAGATAATATTAAAGTAGCTAAACTGAAAACAAATCAAAAAGCAACACATCAGCAACATATCATAGGATTGCAGATAGACCTCTCTGAGAAGATCATATTTCAAAAAGCACAGAAAAATGACAGGAGAGCCACATAACTAGGGAAAATAATTGCCTCTCAGAATGGCAATTAAGCAAAAGTTTCAACTAGCAAACAGACAAGCATGCAGAGACCAGAAAGCACTACACAAAACCAAGACCACAATAAAGTATACAGGGGAATTCTGAGGAATATTGGAGTACAAATGATCCATAGGAGAAAAACAAACTAACGCTGATTATTTGGCTTCCATTTTCTTCTGGCCTATATAATTCTATTAGAACTGTGGCCTCATTACTAAAAAATAAAATATTAAAAAATAGTAGTTGCCCGAAATATTAGAAGAAATCAAATGGGTTTAGTGTCCTGGCCCAAATAAACTGTGTTCTACAGTGGCAGATGTGAAAATGAATCATTTCAAAGCCATAATTAAAGATCAATGGGAACAAAAAGTGTGGATTCAGAAAAATCTTGCCATAGTGTTTTGCAATAGTGAACATTAAAAACTACATATCAATGGAATTGGCAGGTGGAGTGGTTCTTGGGGTGCTGGACTCGTACATGACCAACCACTGGCCAAATGGGCTTCAAGTCCTGGACTTGGCAGCTTGCTTTCTTTTTCTCCCTTTCTCTCTCTTGCTAGTCAAATTTTTTAAATGATAACAGTTATAATAATTAATAATGATAAAAACTGAATAAAATAAATAATTTTTAAAAAAATCATAAAAACTACATATTGGTTAATTCAACATTAACCCCTGGTTAATCTTGAAAGCACATCCTCAAAAGAGCATGCAGGTATCCGTATGGATTCTGTAAATACAAACATAAATTTGGACAAATCTACACAAATCTACACTTTCTCTCCAGAACTGAAAAATGGAGGAGGCACAATAGAAGTGTCCAGTGAAGGGCAGTTCTTATATTTCAGGTCCTGTGCATCAAAGACTGAGGAAATGCAAACTTTTGCTCAAGAAGAGGGCAAATAAAAAGAAATACTGGTTCGATCAGTGTCATTAAATGTGTTTATAAAACAATTGGTCCAATTCTTTTTCTGTTAAAGAGAGACAAGACCTACAAATGAAATACAAAAAGGCATGAAATTAACATGTAAATATGGTGGTCAAATCTTATCTAACATTTAAATTGAAATGCTATTTGTTCAAAGGAGCCTAAAAAGAAACCATCAATGTTTAGTCTTGCTATTCTTACTTGAGCATTTGTATTCTAATTTCTTACAGCTTGATTTTATTGCATGGATTATTATATTACAGTAAATGCAGTGTATCACGTGTACATATTAACTAGATGTGTATCTGTTAGAAGATAATGACCTCTATACACTGCAACTACGAAATGAAGATTTACTGAAGAAAAATTAGAGTAATTAATCACATTATCATGTGTCACTCAAACCGACGAGAGCAAGACAACAATAAAATGAAAGATATAATCTAGTTATGAATTTGTGATTTAGGTGAAAATATGCTATCTCCTTACCGATCAACAATTACATTTTAAAAGCGACTTAGCATCACTTTATTTCTTTAATTAGTCAGCATCATTAAAAAGTTTTAACAAGAAGGCAAAGTTAGTTTTAATGAAAATACATTGCCACTAGCAGCTTGGTTAGTTGTACATCTAAGCACAGGAAACACAATTTCTGCCCTTCAGAAATATAATAAATTTTTATATATTATGTATTTCTTTAGTGATTTTTAAAGTATCTTGCCTTCCTTTTTACCCAATGCATGTGCCTAGTATGTTTCAACCAACTGATCAAGGTACTTTCTCACTAGAATAATCAGTCTTTGAATATTTCTGAGCCTTTCTCTCCTTAATATATTGTTAGAGATACTGACAAATTAATACCAAATAAAGTGACTTCATCTGTCTAGATTCTACATTATTATCATAATATGTAAGATCTTACCTCAAATGTAATGATGCTACAAGTCACTATAAAAACATTCTAAGGCATCATAACATTGAAGTATATACATCAAAATTAGCTTAGCAGGCAAGGAGAAAATAGAAACCTAGTCTTTGAGAAATAATTTAACATAATCCTCTCATCGTTTAAATAGGATTGAAAATATTTGAAAAAAACTGGTGCAGATAGTTAAAATGATAAATAAATAACATCAAATTAAAGCATAAATATACAAATTTATACCTTAAAAATATAAGACACAGGATATCAGAAAGTCTCTTGTCTTCTATGAAAATACCTACTCAACAACCATACATAGAAAACTCCATAAGCCAATTAAAGGCTTTTGTACTTCAGTCAAGAGTGAAAACAGCCACATCAATCAGGAGAGAAATTTTATGGTATTCACTTGCTATAGTCCTTCTCACTCACTCAGCCCAGCACAACTGAGAGAAAATACCCAGCTTCCAGCTTCTCTCTAGAATAGGAAGGAAAAAAAACTGAAGTTTGTGTCTAATACTCAGACCTTTGTGCTTGTGTGGTTTGGGGAGGGCTTCCTAAGGGATTGATTTCTGGCTCATCTGTTAAATGCTGATAGAACATGACATATCCTAGATGTTTAGGGGCCAATGAAGAACAAAAGAGAACTGTGTGGCCAGCTGCTTCTCCAAAAAATGTATGGTGCGACAGAGGCCAATATAGCTTAATGGCCTCTCCTTAAGTGGGGAAAGAAAAGAGTGGAAGTTGAGCCCAATGTTCTGTCTCTAGGAGAATTATCCACTGGATTGGTTTTAGTTTCACTCAACATGGAGCATTCATGGGGCCTGGCATAATCTAGATGTCTGAGGGCTTTTGAGAAAAAAAAGAGAACTGGGGCAGCTTCAGCAGTATCAGAGAACTTGCAGTGATGCAGAGACAACAGAGGGACCATGAGATTATAAGCTCCTGAGGTCAGAAACCAGCGAATTCCTCTAATTGACAATTTACAACTAGAAGTTCAAAGACGACACATCCACAGAACAGCTATGAGATGCCCCCAGGATCTCAACCTTGTTTGACTGGTGACAGTTACTTAGTGTGTTTTCAAAAGTGTGGATCCTAACACAAAGTTATAATGTGCACAAAGAAACAGCGGAACATGATTCACCTAAAGGAATGAATCTTAATGAAACTAAAGTATACGAGTTACCTGATATCTTAGATCATTTTACATTACTAACAGAAATATCAGAGGCTTGATAATTTAAGAGAATAGAAGCTTATTTTGGCTCACAGTTATTGTGGCTAGGATGTCCAAAGGCTATACAAAATTACAGAGGCAGAGATTTTAGCAGGACAGAGGGTGATCTGCATCAATGTGACTTTCTCTATGCCACTCTGGTCTCATTCTGTCTTGCCTATAAACCCTACCATGCAATCTAGAGTGTCTGCCTAGTGAAATTATTATGCTCAGAGGCATCACCCCGGAACACCATAAAATAATTTAGTTTTTACGTAACGCTTTTACCATACAATTGGGTCTTAACACATAAATTTCTGGGGAACAATCACTATCCATTAAGACCACATTCTAAAATATGAACTTTGGGGAAAAAAAAAAAAACATTATCCAAATGATAACACTTGACAAAGTAAAAAAGCTAGAAAGGGCAAGTTACCTACGAAGGATATCTCATCAGACTAACAGCAGACCTCTCATTGAAAACCTCTCATGCAAGCAAGGAAAGAATGGGAAAATATATTCAAAGTGTTAAGGGAAAAGCAATTTCAACTGAGAATACTGTGCCCAGCAAGATTATCCTTCAGATGGGAAGAAAAGACAAGAACATTTTCAGATAAGCAAAACCTGAAAGAATTTACCACCACCAGACCAGATCTCCAAGAAGTTCTCAAGGGAGTGCTATTCTCAAGGGAGTGCTATACCAGGAAAATTAAATACAGACACACAGAAATGAGAGTTCAAAAACTAAGAATATGGCCAACTTAATTGTAGGGACAAGTATGGAGTTGAATATTATATCCCAGAATTCATTCAGGAAGATCAAACCATAACAGAAGATAGATTAAGTGCAGGAGACTGAACTGGTGAAATAGCATTCTGTGACTTTTGACTGAAATATTGCTGCTTTTCTTCTAGGCTTTATTGTCCAGTTTTAAGAGTTTTTGTCCTGTCTTGAGCTGTCAATAGGTTCAAGTACCTTCTATTTGAACAGAATACTAACCTGTTTCTAGGCTTTAAGTTTTAAGCAAATTTCCTTACCAATTCAAAACTGCTTTTCTTGAAATTACCAGCTGAATTTGCTATTGAAAGCAGTTAGATTATTTAAGAAATGTGTGATCAATAAAATGTGGGGGGAAAAGGAATGGAAGACAACTGTAGACACCAGAGACAGTGTGAGAAGAGGGTGAGAAAGGGCAGAGGGTCAGAGGGTCAGACATAGGGGTAAAAAAAAAATATATATATATATATACACATATATATGTATGCATATATATATTTCATATATGTGTGCGTGTGTGTGTATATCTGTATGTATGTGTATGTATATATATATATAGTTGCTATAGGGTGTCTGCAGTTACTGAAGGGACAGAGGCAGATATAAAGAGAGAGAAGGAAAGTGAGAAAGTACTTCCCAGGGGCATGACCATGCTACAATCCCTTCTTCACTCTTCTCCCAGGACTTTGAGCATACATGCTCATGTACCCAGTATGTTTTTCAAGCTGCAGTGTCTGGGACTTGAACCATACTGTTGGCTGTGTGGGATACAGCTGTGTTGACCATCATGCCACCACCTGGTGCCCCTATAATCTGTTAATTTCTTAAGGATATAATCAGTTTTGCCTTTATATAATTCTCTAAGTTCCTGGCAGTTTGGATGTTGGGAATAAATGAACAAGCAAGTGAATGAGTCCCATGATACATTGTTATTGGGGTAGATGCCACCAAAACCCTGTTTTAAGAGTTTTTGTCCTGTCTTGAGCTGTCAATAGGTTCAAGTACCTTCTATTTGAACAGAATACTAACCTGTTTCTAGGCTTTAAGTTTTAAGCAAATTTCCTTACCAATTCAAAACTGCTTTTCTTGAAATTACCAGCTGAATTTGCTATTGAAAGCAGTTAGATTATTTAAGAAATGTGTGATCAATAAAATGTGGGGGGAAAAGGAATGGAAGACAACTGTAGACACCAGAGACAGTGTGAGAAGAGGGTGAGAAAGGGCAGAGGGTCAGAGGGTCAGACATAGGGGTAAAAAAAAAATATATATATATATATACACATATATATGTATGCATATATATATTTCATATATGTGTGCGTGTGTGTGTATATCTGTATGTATGTGTATGTATATATATATATATGTTAAACTACATATGGAAAATTATTGATAACATACATGATTAAGCCACTATGCAATATATTCTGGATGGGAAACCACTTTTTGTATGCTGTGATGATGATTAGGGGATGAATGTAAATTAATTAATTAGAACAACGTTTCAGGAGGAAAAAACATGAAAACTATTTTTTTTAATTAAAAAAAAATGCATATTTGGTGTCTGCAGTAAGCTATATAGTCCCAGCTAGGTGCTAATTTATAGCTACATAGTATGTTCATTCTACTCACTGAGGTTTATGCGTAAAGTCAGACTTGTGTTCATGGATATGTATATATCAGTTGTGCTTGCTATTGGAAGTATTTAGATTAATTAAGTTCATTAGCAAATAAATAAACTGGAGGAAAAGGCATAGAAAGCAACCATGGATACCAGAGACAGTGTGGGAGGAGGATGAGACATGGCAGAGGGGAGAGATAGGTAATCGAGGATGGTAAAATAATAAAACATACTGCAAACAAAAAATGGAAAATTATTTGTTGACGATAACATATATGCTGATGTGCTTGATTGAGCCAATATACAGTGTATTCCGGAAGCGAAATCTCATTTTGTTTTCTGTAATAATGTATAGTGAATTTAAATTTAAAAAATTAAAAAAGAAGAAATCTTATCTCCTATTTATATGTTGAGATGTATATGTTGAAATACTATTCCCTATTTGATGGTATTTGGATGGAGGAAATTTAGGAGGTACTTAGGTCAAAAGAGTAGAGCCCTGATGAATTGGAATTGGTGCAGTGATAAGGGAGGCCAGAAAACTAGTTAGTTATCTTTCTGCCACATAAAGACACAGGAAGAATAAGACAATTTTCAATCCCGAAAGATGACCCTCTCCAGTTATGCTGAAACCCTGACTTCTGATTCACAAACTCAAGAACTGTAAGAAATAAATGTTTGCTTTATTAAGTCACTCAATCAATGGCATTTTGTTTAAAAAAAAAAAAAAAAGGGAACCAGCAGTTAGCGTAATGGCTATGTTGCTGGACTCCCACGTAGTCGACCGCAGTTCGCATCCTGGACCCAGTGGCTTAAAACTCACACCGGACGCGTGTGTGTGCGTGCCCAAAATCCCAAGAGGAGAATGGAGGAGAAGGGATTGTGGTGTGACCATCCCCCATGGGGGATGATTTCTCGCTTTCTGTCTCTATGTCTCTGTCTGTCTGGCGAGCGCACGCGCCCTATAGTGAAAAAAAAAAAAAAAAAAAAAAAAACCCCCCCCAAAAAAAAAAAAAAGGAGAACGTTGAAATGACTCAGACAAAAATATGAAAAGATGTAGCCTAAATAACAAAGTGTGCAAGAGAGAGAAGTAAGCAAGTAGGGTTTTATATTTGATAGAAGGCAAATTATCAGCTTAAAATAGAGTGTTATAAGGTACTTTATGTAAGCCCTATGGTAACCACAACGAAAATACGTATAAGAGATACACAACTAAAAAATGAGACAGGAATCTAAGCATTTTACTTTTAAAAAAATATGCGAAGAAAAACAGAAGAAGAACAAAAATCTACAAGTCGGAAAACAATAAACAAAATGACAATAATAAATCAGTTCTTATAGATCAGTAACTAAGTGTAAATTGATTACAGTCCTTAAGCAAAAGATATACAGTGATCGAATGAATTAAAATTTAAAAAGAAAACCCAAAATTTGTTGTCTGCTAGAGATGTAAAGATACACACAGACTGAAATGGAAAAGAAGGAAAAAGATATCCCATGTAAATGGTAACCAAAAGAAGCCAGTAATAGCCATACATACATAAGATAATACAGACTTTAAGTCAAAAACTATCACAAGACACAAAGAAAACATTTAACAAAAGGGTAAATTCACCAGAAAGATATAGCAATAAGAATATATGCATCAAATACTGAACACCCAATTATATGAAGTGAATACTGATAGAACTAAAGGGGAAAAAAATGACAGACAATATAAGAGATTTTTATATCCTACTTTCTTTTTTTTTTTTTTGGAGAGATTTTTGCTATAGGGCGCGTGCGCTCGCCAGACAGACAGAGAGAGACAGAGAGATAGAAAGCGAGAAATCACCCCCCAGAGGGGATGGCCACGCCGCAATCCCTTCTCCTCCACTCTCCTCTCGGGATCTTGGGCACGCACGCACATGTGCTCAGCGTGAGTTTAAGCCACCGGGTCCGGGACTCAAACTGCAGTTGACTACGTGGGAGTCCAGCAACATAGCCATTACACTAACTGTGGGTCCCCTGTCCTGTTCTACTTTCAATAATAGACAGAATATCCAGACTATATATATATATATATATGTGTGTGTGTGTGTGTGTATGTGTGTGTGTGTGTATACACACACACACATATAAATAAAAAAGGGGATATAAACACTATAAACCAAATGAATCTAAGAGACATACAAAGAACGGTGTATCCAAAAGCAGAACACACATTATTCTCAATGTACATGTGAAATATTCTCCAAGATAGGCCATATTTTTAAGTTACAATATGTCTTAACAAATTTAAGAAGCCTGAAATCATAACAAGTATCTTTTCTAACCACAATAAAATGAAACTAGAAATAAATAGCAGAAAAAAAACTAGAAAATTCAAAAATATGTGAAATTGATACAATACATTCTTTAATAAGCAATGGAGCAAAGAAGAAATCAAATGAAAATTAAAAAACACATTCAGACAAATGAGAAAACAATTTATCAAACTTAAAAGATGCAACAAAAGCAGTACTGAGATGAACGTTTGTAATTGTAAAAATCTACACTAGAAATGAAGAAAGATTTCAAATAAACAACCTACCTTGATACCTCAACCAACTAAAAAAAAAAAAAAAAACTAAGCCCAAGGTTATAGAAGAGAAGAAACAATGAAGACTGGAACAAATATAAATAAAATAGAAAATAGAAAAACAATAGGAAAAAAAACCAACAAATAAAAGAGTTAGGTTTTTGAAAAGTTAAAGAAGTTTAGTAAGCATTTAGATAGAATAACTAAAAGAGGGAGAGAGATAGAATCATACATGAAAGAGAAGGCATTATAGCTGATGTCACTGAAATAAAACTAATATAAAGAACTACTTTGAGGAATTATGTACTATTATTTAGATGACCTAGCAGAAATGAATGTTCAAAATATACAACCTACCAAAATTGAATCATGAAGAATTTGAAAATCTCAGCATACTCACATCTACTAAGGAAATTAAATCATAACCAAACATCACCCAAAATAACTAAAAAGCCCAGGACCAGATGACTTCTGTAGTGTAATAATTATTCCAAGTATTTAAAGACGCACTAAAGAAGCAATGCTTCTCTAACTTTTCTACAACTATGAAGAGGAGAATACACTTGCAACCTCATTTTAGGAGGCCATCCTTATCTTAATACCAGAGCCATGCAAAGGCACTTCAAGAAAAGGAAACAACAGCCCAAAGCCCTTGATGAATACAGAAGTAAATGTCTTCAACAAAATACTAGCAAACTGATTTCAACTGCATATCTAAGATCAGATGTCATGACCAGGTGGGATTTCTCCCAGGGATGCAAAAATGTTTTACATATGGGAAAGAAACAAAAAAAAGGTCAATAGATGATTGAATCAATATACACAATACACATTATCAGAACAAAGGATAAAATTCCTGTGATCATCTCACTAAATGCAGAAAAAGCATTTTACAAGTGTCAACACACTCTCATGATAAAAACATTCAACGATCTAGGAATAGAAGTTAATTATGTCAAAATAATAAAGGCCAAGTATGAAACGCCTACAGCTGACACCATACTCTGCAGTAAAAACCTGAATTCTTTTTCTTTAAGATCAAAAATAAGTCACTCTCACTAGCTCTATTCAGTGTGGCACTGGAAATCTCATCAGAACAATTACATTACATTGGAAAAGTATGCCCTCAATAAAGTATAAACAGAATGCTAAAAATATTAATCAGAGAAGAAAAAGGTATTTTAGAAGTTAATCAATTAATTGCAAAGTAAAAGGTAAAAAATGAAAATTTTATTTGTTTTAAATTTCTGACCTTAGAACAAAAATTAAAAAAAAATAAAAATAAATTTAAGAACCAGAAACTATATGAAACTATAAGAGACCAAAAAAAAAAAATAATTCAGGAAATCCAATATTCCACTGATAGCCATTCCAACAAGAATAGATGAATTAAAGGTGAAAAAAACCATTAAACACAATGATAAGACAAATTTTAAGTGATAAAGAAAGGCATCGTTCTCCAGGATGAATGTGTCCAGGAATTGAAATGTTAAATAACTCCTGAGACTTTCAAAAACAAAATCAAGACTTTAAAAGTTTTCAGGAGGGAACAAGCAGTTAGTATAATGGCTATGTCGCTGGACTCCCATGTAGTCGACCGCGGTTCGTGTCCTGGAACCGGTGGCTTAAAATTCACGCCGGGCGCGTGTGCGTGCGTGCCCAAGATCCCGAGAGGAGAATGGAGGAGAAGGGATTGCGGCGTGACCATCCCCCCTGGGGGGTGATTTCTCGCTTTCTGTCTCTATGTCTCTCTCTGTCTGTCTGGCGAGCGCACGTGCCCTACAGTGAAAATCTCTCAAAAAAAAAAAAGTTTACAGGAGAGGGAGAAGAATGAAGGTTGCTTGTAAAGTTCTAAAAGTTAGCTAAACTATATGGTAGAAAATAATGAAGCAATGACTTCAAGAACTGAGACAAATGTATTTGAATTCTAGAATGTTATACCTGTTTAAGAGATCATTCAAAATGAAAAGCAAGTTAAGGTACTTCCAAACATGTAAAGTTCAGATATGTGAACTCTCATATATCATACTTGTGTGGAAGATACTCTGGGATAATTAAGGTCAAAACCAACAGATTGGATGGCACAGAATCTATGTCACTCGGTTAGAAAAAGAACTAGAAGTTAAAAGGCTCAGAGCAGGCATAGGGAGAGTGCTACTGAATACAATAGAAAACATAGTTAAACAGCTAGACATATTTGACTGCACAAATTAGTACTAGTAGATTGACATTATTATCAAATTATACTACACTACGTGAATCTATTTGATTCAGAATCTGACTGAATCTACCTGTGTTATATAAGAACTGTATAATTCAGTATAAAAACTATCCCAGGGACAAGGGGTTAGAAATAATCCTTATTTCTCTATGAACCTCAGCATCGAACTGGTAGTATAGTTTTGAACTACTTAAAGAAACATTTGGTATACTGAGGGCTTTAATCTGTGTGAACATAAAGCATGAACCCATGATTAAAAAAAAAAAAAAAGCATTTCTTTCTAGAGTTTTGTTCTACACTTTAGAAGAGAAGGTGAACACTTGCCTTGCTCCAAAGATTTCAATATCTGCAAGGAAGCCAGAGTGGGAGGCCATAAGCTTAAATGTTTTATGGATGGCTATTAAATACATTCTAAAAACAAGAAATTACTGAGATCTAGGATGGGGTAGTATTAGGCTTGTAACTATTAATGGGGCAGGTTTCTGATCAATTAGTTATCACCTTTGGATTATTCATTTTAATACATCTTAAACATACAAGTTTCTAGAGATAAGAAATATTCATTTTACATTATAAAATTTATTGGATATTACATTCAAAATAATTAAAAGGGAAAAAAATCTTCCACATTCCCCCCAACACGCACACAGGTGATAACAAAAGGCATTGATAAAAATTAAATACTTGTTCCTAGTTAAAACTTTCAAAAGGAAAATAAAACATTGTATAGTATTATTAAACAGTGCCTAACATATAATTCTTAACAATAAATCCTCAGTCATTCACACTGACATGAATAGCAAACAATGAAGTAAACTGTTTCCATGGTTATTTATCATTTTCCTGGAAGTTCTATCCAAATCTAATAAGATGTTATAAAGGAGTAGAAAAATTACCACTATATGGAGAATATGATAATGTGCCCTAAAATTCCAAGAAAATAAACTAAAACTG
Organism: Tupaia belangeri chinensis; assembly: GCF_000334495.1. Lineage (NCBI taxonomy): Eukaryota > Metazoa > Chordata > Mammalia > Scandentia > Tupaiidae > Tupaia > Tupaia belangeri. The sequence continues at coordinate 629,129 of NW_006160067.1, forward strand.
AGAGTTGAGTAAGAATATCTTAAATTAATACACAGCTACATTTTTACATAAAACAATAATAATCAGTTAGGAAATTTGTTCCAAAAATGGAGTTACCATAGCTATAGGAATAATCTAGAAATACTGCAAAGAAGAAATATGTGAACACTTTATGAAGAAGGTTACAAAACTTAGCGGAAATGTACGAGAAATTTTCATTTAAATAAGGGTAGTGGTACTATTTTCTTATTTGGCTCTCTCACCAAATAGGAAAAAGGATGAACATGAAACTTTTTCATTTTGTCTTAAGACTTTTCTATTTTTTTAAAAAGGTAATAAGTACATAGAAGAGAAAAAATAAAAGGCTGAATTAGAAATAGTTGAATCCATTGTGTGTGTTACCAAAAACCAAGTGAAGAATCAGTGTAGGATGCTGTGGGATGATCAGTTGAGTGTACATGTGAGAGTATTTGAGAGGGGGGAAGACTAGAAAAGACCAGCAATAATACAGCTGCATGATAAGAACTATGAAAGAGGGGAAGGGAAATAGTGAAAAGAAGAGTCAGCTTAGAGGGAGAACTCACAGGATCTTCCAATAGAACAGAGGGACTAAAAGGCAGAAAAAGCTAAGACCACTGCAGGTATTTCACCCTGAGGGACTGGAGAGTGAAGAGGGAGAAAACAGGCATGAGGGATAAGGAAAACAAGCAGATCATGACTTCCATTTGATGTGTCCTTGGCCAGCTGGTGGCATGGAGGTGAAAGCAGTTGGATCCCACGTAGCTGCCTGCAAGGTTTGAGTCCAGACCCCAAGGCTTAAAAATCATTCCAGTGCATGTCCAAATTCCAAGAGGAGAATGGAGGAGAAAAGATTACTGTGTGGACATCTCCCATGAGGAAGGAGTGATTTCTCACTTTCCCTTTCTCTGTCTCTCTCTCTAACAAGGGCACACACCCTATGGCAAAACTTTTAGAAAATAAAAACAGCATGTTCTCAATAAGGTCAAGGTGTCAGCTCCGCTCTCCTCTCCCCACGCAGGGCATATACACTCACTAGAGACAGGGAGGAAGACAGTGAAAGGGAAACTGAGGAATTACTCATGGGGGTGGTGGGGGTGGGGGTTGGCCATGCCACAATCTCTTATCTTCCATTCTATTCCTCGAATTTTGGTCAGACATGCACACATGTCTAGTGTGAGCTTTAAAGTCACTAGGTCCAGGACTTGCACAATGGTCAACCAGGTAGAAGACCAGCACCTTAACCACCTTGCCACCTGCTGTCCCTCAGCTCTGCTCTTTACATAGATGCTATTGATATTAGCTTTTCTAATAGCAGTACTTGGAATAGGAACATCATGGGCAAGTAGATGTGTTCAAAGACAGAAGGCAAAGGGCAAGACAGTGGAGAGATGACAGTGATCATGAGGGGTGCAGTCATATCATCCAAGATTATAAATTTCAAAAGTGAAAAACAGTTATGGCTTAACAAACAATTCTGTTATTTCACAGAATAGTATAGCATTTTTCTAATATTTCTTAAAAATGTAGTCTCCATGCCAACAAAGGAACTCTAAAAGCTGATGTTTCTGGGACCAGCAGTTGGTGTAATGGCTGTGTTGCTGAACGCCCACGTAGTCAACCACGGTTCAAGTCCCAGACCCAGTGGTTTGAACTCATTCAGGGCACGTGTGCATGTGTGCCTGAGGTCCTGAGAGTAGAATGGAGGAGAAGGGATTGCAGCGTGGCCACCCGCCCTGGGGGAGTGATTTCTCACTTTCTGTCTCTCTGTCTCTGTCTTTCTGGCAAGTGCATGCACCCTATAGCAAAACCTCTCAAAAAAATAAATAAATAAATGTTGATGTTTAATAATCCTACTAAACTGTAAGCTCCTTGAAGATATGCATAATTCTGTCTGGACTTGACAAACATACTCTAACACAGTGCAACTTTTCTCTCTGAATCTTAATGCAAAGTGCCACAGTAGGCCAGCCGGTAGTGTGGTGGCTAAGGCACCTGAATCCCACATAGCTGACTAGTCGTTAGAGTTCTGGAGCTGGTGGCTTGAAAACATGCCAGCATGCGTGCGTGTACATGCCCCAAATCCCAACAGGCAGGAGAGATAGAAGAGTAGTGACTGGCATGACCATGTCCTATGGGAGGTGCTTTCTCATTTTCTCTGTCTCCCTCGAGCAAGAGACTACACCTTCTCCATTACACAACTGCACCTGCTAGAAAATTTTAAAGAAATTAAAAATTAAACAAAATAAAGTGCCACAGTTAAAAAAATATCTGAGTCATCACAGCAGATATGCACAAAGATATTCAGCACAGGTGTTTCTGAAGTTGAAATGCATTTGGGGAGTTAGAAGTACCTATGGTTCTCACACTCACACTCCTGGTGTGATTCTGTGCTAATGTTAGTACACAGAGCTATAACATTAAATGTGCCATATTTCTGGGTGACTCATTAGCTGGTAGAAATTTGTTTTAGGACAGCCAAAGCTTTCCAACAAGTCTATCTTTATTTGGTAGTTTCTATGTTTATATTTCTTCATTTAGAGAAAATTCCAGAGAATGTGGAAGCACATATGGAAATCATAAGAATGGCTTAGAGTTTTATATGCCATGTATTATTTTGATAGAATCCTATAAGGGATAGTAGAAACTCCCTTTTTCATGAAATATTTGCAGTGGCCTTAGATTTCCTTGTCTTTCAGTTCTTCTGTTCTAATATACCTACCTTTACACTTAGATGAGTCTGCAACTCTTTATTCCCATATCTTCTTCACCATACTGAGAATCTTCGCAATAGAGACCATGCTGTATTCATTTCTATATTACTAAGGTTTACTAAAACATTGTCTTGTATATAGTGAGTTGTTGGAAAAGTCGTGACACATTTTTGGGAAATTACATCATGGGGAACAGCAGTTGGCATAATGGCTATGTTGCTGGACTCCCATGTAGTCAACTGCTGTTTGAGTCCTGGACCCGGTGGCTTAAACTCATGGTGGGTGCATGTGTGTGCATACCCAAGATCCCGAGAGGAGAATGGAGGAGAAAGGATTGTGGCATGGACACCACCCCTGGGGTTGATTTCTCCCTTTCTGTCTCTCTGTTTCTCTCTCTCTTTCTGGTGAGCCCATTCACCATATAGCCAAAAAAAAAAAAAAGAAAACCTCAAAAAATATTAAAAAAAGAAAATACATCATGACTTTTCTGATGACCCAATAGTAAGCATCTGTTAAGTGTTTCTAAACTAAATAGATGGATCAAGATGATAATTTTAAAATTAAAATGTTATGAAATGGTAGGAACAATTCCATAAGAACTTTGATGATAAACTACATTATACAATGCACTAAAATGTGGAAGTTTGATTAAAGAGTTTCTTAGTTGCCTCATGATTTTCATTTCTGACTACTTGTTTTGATTTCTAGTTTGGAAATTCTATGTTATCTTCTTACCATCAACTCTGAGCAAAAACAAGACATTGAAGGTATTTATTTATTTAATAACTATAAATTTTGTAGACTCTCACAATTCACTGTCCTATATATCATTTCTAGTTGTAAAGAATGTGAGATGGAAGTACAGACTGTAAAGAGATGGAGATTTGCATAGCTTCTGCTATGTGAACCAAGGATGTTATGAGAATCGATAATATCAGATTTTGGGGGGGGGCAGGGAGAGGTTTTTGCTACAGAGTACGTTTGCTCACTAGAAAGAGACAGAGAGACAGAAAGTGAGAAATCACCCCCCAGGGAGAATGGCCACATCACAATCCCTTCTCCATTCTCCTCTCAGGATCTTGGGCATGCACACACATGCCCCTGGCATTAGTTTAAGCCACCACGTTTGGGACTCAAACTACAGTCAACTACATGGGAGTCCAGCAACATAGCCATTATGCCAACTGCTGGTCCCAATATCAGATTTTTGTAACTCTCCTTTTACCCTTAAAACAAAACACAACTCTTCCTTTAAACACATTAATAAACAACAGAGGGAAATAGTACTATGTTTTAAAAGGTAGAGAATGTATTTTCTTGATATTTATACTTACCTATATGTGACTATAAGTGAGTTGTATAACATCTATGATGTTCAGTTTTATCTGCAATAATGGAGGTAATAGAACCTGGTTTAGATTATTGCTATGAAACTAAATAATACATACAAAGTTCTAGGGTAGTGCCTGGTATACTGAAGCCACTCAATCATGCTATCTATTTCTAGTAATTATTTCATATTATACTGAAAGAGGTATCATAGACAAGAAAGCAATTAGCTCTATTTGTACCATTAGGGTTTGGGAATTAAGTTACAGGGGGAGTGATGTAACATCACCAGTGATGAAGATGTCCCACAGAGGATGTATAAATAAGAATGCTCAATTCACTGGCCCTGGGAGTCCATACATTGTGAGACTCCACTTTCTGGCATGTAAAGTAAAAAGTATAGTATGTACCTCTCAAGGCTATAACAAGAATTAAATTGCATAATGCATGCGAAAATATCACCTGGCATAGAGCAAGCATTAAGAAAGAGGAAGGAGGGAAAAAAAGGAAGGAAGGAAGGAAAGGAAGAAGAGAGGGAGGGAAGGTGGAAGGAGAAATAAGGAAGGAGGAAAGGAGAGAAAGAGAGAGAAGGAAATAGTAAATGATAAAGACTTTCAGAGTATTATATCCGTTATTGTTACTGTGTAACAAGTCACTCCAAAACTTAGTGGCATGAAACATCTATTATTTCACAGTTTCAGTAGGTCAGGACTCCATGCACAAATGCACCTGATCCTCTCTGGTTCAGGTTCTTTCAGAACCTGCCGTGAAAGAACTGAGTGAGTCCACAGTCCTTGCCAGGCTAAAGTGGGATGGAGTCCACGTCAAGTTCACTTGCCCAGCTGTTGACAAACTTCAGTTCATGGCAAAATGTGATGGCCGTCACCTGTAGGCAACCCTCCAGCCCTTGTCCAGTGGGTTTTTCACAGGACAGCCCACAACATGGCACTTGGCTTCGTCAGAAGACAGGGGGAGAGAGGTGCGAGTCATAGGCTTTTGTAACCTGTTCTCAGAAAGGATAACTCAGCACTTCTTGCTATAGTCTCTCTATTAAAAGAAGTCTTCAGATTCAGCCGTCACACAGTGGGGAGACATTACTTAGGAGTTGAACACCAGCAGGCAGAGGTCACCAGGAGACCACACTGATGGCCGACACTTGCAGAGGTACCGATTAGGGGCACGTCCTGCCTGCCTGCAAACCCTGACTGTAATGACTTGATCATTCAGAACAAGTTACTTAGCCTCTGTATTCCTCTGTTTCCTCATCTGTAAAGATAAAGAATAACTTCTACCACATCAGAAGAAAAGAACGTAATAGTACTTAATATGGAAAAGACTGAAACAAAGCCCCCAACAAAGCAAGCCCTCAGTAAATGGCAACTGCTGTTGTCATTGACTTTGTTGTTATCTGTAAACTGCTGAAAATAGAGGCAAAATGCACCAAAACACATGGAGACCAAAAATAAAGCAGAAAAGTGACTCAAATGAAGCTATTCTTACCACACATCTCCCCATAGCATCTTGGGAAGACGCGTTGTCTGGATCAGATTGGGGGTTTGAAGCAGGCTCTGGACATTGGGGAGTGTCTCATTTCTGCAGGAACCACAGGACACCTGGGGGCAAAGAGGGGAAACTTCCCGGTGGGCTGGTAGATGCATGAGCTGTGTCATCCCTTGCAAAAGACAAGTTCCTGGGTGACTCTTCTGAGGCAAGCAACCACTTTTAATCAAATATATCAAGTCAGAATATTGAAAATCCCCAACCTCCTTCCTCAGAATAGAAAACCTAGAAATATGGGAGAAGCAATCCCAGTTTTTATAAATGGTAAAAAGCTGTTAATTTTGTAGTACATTTTATACATATTTATTCACAGCAGAGACATGTTATTTCCAACTCCTCTTTTTATTGCTAGTCAGCCTCACAAAATTGCCACCGGTGAAAGAGTCCCCTTTTCTCTCGGGTGGTAATGAAATTCCCAGTGGAAAAGGAATATGCTTGTATTCTTTCTGCATAATAACTCAAATAGTTGGGCATATCATAGCATACGCAACACATTTACTCAAGAAGACATATATGTGTTTGACAATCCAGATATGTACTTTGTTTCTATTCTTACAAGGAGTTGCATAGGTAGAGGAGATGTGAAATGAAAGAGCGTAATGCTTCCATTTTTAAAGACCCAGTAGGTGAAGTCAGAGGGATTACAAACTTGCCCCAAAAGTTGTCATTCAGAGGTTTACACAATTCTGGAACTGTGAAGGCCAGACGGTAGCATGGAGATTAAGGTGGCTCGATCCCACACGGCCAACTGTACAGCTGGAGAGTCCTGGGCCTGGTGGCTTGAAAAATATGCCAGGCACATGTGTGTGCATACCAAAAGAATCCTAAGAGAATGGAGAAGAAGAAATTGGGGCATGGCCTTCTCTCCTGGGAGTGCTTTCTTTCTTTCTCTCTTTCTGTTTCTCTCTCTCTCTCTCTCAAGCTCACACACCCTATAACAAACTAAAATATAAGAATAAAAAAGGATTATTCTACTATAATAGGGTAATAGCACACACACTTATGGTAATTTCAATACTGGGTCAGGCCATTTGCCGGACCCTTCTCATTTCCATTTATGTAAATCTCACTCAAGGTAATATTATTACTATCCTCTTTATAGATGAAAAACAATGAACAAGGAAACTAATGTTTCATTGCTTTAATATAATTTTGTAATGTGTGAGTATGTGGTACTTTGACAGGTTCTCACTACATTGCAACCCTCCTGCCTCAACTTCTCAAGCTGTGGGGACTACTTGCTTGACTATTTCTGAGTGCCTTCTCTCTGTCAACCAATGTGAGCCATTGGGTTGAAGGTAGTGAGAAAGTAGACCTAGTTTCTACTCTTGAGAAATTTATTTTTACGTAGGGGATAGAGTACAGGGTGCACAACACCAAGTAGATTAACAAATAGGCATGTTCGTGCAGATCGCGACAGTGGAAGGGCGCAATGGGAGAGCTATGTGGAGAGTAAAGGGGGAAGGGAGCCAACCCCAAAGAGATGTCTTTGAAATAGCAGTACCTATCCGAACCTGGAAGGAGGAGAAGAGGGGAGGGAAGTGTCCCAAGGGAGAAGACAGAGGGGACAAAGAACCTGAGGCAGGAATGAGCCTGACTGTTCAAAGATCTATAAGAAGGCTGTTACGAGCAGGGTCCCTTGCCTAAGTCACTAGGATGAGGACCAGAGAGCCTCATCCCAGGCTGCCAGGTGCTAACATCCATGCTCTTTTTCTTTCTCTGTGTTCCTAACTGCTAAGAAAAGAAGCTAACAAGACCAAGATCCTCAGCCTCTGTGTACTCACAAAACACCTTCCTTCTACAAATCTTCAGGGGTGACAGCACTCCTAACAGAAACCTTCACCTTTAAAAACGACCACAAGGAGGCAAAGAAGACAGCAGCCATTTATATTGCTATTCTATGAACACAAACTCCTAAATGAAAAGGACCAAAAGAGAAAGAGAGACTTCCTGCTACCCATCTCAAAATAAGGCTATGTAAGAGTGGAAAACAATAACAGCCAATTACTCCTCTCCCCGACGTGCTGCTAGGTGAATGCTGGTCCCTCCAAATCCTTGCCTGAAAGAACTGCAGGATTTGTTTTTCCGTGTTCTACTGACAGTTCTAACTACTAGAGTAACAAGTTCATCATTGAAGAGAGAAGCATCGTCCTTGACCCCTTATGCAATACCAAGTAACATTCCAGAGCTATGCTTGCATTCTCTCGTCTTTTTTCCTCAGAGCAAACTGAGACATAAGTATTTTTAAAATGCCTCTTCCATAAGGGCTCAGAAAAAGAAACATTTACTCAAATTTACACAATTGAAACTTTAAACACGTGCCTAATTTATTTCAGATTATGGGTTTTTGTTTTTGTTTTTCATTTTCCCAATACAACTGCACTTTTTGAAGCAAGATACTGAGGTAGCATGGCAGAGTGCATGGCATGGAAGGAGAGTAATTTTACTACATGTAATGCCATGCAGATAGCCTCTAGTTTAGTAGTACAGTTATTGAGTACATTAACCAGAACAGGTTAGTGATGGGCTACTTTCCACATAACTGGCAGACAACTGATCCATTTCGATTACCTCAAGATCATTGTTACCTGGGCAGCCCTAGATAATACATAGGAAATCCCGTGTTTTAATTTGGCATTTAAATAAAGCTTCTCTGAATTCCAATCTGTAAGCCAAGGCAGATTCAGCAAATCTCTGAGGATAGCCTCTGGTGTAGGCAAACAATCTGGCACGGAATGCAAACTCCCCCATACAGCCCACGTTAGTGTGCTGAGTCAAACTGCTATAGGAATATAAATCCCTGCCCAGCAGACTTCGGGGCTCCGTGCTTGCTTTCAGAGATCATTTTGTGAAGTGCTGTCCCAATTCTCCTTTTCTACACTAATGGGCAGATTGCCTTACAAGTACAAATCATTATCAAAATAGCCCGGGGATTGGACAGTACCTTTCATCAGCAGTTTCAAATGCGCTAGCTGGATGTGAAGGTAAAAATGAATCAACCTGTTCTATAAGCAGGTAAGCTGAACTACAAGTAAGGTTCTGGAAAAGGCAGTTGTAAATGAGGTCCACAGTCCTCTGAACTGGAGGAAAAAATATTCCAATGCTGAAAGGTGTTACTTTTCTCCATTCCCCCAAGCAGTTCTTCAGATTTAGATTTTCTCTCTCTCTCTTTTAGTTTTCTTGATCATTTTTAAAAATACCAGAATATGAATGTTAGTTTCAAATGTCCCTTTAATACATTACATAAGTAGTTACATTATAT
>NW_006160067.1:640270-647407 GCF_000334495.1 Tupaia belangeri chinensis
AGGAATGCCCAAGTGAAAATTTGTGAATAATATTAAATAAATAATCAAATATATCACTCCCACTTCTGAGTCCCATAATGGGCCCAGCACTGTGCTATGAATTTTGCATAGAACCTGAATATAAAATGGGACATTTCACATTTAGCCCTTGACTGAGCAGTGGCTGCAGTTACTCATCTACAGACCACAGGTAAGGAGTCCCACTGAGTTCCAAAGGTGCCAGTCAGGAGGTTTATCCCTCAGCCACCCAGGTGAACCAAAAGTGGCCACATCATCCCATCCAATTCCTAACAGGGAGTGTGTCTCCTTCTACCAGGTGAGAAAGAGAAGAGAGGATTCTTCACTGTCCACCAGCCAAGAGATGTGAAGCACCAAATAAAAACTTCCAGACCTCTGCAATGCCCAAAAGAAGAAAAGATGGTCATCTCCCTCCAAGGCTAGGTTCCTGAAGACCTATGGAAACCCATAGACCCAGATCAGTACTTTCCTGACAGCAACCCTAGGGAGAGATACCATAGAATCTTGATATGAATCTTCTAGTTTGTCCTGAGTCAACATCAGCAAATTCTGGGCCAGGCACAATGGCTCTGCAGTAACACAGCCCTCGTGTACTAAGGCCACACAGGAAGGTCCCAGCTCTGCATCCCAAGATCTTCCTGTGCACACCTCACATGTGATCCTGGCTGGCTGAGGCTGGGATGGATCATGGTATGAAGGCCCTGTTTGGGTGCCTTTCTCCCTCCCCACTCCTCTCTCTGAATAAACAAGAGATATCTTAGAAAAATTATGTCTGCCCACATTTGTCATGGAAAAGATAAAGGAGTCTCTTTAGGGCAAGTGGCTTCCATGATAGATAACCAGCCAGAGCCATGCTATAGAGACTGCCCAAGGTAAAAGGGTAGGATAAGTACATTGGGGTGAAGTACTGGGACAAGAGCTAGACCAGCTTCAACAAACCAGATGTACACTGTGCTCTGTGTCCAGCGTGGAGGTGTGTGGCAGGTATCTGGTCAACCCGTCTCTTTGCACCTTTGAACCTATGCCATAACAGAGGGAAGGGCAGATAACGTAAGCCAAAATGAAACTTCAAATGTGCCAAGACACAGAAAAGTAATTGATTATCTCCTTCCTCTCCTTCTTAACTCTGGAAGATCTTGAAAAATGAAAAAGCAGAGACGTGAGAAACACTGAAAGGAAACACCACGCTGTCTTCTCAATACAGATGTAGTAGAATTGAGACTGAAGTTTAGAATTTGTGATTATAGTCCAGATAAAAACTTGTAACTATCTGAAGTTCATCTCTATGAAAAGAAAAAGTACCTATTCTTGTTAAAGTGATCTAAAGCTATGGAATTTTCTCTAAACATTGCTAGAGAAAGGAAAGCCTAAAAGAGAATGTTTGAAAGAGATAGTAAAATAAAATTGTTTTCTGATTAAACCACATCATATTTAGCCTCCTCAATCAATACGTTATATTCGTGTTTCTTACCTTTAAAATACCTGACTAAATAGGGTTGAGAGCAATGAACAATTCATCCAAGGTCATGTGGTTTCTCAGGACTGCTCTGGGATGTCTAAGATCTACATGGTTCCAAAGTCTCTTCTTTTCCTGGTACACCATAGAATCCATAAGGGACATGTGAGATTAAACCTGGACTATTCTGAATTTTATTTTTTTTTATATTTTTATTTATTCATTCATTTGTTTTTCATTTGACCAAAGATAGACATAGACACACACACACACAGAGAGAGAGAAAGAGAGAGAGAGACTGAAAGAGAGAAACAGAGAAACCAAGCCACCAGGTCCGGGACTCAAACCATGGTCGCCTGTGTGGGAGTGTCCAGCGCCTTAACCACTAAGCCACCTGCTGGTCCCCCTGAATTTTATTTTATAGAAACAAGTAAATAGATTTATTTATAGAGGTGTGCAAGAAAAAATTTAAGGCACTTACATGTCATGTTTAAATATTAAGACTTTATATTGTCATCTTATTCCTCTTATTCCCTCAATAAAACAGCAATGGAGATTTCACAGGTGGACTGGGAATGGGACAAATATTAAAGGACAATATGAGGGGACATTTCAGGAAGAACAAACAGCAAGAACGAAAGACACAGGATTTCCACCTTCACTTGTTCTTCTTTCTGACTGAAATGCCATCTCCCCACGCACACGTAGCACATCCAAAGTTCACATTTACAGTGAAGATGGGCTGAACTTCCCCAGCCAGTGAGGACCACTCTCCAATTTAATAGTCCATAGCAATTTATACTACATTATTTCTCTTTAATATTATGTCTCCTTGCTGTTGCCCCGTTAGAACCCGTTTAGTGAGTATGATTGTATTCTAGCCATCTTTGAACATCTTGTATCTAGTAGAGCATCTGACACATCACTGACTTGTCAAATACAAGAATAAGTGAATAGAGGCTAGGGTGAGAGAAGGGAAAACATAGTTTTCAAATTATTGAGATAATCAAATATGGTATATAAACACAACAGATTAGTAATCAGACATTAAAAAGAATGAAATTCTGTCATCTAAGGCAATGTGGCTGAGTACGGAGGACTTTGGGTTATGTGAAATAAAGCAGGCAAAGAGAGAAATACCTACCGCCTGTCTCATTCACATGCAGAAGCCAAAAAAGTCCGCAGAGGAGACTAAAACAGTGGTTACTAGATGCTGAAAAGGATGGGTGGGTGGGGGATATGGAGATGTCGGCTAATGGATATGAAATTACAATTAGGAATAAGTTCTGGTGTTGAATAGCACAGCAGGGTAACTATAGTCAACAATAAATTGTGTGTCTATCTATCTAGTATTTTTTTATGCCCTAGGGTACATGTGCATGGGGGAGGGAATGAGGAAAGAGAGAAAGTAAGCAAGCATGCTCCAAATGGATCCTGGTCACACTGCAATCCTTCTCCACTCTTTCTCCATTCTGTCAGGATCCTGGGCACACACATACACATGAACCTGGTGTGCTGCTACTGGGGCCAGGATTCCAACAGAGGTCAGTCACACGGAATCCAGCTCCCTCTACACATTGATAACCACTGCACTACAGTGCTGGCTCTTATAGACCATATATTTTTCAGATAGCTCAAAGAGAGGGTTTTCAATGTTACCAACACAAAGAAATAATAAATGTTTGAGGTGATGAATATGTTCACTTCTCTGATTTGATCATTATACATTCTTTATGCCTAAAAAACTGCACTAAATCATGCAAATAAGTATATAACTATTGTGTCAATTATAATTTTTAAAGTAGATTTAAAACTTTGATAATTATTGGCCTGGATCTTTCATATGCATTAAAATAAAATGTTAGCAGCATATACAGGACTCCCTTTTGTATCATTGTTTGTTTGTGTGTTTTTGGGGGGTTTGTTTGTTTTCCATCCAGCCTATGTCTTTTAATTGGATAACTTAATCCATTAACATTCAACATTATTATCAATATTTATAGAATTATCCCTGGCATTTTGTTAGTCATTTTCTCAGTTGTTTTGTGTTTTCTTATTTCTCTTTATTACCCTTTAATTTTCTTAATATAGTATTCCCTTCAGTATTTCTTGAAGAGCTGATCTAGTGTTATTATTCTTTTGGTTTTTGTTTATCTGAGAATGATTTTATTTCTTCTTTACATTTGAAGGGTAATCTTGCCAGATATAGTATTCATGATTAATTTTTTCTTTTAGTGTTTGAATTTTTGTTTTTCTATTAGTGTTTTGAATATGTCCTCCCAATCTTTCCTGGTCTGCATTGTTTTAGTTCAATCTTACGCTAGCTTAATAGGATAACCTTTGTAAGTAACTTGACGCTTCTCTCTTTCCATTTTTTGGAATATTTTATTTCTCCTTCATTTTTATATTAACCTTTTAATGTTGATCTATTTGGTGTTCTTTGGATCTGGATGTATATATGTTTCTCTAGATTTGAAATTTTTTTATATATTTCATAGAAGAGGTTTCCTATGCCTTTACCAGTCTCTTCATCTTCTGGGATACCCATTATACAAATTTAGAGCATTTAATGCTATCTAGTATTTTTGGTATGTTATCCATTTTATTGTCATTTTTATTCCTTTTTGTGGATTAGTCTATGTCAGAGACTTTGTCTTCAAGGCCAGAGATTTGTTCTTATGCATGACTCCATCTGCTGTCAATGTTTTCTAGAGATATTTTGATTTTTTTGTTTATATTCTTCATCTCCAGAAGTTCTGTTTGATTCTTTTATAGGGTATTTATTTCTCTATTGAATTTCTTCTTCATGTCACTGAATGATTTTCTCATCTCCTGGAATTGACTATCTGTTTTCTCTGAATATTCACCTGCAGAAGAATGAAACTAGACCTCTCTATCTCACCATTAACAAAAATCAATCTAAAATAGATCAAAGATCCAAACATAAAATCTCAAGCCATAAAACTACTAGTGAAAAATATAAGGAAAATTCTTGCAACACTGGAGTAGGAAATTAAAGAAGACCCCTAGAGGAGGGGCAATAATCCCCAAAAATAAACTAAATTAGGCTAAAAAGCTCCTGCACAGAAAAAGAAACAATAATCAGAGTGAAGAGACAAGCCTCAGAATGAGAGAAAATACTTTCAAACTATGGTTCAGATAAAGGATAAGTAACGAGAATATGCAGGGAATTCAAGCAGGTTACCCACTTAAAAAAATCCAATTAAAAAAATGGGCAAGTGAGCTGAACAGACAACTTTCCAGGAAGACATACAAATGGCCAAAAAGCATAGGAAAAGATGCTCAGCATGGACAATATGAGGGGACATTTCAGGAAGAACAAACAGCAAGAACGAAAGACACAGGATTTCCACCTTCACTTGTTCTTCTTTCTGACTGAAATGCCATCTCCCCACGCACACGTAGCACATCCAAAGTTCACATTTACAGTGAAGATGGGCTGAACTTCCCCAGCCAGTGAGGACCACTCTCCAATTTAATAGTCCATAGCAATTTATACTACATTATTTCTCTTTAATATTATGTCTCCTTGCTGTTGCCCCGTTAGAACCCGTTTAGTGAGTATGATTGTATTCTAGCCATCTTTGAACATCTTGTATCTAGTAGAGCATCTGACACATCACTGACTTGTCAAATACAAGAATAAGTGAATAGAGGCTAGGGTGAGAGAAGGGAAAACATAGTTTTCAAATTATTGAGATAATCAAATATGGTATATAAACACAACAGATTAGTAATCAGACATTAAAAAGAATGAAATTCTGTCATCTAAGGCAATGTGGCTGAGTACGGAGGACTTTGGGTTATGTGAAATAAAGCAGGCAAAGAGAGAAATACCTACCGCCTGTCTCATTCACATGCAGAAGCCAAAAAAGTCCGCAGAGGAGACTAAAACAGTGGTTACTAGAGGCTGAAAAGGATGGGTGGGTGGGGGATATGGAGATGTCGGCTAATGGATATGAAATTACAATTAGGAATAAGTTCTGGTGTTGAATAGCACAGCAGGGAAACTATAGTCAACAATAAATTGTGTGTCTATCTATCTAGTATTTTTTTATGCCCTAGGGTACATGTGCATGGGGGAGGGAATGAGGAAAGAGAGAAAGTAAGCAAGCATGCTCCAAATGGATCCTGGTCACACTGCAATCCTTCTCCACTCTTTCTCCATTCTGTCAGGATCCTGGGCACACACATACACATGAACCTGGTGTGCTGCTACTGGGGCCAGGATTCCAACAGAGGTCAGTCACACGGAATCCAGCTCCCTCTACACATTGATAACCACTGCACTACAGTGCTGGCTCTTATAGACCATATATTTTTCAGATAGCTCAAAGAGAGGGTTTTCAATGTTACCAACACAAAGAAATAATAAATGTTTGAGGTGATGAATATGTTCACTTCTCTGATTTGATCATTATACATTCTTTATGCCTAAAAAACTGCACTAAATCATGCAAATAAGTATAAAACTATTGTGTCAATTATAATTTTTAAAGTAGATTTAAAACTTTGATAATTATTGGCCTGGATCTTTCATATGCATTAAAATAAAATGTTAGCAGCATATACAGGACTCCCTTTTGTATCATTGTTTGTTTGTGTGTTTTTGGGGGGTTTGTTTGTTTTCCATCCAGCCTATGTCTTTTAATTGGATAACTTAATCCATTAACATTCAACATTATTATCAATATTTATAGAATTATCCCTGGCATTTTGTTAGTCATTTTCTCAGTTGTTTTGTGTTTTCTTATTTCTCTTTATTACCCTTTAATTTTCTTAATATAGTATTCCCTTCAGTATTTCTTGAAGAGCTGATCTAGTGTTATTATTCTTTTGGTTTTTGTTTATCTGAGAATGATTTTATTTCTTCTTTACATTTGAAGGGTAATCTTGCCAGATATAGTATTCATGATTAATTTTTTCTTTTAGTGTTTGAATTTTTGTTTTTCTATTAGTGTTTTGAATATGTCCTCCCAATCTTTCCTGGTCTGCATTGTTTTAGTTCAATCTTACGCTAGCTTAATAGGATAACCTTTGTAAGTAACTTGACGCTTCTCTCTTTCCATTTTTTGGAATATTTTATTTCTCCTTCATTTTTATATTAACCTTTTAATGTTGATCTATTTGGTGTTCTTTGGATCTGGATGTATATATGTTTCTCTAGATTTGAAATTTTTTTATATATTTCATAGAAGAGGTTTCCTATGCCTTTACCAGTCTCTTCATCTTCTGGGATACCCATTATACAAATTTAGAGCATTTAATGCTATCTAGTATTTTTGGTATGTTATCCATTTTATTGTCATTTTTATTCCTTTTTGTTGATTAGTCTATGTCAGAGACTTTGTCTTCAAGGCCAGAGATTTGTTCTTATGCATGATTCCATCTGCTGTCAATGTTTTCTAGAGATATTTTGATTTTTTTGTTTATATTCTTCATCTCCAGAAGTTCTGTTTGATTCTTTTATAGGGTATTTATTTCTCTATTGAATTTCTTCTTCATGTCACTGAATGATTTTCTCATCTCCTGGAATTGACTATCTGTTTTCTCTGAATATTCACCTGCAGAAGAATGAAACTAGACCTCTCTATCTCACCATTAACAAAAATCAATCTAAAATAGATCAACGATCCAAACAT
>NW_006160067.1:647473-671198 GCF_000334495.1 Tupaia belangeri chinensis
AGGGAAAGATTTTTTAAATAAGACCCCTAGAGGAGGGGCAATAATCCCCAAAAATAAACTAAATTAGGCTAAAAAGCTCCTGCACAGAAAAAGAAACAATAATCAGAGTGAAGAGACAAGCCTCAGAATGAGAGAAAATACTTTCAAACTATGGTTCAGATAAAGGATAAGTAACGAGAATATGCAGGGAATTCAAGCAGGTTACCCACTTAAAAAAATCCAATTAAAAAAATGGGCAAGTGAGCTGAACAGACAACTTTCCAGGAAGACATACAAATGGCCAAAAAGCATAGGAAAAGATGCTCAGCATCCCTTGTCATAATGGAAATGTAAATCAAAACGACAATGAGATACCATTTAACCCCAGTCAGAATGGCTATGGCCAAAAAAGAGAAAGAATGATGAGTGCTAAGAAAAGGGAACCCCCCCTACACAGTTGGTGGAAATGTAAATTAGTGCAGCCACTGTGGAAAATAACATGGAGATTCCTCAGAAACCTACAAATAGAACCACCATATGGTCTAGTAAGACCACTCCTGGGTCTTTACCCAAAGGGCAGGAAAACATTCACTCAGAAAGACACGTGTACATCCATATTTATCACAGAATTATTCACAATTGCTAAGACATGGAATCAACCTAAATACCCAAGAATGGAAGGCTAGATTTTAAAAATATGGTACATATACACTATGGAACTCTACTCAGCCAGTAAAAAGGGAAAAAAAGGAATCCTGACACTTGCTGAAAAGTGGATAGAGGAGTTAATGCTAAGCAAAAAAATAAGCCAGAGTATGAAAAGCAGACATTGTATGTCCCCTTCAACATGTTCCAAATGTCTGCACTTTCTGGCAGAAATGGAAAGGTTGGAAGATATAACAGCAGAGATGGTAAGTGAAGATATCAGAGCCTGCAAAGAAGGTGTGGGTAGTGGAACAGGGAAGAGATAAGCTCATTTAACAGACACAGCGATGGAAAGTTACCTGCAGAGGATGATAAATATGGTAATATCTTTGAATTGATTGGTATACAAGGCATAAATGCTTTGAGAAATCGATATTGTATATTGTTAAGATGTACAATAATTAAATGTAAAAATAAAATTTAAAAACCAAATTTCCACTTTAATAAAAAATTCACTCATTTAAAAAATAAGGCTTTCCTTTCCCCCAGAAAAAATAATAATATTAATAAAAATAAGACAAATGTGACATAAGTACAAAATAATGGCTTAAATTTTCAGATAACTGTTCAATCCACAATAAACAACTCTAAACACCACCTTTAAAGTAAAATAATTAAGATAAGATGCACCTGTGAGAAGAAACCCTTTTATGAAATAATTCAAAATTAATGAATCCAGAATAAATTCCAGGAAAAGCACTCATATTTTTGAGAAAGAAAGAAGTGAGGTTTGGTTGGTCAGTTAGTTGTGGAGGAAGGTTTGAATCATGGAGTAAAGCAATATTCACACACATGCTGAAACTTGGATGATGTAGCCTCCTCTGTGAAGATAAATTTAAACTGGAAATGGTGCACTTTTTGTATGTAAATGTCCTAATTTAATATTCACTTTATTGTGTTAATAATGTTCCTCCCCGAGATGTCTGTGCCCTAATCCCTGGGACCTACAAGGTTTAAGGTTGTTCATCAGTTGACCTCAGAATAGACTAGCCTGGATTACTCGGTGAACTCAATGTAACCACTTAAAAGTGAAGGAGAGGAGACCAGCAGGTAGCGTGGTGGTTAAGGCACTGGACACTCCCGCATGGCCAACTGCAGTTCAAATACCGGAACTGGTGGCTTGCTTTCTCACTTTCTCTCTTTCTCTCTGTTTATCCTTCTCTGGTCAAATTAAAATAAACATGAATGAATAAAATAAAATAATTATTAAAATAAAAAGAAGACGTGAAGGAGAAGGACAGAAAGGGAGGCCCAAACCAAGGAAACTGAAATGTTGTTTCTGGTTTGGAAGACCGAGGAAGGGTCACTCAGCCAAGGAATGCAATTAACCTCTAGCAGGTGAGAAAGGAAAAGAAACACATTCTTGCCTAAATCATCCCCAGTGAACACAGCCCTGCTAACATCTGTATTGTAGTTCAACGATACTCGTTTCAAATTTCTGACCTCCACAAATGAAAGGTAATAAATGTGCTTTGTTGTAAACCACTACATTAATGGTATTTTGTTACAGCAGCAGTAAAAACACTAATGCAGATATTAAAGACCACATACATTAATGTAATTGAATGGTGATATTTGATAGAAATTCAAACACAGGAAGATAGTCCATCTCTCACAGTACCGACTGGTTTATGAAGCTAGTCACAAAGAAAAGAATCTCAAGCCTTCAAAAGTGTTTGTACGTCACATGGCTTGTTTATTGTGGTTGTATATGTGTTTCCTTCATCAGTGTTTCATCATTGCCTGTCTATTACCCTCCTCTCTCCTTATATGTAGCACTGAAACTAACACAGGGACCTGTCTGTACCTCCAGATAACGGCGTACTTGCACTTCATGCCATCAATTATCACTTGCTGGTTTTCAAGAATGCTTTCCTTGTCTCCAAGTCAAAATCCATATTTGTAGCTGACAAGTAAAGCTATTTTCTAGGCGTGGCCTTGTTTTGTTCATTTGCTCTAGGAAACTATTCCTGGAATAATTGGAATCCATTGTGTGTATGGAAGATTATCGTGAAATGGCCCCCAATTAGGGCTTGGCATTATTACATGTGCATGAAGCAAAGTGTAGCCTAAGGACATCCGCCCATAGGAGCTAGGGAGGAAAAGAAAGGAAGATGAGGGCATGTTGGTCTAGTGCCCAGACACAGCCAGGCTCTCTATAGCCATGTGAAAAGGGAGCTCTGTGTGAGTTAAACAAGCTATTTCTACGACATCTAGGCACCTAGTAAATGTTTTCATTTGTTCTAATTACCTAAAATTCAAACTATGCCAATGCAGAGAGACCATCTTGAGGAAAGCAAATGGACTTGTGTCTTTTCCTTCTATTCGGCATCTCACGGGGGTCATTTTAAGCCCTCTGTAATATTCCTCCGAGGAGGCATGCTCTTACTCTAGACAGTAACCTGTAACATTATGTCATGTTCAGGTGGTTTGTGGTCCTGTTGGGAAGTCTTATTAATCATCTAGGTTCCACAAAATACCATTTCTCAAGTTGGCTTGAATATAAAGGTTGTCAGAAAATGACCTGAACAGAAACATTCTGTCCCTTTCCTGCGCCTCACCTCCCACACATGCCTACTCTTTTTTCCCATAAACATCTAGAATGTGCACGTTAAAACCCTCTCTCCATCTCTTTTCACCCAATGAAAAATGCATCAAATTGAAAATGTTAGTATCTTCTATAACCAAGTGCCCACATTCATTCCATATGCAATAAATGGTGAACCCTGAGAGAGTTCCCATTCTAGAGTTTGCGAGAAGAGAACAGTTTTGTGACAGCTGGCTGTAAGCGCATTCTTTCCAGCATCCCTCTGACCTTTACAGAGACAGGCATTTCGGTAGTAATGAAATCCTTAGTCTCTATCGACAGGAAAAGACTCCATGGATGACAATTTTTATCACATAGTAAATTGTCCCAAATGCAGCTAACATAGCAGTAGTTTTGTCAAGTAGAAGTCTCAAAATGGAGCTTAAGCTGCCAATAAAATCTTTAAAAATAAAATGAAGTAAGAACAGCAAAGCCATCCTTGGCATATATCTGGCTTTATGCCATCTCCCCTGAAGTTCAAATACTAAAAGATGCTTTATGCCAAAATAAATTGTTCCCTTGCCAAGCGTGGAGGCTCAATGTCAAACCCTATTTCCTTCATAGGCCTCTATGAGCGTCCATTGAAAAGTCAGTCTAACCTCACTCCATTAGTATCTCCCATACTGTAGCCAACACTGGTTACTTATAGGTATGCCTTTCCTTCTCTATTAAACCTCACCTTTCTTCATCCATCTTACACTTGGAACATTATTCTGCCTCTTTTTAGAGCCCTAAAGATAAATCATCACTTTATCTGATTTCTTTTATAGGTTGTCTTAGTCAGAATTGGGGTAAGTACCTTGGTGTCCTTAACTAGCCAATGCTAAGTTTCATTCCCTTTCATTAGAATATCATGCATTAGTCTTTTGTCTTCTAGCTGATATATATAATCTACATAACACTAGTTTTATTTTTCTGTTGCTAGTGAATATAGAAAAAAAGTTCAATCATACCTGTCATGAGAAATTTCAACTAAAACCTAGATATCTTTATACTTTGAGGTTTGTGCTGATGGCCTTAAGATCCCAGGAGTTTCCAGAGAGACAATATAAGAATTGTCTGGAAACAAATGTCTCCAAGTTAGTAACAGAGCTGAAGCAGACATTCATCCCTAATTTTTTTTTTTTGAGTTTTTGTTATAAGGCATGTGCTCTTCAGAGATAGAGGGAGAAAGACAAAGTGAAAAATCATCCCAAGTGATGGCCATGCTGCAATCCCTTCTCCTTCATTCGCCTCTCAGGATTTTCAGCAATCCTACACATGCACCCAGCATGTGGGCATCAAGTCCAGGACTTGAACCCCTCAGTCAGACATGTGAGATCCAGCCACTCCTACCACTGCACCACTGGCTGGGCTGGCCTTCATCCATATTACCTCTGATCAAAATAATATGGAGCAGAGATAAAACTCTGACACGACCAACTGATGTTACAGTGAGAAAGGTGACTGTTGCCTTTGTGGTTATTATAATCGTATATGCTTTCTTCGAAATTAGACTTTTAGCTGGGCAAGGGGAATCTTTACTGAGTTCCCATGGTTCAGTTGACCATTAGTCATATTGCTCAGGTTTCCATGAGCCAGAGAGAGTTCTGTCTTTATTGTCCAGAGTTGAAGTACCCACAGCTATGGCTCCTAAACAAAGGGTCCTGGTATTACTGCAAATATAGGATATGTTTAAGGATATCTATTTTTAGAGTCCTGTTTTGTGGAGTAATTTAGTGTCTGCTTTAAAAAAATTACTTATAAATGACTTGGTGCAAGATGCATTTATAGCAGTGTTATATTTGTTTCTGTTTCTCCCATAGCACTTCCTATCTAGTGATACTTCAGTGTATGTTAGATAAATGAACAGGCATATACAAATAGTGTTAGCTTTTTCTTACTAAAACCAGTATTTTCATACACATCACCGAGCATCTATCATCATTTGACCTAGTTGCCTTAATTATCACTTCTTTGACCTCCTTAAATAGGTTAAGTTCCCCATTTTAAATGTTGTCACAGAACTTATGTTGTTCCATTCTAAAACTCTACATAAATATAATTACTTTGTTGAATTATCAGATCAAATAATTATCTAGATTGTTTGTACCCTGGGTACAAAAATCACGTTCATCCTTACAATAAGGTGTTCATATATTATTAAATACTTATAAATGACTAAATACAAGTATAATTGGATATTCTGCAAAGTAGTGCCCAAAGAAATAGTATTTTATTTCTATATTTGTTTGGAGATATTTTTAGTCTTTTAAATTTAATTAGGTAATACATTTGTACTTAATGCGATGTGTTGTCACACCTGCATGAAACCTTGGCAGGAGAAAAGCTAACTTGCTACCAGGGTATGTAATCCTCAGGAGCTATTCTGAAGTATTGTCTTCAAACTTCAGCTTCCCATCATCTGCATCCAATTTTGTAACCAGACTAGATGATGTTATAATCTCCAAATACTTAGTGCTTGTTTGTGCTTCTGTGAACTACTTCAAATTCCTTGTGGAATGGGGAAGTAAATAAATAACTAATGTTATTTAGATAAATCCTTGGGTGCCCTTGTCGCCTCTGCTTTCCCTGCTTTCTCTCTTTGCTAACCTCTAAGGTTTAGCTCAAATACCTTCTCCTCCATGAAGAAGCTTTTCCTGATATTCAGCCCACACCACCCCTGGAAAACAAAGCAGAATGAATCACTCATTTTTTTTATGCTTCCACAGCTCGAAGATACTTCTATATTTTATCTTATCCTATTATGGTCCATTATTCATCAGTCTCACTCTTGCTCTGTAAGTTTAAGGAGCTCATGAAACAGGAATGGATAGCACCTGTCCCAGGGCAAGCAGGACTTAGACCAGTGATGAGCACGTAATGGGCACAGTTATCTCGGGTCTTCTGCTTCAGGGTCTTACAAAGCTGCACTGGAGGTGTCACCAGGGCTATGTTCATCCAAGACTCAAGTGGGAAAGATCTTCCCAGTTCACCAGGTTGTTAGCAGTATTCCATTTCTGGCAGGCTTAGCTGAAGGGCCTCAAGTTTCTTGCGGGCTGTTAGCTGGAGACAGCCCTCAATCTCTCAATATGTACCCCTTCCATACAGCAGCTCATGGCAAGGTAACTCATTTCTTCAAAGCCAAAAGGGAGCAAAAATTGATACTCAGCATGGTGGGCATCATGACAACCTTGTATTCCCAAATGAATCCTTTCACCTTCACGACAGTCCACTGGTTAGAAACAGGTCATGTCCTGCCCAGACTCAAGGTGGAAGAATCCTGGGAATGACCCTGGAACTGTGCCAAAGCTTCCTTGGAATAGCAGGAACATGGGGCAGAGGAGAAGGTTCTAGAGCCCAAATGGTACAACACAATGTATCCATTCGAATCAGACCAAAACAAAGATGCATAAAGAAAACAAGTTTTGGTCTCCTTGTATGGTGCTCATATTTGTGTAATCATGCAAACCTCAGCTATAAAGAGCAAGCAGTTTTCATTCCTTACTGTGAGGGTAAATCATTATTCCTTAATCAGATGTCTTCTTAAATTCTGTATTATGGCTAGGTGATGGTGCAGTGGCCATGTAACAGGGCTCACATGGGAAAGATACCAAACACACATCAAGGGACTTCCTTGAGCATGCCAGGTGCATGTGTGTGCAGCTGTGATCTGGGTGGGCAAAGACTGCGATGGACTGCAGCCTGAAGACCCCACTGGGAGTGCTTGTGTCTCAGCCTCTCTATAGCTCCTCATAAAGGAATTAAACTTTAAAGTTATTTTATATTAATTTATAACTATTTTGCTTTTATTTTAGTTTTATTTCATATTTACAATTTGTATTTTTATTTATTTAATTGAATAACTTCTTAGTTTCAGAAGTGGAGTATAAGCAGCCACTTTGTCCCCTTAAATACCAGTAAGTAGTCTTTTCAGAGCACAGATGAGGTTTATAACCAGAGAAATAACCATTTGTCTCCTCTTCGAGGGATCCAAACAGGCATAGTTCAGAGCCAGCCTGGCACTAAAGAGCTGGACCACCCAGATGCAGGAAACTCAGTCCTGGGTGAGACCACTAGCTCAACAGTAAGTCCTGTGCACACAGGGCTGGGTCCCACATGGGAAACTGAGGTTCAAATCCTGGCCTGAAAACCACACTAAGTGTGGATGGCTTGAAAACCACACTAAGTGTGTGCACTTGTGTCTCCAAAGTCCTAAGAGCTTAGAAAAATGGAGAAAGAGGACTACAGCGTGGCCATGCCCCATGGGGCAGTAAGTCCTGTGCACACAGGGCTGGGTCCCACATGGGAAAGTGAGGTTCAGATCCTGAAAACCACACTAAGTGTGGGCACTTGTGTCTCCAAAGTCTAAGAGCTTAGAAAAATGGAGAAAGAGGACTACAGCGTGGCCATGCCCCATGGGGGTTGCTTTCTGTCTCTCTCTCTCTCTAGCAAGCACTTGTGTCCCCTCTGGCAATGTGCAAAAGGAAGGGAGGAAGAGAGGAAGGGAGGATGTGAAAAGGGAAGAAAGAAAAGGGAACGAAGAGAGGAAAGAGGGAAAAGAAGCATGATCCTTTGGAAAAGCACTGCTACTCGCTAATCCCAATCACACCTTTCAAACAAAACATTTGTGCCTGAACAGAAAGTGCTGTGTACCAGGCAAGTGTAACCACCACTGATACACGACTTTAATATTTGTGTTAAACCTCAAAACCTTCAAATATTTCAGGAAAGAGTCTGAAGTCCAAACAAAGGCAGCTTTTGTTAAGATAAGTTTCCTTAGGTGGGATTTTTGATTTAGGACTTTTAAAATAAGGTATTTTCCCTGGAAACCTCTTACCAAGGCAAACGCAAAGGTAAATATTCCTTCAGATATGACTATAAATAGAAATAAAGTCAAGTTGCTCCTAAATAACTGTTGCATTTTGAGGTATATGATGCAGGTAAACAATGCCTGATGAAATGTGTGTGTGTGCGTGTGTGTGTGTGTGTGTGTGTGTGTGTGTTTTAATGGTAATTTAAAGGTCTTCATGTCATCTGAAAATATTAGATTAAAATTAATTAACTTCTTCATGATGTACCAAGACAATTTAAAAATCCAAAGAGTTTTTTCCTTTGTCCCTGACTATTGGGATTATGTTTATATTTTTAAAAATAATTGAAACACAAAATCAGTAGTTGCAATTACACTCAGTTTAGACAAGGAAGCCTGCTTTGACTTGGAACTCTCGCATAAACTAATCTGATTTTATCATAGTCCTCCTCTGACAAGCAGAGAGGAAAAATTGAAGTTAAAAAATCTCAAAGCCATTCTCTCTTCTAATAGTCCTGCTTTTGGCCATTGGTATATTTTACACCAACAGTTATCTTGGAAATACTTAAACAGAATCCTCTAAAATATGTAAATATTTATGATTTATGACACTTAAAAGGTATCCTACACTTGCACTTAAAACCTTATTTGATGAAGTTCATGACTCACACTTGCAGTAACGGGGTGATAAGCAATCATTTTATTTATTTGTTTGTTTCTTTCACTTTTTCCCCAGGTAAACTTTCCTTTCCTGTGCTTGCCTACCCTTTCAAATTAAATGTCTTGAATGGAGTTTTCCTTAGAACACTTTCAACATCAGATTCCTTCATGCATTCTGATATAAGATAACTGGTATAGGGTTTTTTTTCCTCCCTCTCCCTAAAGCCTTTCCAATATAATTCAAAAGAGAGCACTCACCAATGCCCATGTGAGTCATTGCTTACTTGGCATCATCATTGTAGGGCATAAAAATGTGGGTGCATGTAAACAAATCTTCAAAATAAAGATGCCCAAATGGTTTGTTATTCACGTATCAGAAACCATTTCTTCCTGTCCTTAAAAGAGAAAGCAGTCCTTTGCATATACTTGCTATCTGCTTCAATACCCAAAGCCAAACTGTAGAACTTAACATAAAGCCAGGGAAAATTAGTCCTAATTGAATGGTCTTTGGTATACAAAACAAGAGCAATGCTTGCCACTCATTTTATAAATGAGAAGTTATATGGGCCACCTGTGGAGAAGCATAACCTAATTCTTTTCCTATTTTAAAGTTATTTAGACCGCATATTCCTAAAGAAAAGAAATCACTAACTGATACAGCATGAAATTGCCCTGGCTCTAAATAAATTGCATGACTAGCAAGTTAGGTTTAACAACACTTAAGCGCTCTTAGTCACCCCTCAAGATCAATACCGGAAATGAAGCAATTTTGAGAAAATGAATCCTATTTAACTTACAAAGATAGAATTTATGAGGTCTTAGTAGAACATGGTACTTCGAAATTGATAAATGCACGTGTAGTTAAGGTGACCAAACACTTCACTTTGTAGCTCCTGCTCAGAGCATCCCTTTTCACCCTCGCATTGCCCATGTCGAGTATATGGTCAACTGTTTCCAATTGTCAAGGTTTTCATGACAGCAGTCGGCAAAGGCTATAGAACTCTTAGGCAACAATTAGAACATCTCTGTTTTTGTGAACTGCTTCTTAAGATGTTCAATTGCCAACCTTTAAATAGAGTAGCATAAAATGTCAAAATTAGTCACCAAGGTATCTACGTGGAGAACCTTTTCATGAATATGGAAATGAAAGCTTTTAATACCGATCTAACCAGTAATCTTCCTGGCCCAGAACTGTTCTCGTCATGGATGTTGAGGCAGATGTTACGAAGTGGCAGCTTCGGCGCTGAAAAAAAATCCCATAGGTACTTCTTGAAAGGATCTAAACATTCTGAAATTGGCAGATTTCATATAAAAATATAGAGTTTCAGCTTTTTTAAAAAAAGCCAAATATCGGGCAACATTGACCCAAATTCCCACAGGGTAATCACAGGCAAGACCTAGCTAGCAGCTGCCTTTTCTTACCTAGGACGCTTTCTGGCATATGACAGTCCCCCATCATTATTCTATGCCCAAGCTCCTCTACTCATTAAATTACCAGCCTGGCTCCCAGAGGCATTTGAATTTTTGCTACTCCAGGGTTTGAAAATGAGAGCAGTCGTCATCACGTTTGCTTCGTGTCCTAACACTACTGTCCTATTACTGCCTATTTTGCCAGGCCTTAGGTTAACTCTGTGATATTTCTTGAACCTGTTAGTGGCACTTCTTCCTTTTAAATTTTGTTCCTCTTAAAGTGGAGTGCTCCTTACGGCTCTATCATGACTATTTTACTTGCCTCATTATCCGTGGACAAATCCAATCATATCTCGTGCCTCAATTCTTTGTAAATTTCTTAAATTTCTATCTCTATTCCAGACCTCTTTTCTGACCCCCGGGTCAATATATCAAACTCCATAGATGCCAGTTCCACTGAAACACTCTACAGATACTACTAACTAAATAGGGCAAAAACACACCATCCTTTTCAAAACTGCCTGCTTGCTTATGCTCATCTCAGGGCATGACTGGCTACCTGATAGAAATACCTGACAGCTCTCTTTTAACCCACACCCTGTTGTATTGATTCTACATTCATATCTTTATTGTGTACCTATGGAGTTTGACATTTTCTTAATCAATATTCTTATTACTTACCAACCTGTACACATTCTTTGAGTTATTTTCCCTGCATGTAATCTCTCAGCTCTCTAGTCTACTCCTGGCATGCCACAAGCATGAACCTTTCAAATAATAGATGTAATTACTTTATACTGTCTACTTTATCCTTCTGCTTTAATTCATTGAATTCAGGATGAAAATCAAATTATCTGAGCATAAAAAGTCATTTACAATGCACTGCTGGTCAGCCTCAAGCCCATCGCTCTTCTATCTTGTTATATAAAATAATTCTCTGTGAAAAGTATGTCACTTTAGGCTTCTGACTATGATGAGGATTCCTCCATTCCACACAGAGGCAAAACTACTTTCTGAAGTCTCAAGTAACTTTTATCTATAGTAAGCCCTACTACCGTGCTCATGTCAACATCAGGTACTCCTGTGCTACATATCCCTCCACCATATTGTACATGATTGTATGCACCTGGTTTGCTTATTTACTTACCTGACTCCCAACCAAACTGAAAAAGTCCTAGAAGACAAAAATGGTTAAATAAAGATATAGATATATACACATATATATGAACATACATACACATGCACACACACATGTGAATATATCACATATACACACACGAATATATACATGTGTACATATACACAAACATGAATATGTATACATATATACACATATATGAATATATATGTGTGCATATATACATATATTGATATATACACATGTACATATATACACATATGTGGATATATATGTACGTATATATACACACACATATACATATACGCTTGTACATTTTATATATATATGTACAAGTATATATATTCATTCTTTAAATTTAATTAACCATAGGATATGTGTGCTTGCCAGAGAGAGAGAAACAGACAAAAAGAAAGAGAAAGAGGGAAAGTAAAACATCACCCATGACCATGCCACAATCCTTTTTCTTCCATCCTACTCTCAGGATTTAAAAATGCATGCACACATAACCAGTGTGTTTTGCAAGCTGCTGAGCCCAGGATTCAAACAGTACAGTCAGCCAGGTGGAATCCAACCACCTTAATCACATCACCTAGTTGGCCCTATATTTTAACTGAAAATACCACAGTGCCTGGAACACCAGCACTCAACACAGGTAAATATTTTTTTAATTACGTACTTATTTTATTCAATATTCTTATTTTTCAATTTGCTATAGATATATGTGCTCACCAGAGAGAAAGAGAAAGAAACAAGCCACCAGGTCTAGGATGTGAACTGTGGTCACCCAAGTGGGAGTCCAGTGCCTTAACCACCACGCCACCAGCTGGCTCCCAGATAAGTATTTGTATATGATTGAATGAATTTGTCTAGTTCAGTGGTTGCCATAGCTTGAATATGTCCCCCTACGCCTGAAATTCATGCGTTGGTACTTGATTGTCCTGTCTGTATTGTAAAGGTGTGAAGTAGAAACTTCATTCACTCTGGAGTCCCAGAGTGAGGCCCAAGGGGCAGTGACCACTTGTGGAGACCGCAACACAGAGGCAACAATCTCTTAACTAGATCCATGCTGTCTTATGACACCCAGTGAGTCCGAGCTTTCATGGAAAGAGAATGGTTCTCACAAGAGCTAGTTATTAAAATAGAATCAGTAAAGGGACCAGCCGTTAGTGTAATGGCTGTGTCACTGAACTCCTATGTAGTCAAACGTGGTTCAAGTCCTGGACCCAGTGGCTTAAACTCACGCCGGGCGCATGTGCATGCATGCCCAAGATCCTGAGAGGAGAATGGAGCAGAAGGAATTGCAGCGTGGCCATCCTCACTGGGGAGGGGTGATTTCTCACTTTCTGCCTCTCTGTCTCTGTCTCTCTGGCGAGTACACACGCCCTATAGCAAAAATCTCTTAAAAAAAAAAAAAACAGAATCAGTCATGATCTCATGAACGAACTCTCTCTCTCTCTGCACACAACCACCATCCTCTGTGCTCCCCTCAGCCATGCTGTAGGCCTAGAACTTCAGACTTTGCAGCCACCGCAATTGTGAGTTTGTAGATGAGCTTCTATCTTCTTTATTAAATGACCCAGGCTCAGGCATTTTGGTTTTTCTGGGGGGTTGTTTATTTTTTGTTTTTTGGGGTTTTTTTGAGAGGTTTTTGCTATAGGGCGCATGCGCTCGCCAGACAGACAGAGAGAGACATAGAGACAGAAAGCGAGAAATCACCCCTCAGGGGGGATGGTCACGCCGCAATCCCTTCTCCTCCATTCTCTTCTCGGAATCTTGGGCACCCACGCACACGACCGGGTCCAGGATGCGAACCGAGGTCAACTACATGGGAATCCAGCGACATAGCCATTATGCTAACTGCTGGTTCCCAAAGCAAGAAATCACCCCCCACGGGGATGGCCACACCACAATCCCTTCTCCTCCATTCTCCTCTTGGGATCTTGGGCACGCACACACACGCGCCAGCTCTGAGTTTTAAGCCACCGGGATGGGAACCGTGGTCAACTACACGGGAGTCCAGTATTTCTGTTAGCAGCGCAAAAACAGATTAAGACAGTGGTCTTTGAAAACGGGTGAAACTTAATTGATTATACAGCCAATATACCCAGCCTCTGGAAATGTGGGTGTAGTGAGAATTCTCTATTTTAAAAGAATTCTTTTCCCAATATTACTTCTTTGAAATTTCAGGAGAAGGGGCTGGTGTCTTTACTTGTGTGATAAGTTTTGGTGATGACATTGTTGGATTCCTGATACATACCAAAAGTTTTTTGTTGGTTTGTTTGTTTGTTTGTTTGAGAGGTTTTTCACTATAGGGCATGTGCACTTGCCAGACAGACAGAGAGAGACAGAGAGACAGAAAGCGAGAAATCACCCCCCCAGAGGGGATGGCCATGCCACAATCCCTTCTCCTCCATTCTCCTCTCGGGATCTTGGGCACGCACGCACATGCGCCTGGCATGGGTTTTAAGCCACCAGGTCTGGGACGTGAACTGCGGTCTACTTCGTGGGAGTCCAGCGACATAGCCATTACAGTGATATATCTCATATTCATTTTCAGTTATTGTTATTGATGGTAGAACCCTAACTAGTTTGATCTTCCCTTGTGTAAGCTGATCAGTTTATGTCATGTTAGTTTCTCAACAGTGTCACCTCTGGCCTTAGAGTAATTATGAAATCTATAACTTTGGATGGTAAACCTATATTTAAATTTTTTTTCTCAATCAGTATTACTTTCATCCAATATTATACTGGAGACTCTAGCTAGTACAACAGTGAAAGAGGATTAAAAAGAAGAAGAAAAGGGACCAGCAGATGGCACAATGGTTATGTTGCTAGACACCCACATAGTCAACTGCAGTTCAAGTCCCAGACCCGTTGACTTAAAACTCATGCTGGGTGTATATGCATGTGTGCCCAAGATCCCAAGAGGAGAATGGAGGAGAAGAGACTGCGGCATGGCCACCCCCCCAGGAAGGGTGATTTCTTGCTTTGTATCTCCAGTGAGCACACACACACACCCTATAGTAAAAATCTCTCTCTCTCTCTCTCTCTCTCTCTCTCTCTCTCTCTCTCTCTCAGAAAGACACAAAAATTTTCACTAATAATTATTTGTCTAGAAAACCCAAAATAAATAACTAGAAGTAAGAGCATTTCTGGACACACAATTAATATGTAAATCATCAGCTGTGACCCAGTCACTAGCTGTAACAACTTTAACAATGTAATCTTTGAAGAGGGATTTTTACCTAGACCTCAGTCATAGAACTCCAGTAAGGAGTGAAATGGGAAAGAACCAGCCTCTCTCGGACTCCTCAGTCTAGGTTCTTAGTCATTGTCTCTGCCGTGGCAATCAAACTTTGCAGATGTAATTAAGAATTCTGAATTGGAGCGATCATTCTGGATTACATAAATGGGCCAAATGTAATTATTTGGGTCCTCATAAGAGGAGGGAAGCAGGAGCATTAGAAACAGAAAGACAATTGTAAGGACAGAAGCAAATACTGGAATGATGTGCTTCAAACAGGAAAGGAGGAGCTGAACAACACAAGCACCTCCTGAAGCTAAAAATGGCAGGGACAGATTTTCTACTTGAGCCCCCAGAAGATGCCAGCCTTGAAGAAATCCTGAATTCAGCCTAACAAAACTGACATTCTTCTTTCCTCCAAAACTGTTAAAGAGTAAATTTGTGTTGTTTTAAGCCACTAAATTTGTGGTAAATTTTACAGCAGCAATAAAAATTTAATATGCCTAGTTTTCTCTTATAAAGTGTGTTGAAAAAAAACTTGAGTAGTTTCAACCTTACTATGTAAAAATTACGTTAAGCTCTTAGAATGATGTCATGATCTTATTTTAATTAATAGTTTAATGTTAACTAATTTGACATTGCATAAATAATCATGTAAATGGTAACTAATATTAACTTGGTATATAAAGAGACTCTCAAAGCAATATCATATAGACTTTGGAGCCAATATCACTGGGCTCCTCTCTTTGGTTGAGTGCTTATTACCTGAATGACTTTGTGTGTATTATTTAACTTCTATAAGCCTCAGTTTTATACCACTAACTACCCTGTAGTAATATGAAAATTTAAGGGTTTTTTTGAGAGGTTTGTTTGTTTGTTTGTTTGTTTTGTTTTGTTTTGTTTTTGCCGTGGGCACATGCGCTCACCAGACAGAAAGAGACAGAGAGACAGAAAGCGAGAAATCACCCCCCAGGGGGGATGGCCACGCCGCAATCCCTTCTCCTCCATTCTCCTCTTGGGATCTTGGGCACGCACGCACACACACCCAGCGTGAGTTTTAAGCCACCAGGTCTGGGACTTGAACTGCGGTCGACTACATGGGAGTCAGCGACATAGCCATTACGCTAACTGCTGGTCCCGAAAATTTAAGTTTTAATAATGAAAATCTATACATGCAAACAAATGAAATATTTTATGTGTCATGGAATATTTTAAGAACTTTCTACCTATGAATTCAGTTACTATTTATAAAAACTCTAGCAAGTGGGTACTATTGTTATTCCCATTTTACAGAAGATCAAACTGAAGTATTTTAATACTAGCTGAGGTGACACAACTAGTATGTAGCAGAGCAAGGATTCTAAACCAAGGAGTCCGGTACCATAGTCCATACTTTGCAATAATATGTCCCTTAAAATTTATGTGTCAAGCTATTATAATGGTTTTTAAAGGAAACACATTTGTTTCCATTATCACATTGGAGTACAGGACTTTGGGGAGGAGATTAGTGATTTGGTGGTCAGGTTGGGCCTCTATGATTGTATCCTGGTAGGTATATAAGGAGAGAGAATGAAGACAAACATTAGACCATGCTCCTCTTTGCTCAGAGTCCTGCCCTCCATCACTCTGCGATGCCTTTGGACTTTCTAGCTACTATAACCATGAGTCAAATAAACCTCTATGTTTACAAATTACCCAGTCTCAAGTATTTATGTTTAGCAAAGCAATACAGACTAAGAAATATGTATACTAGAACAGGGCTGTGTTGCTATAGATACCTGAAAATGTAGAAGTGGCTTCGGAATTGGAGGAGGGATAGAGCCAAAGAATTTGGAGTTGGGCTGGCTCTGTGGCCTGAAGGTTAAGGCAGCTAGGTCCCCTGTGGCTAACCATGGGGTTTGGATCCCAGACCCAGAAGCCTGAGAAATGCACTGGGCATATGTGCATACATGCCCAAAAATCCCAAAGGGAAGGAGAGTTGAAGAAGGGATTGTGGCATGACCACTCCACTAGGGAGTGTTTTTTCCTCTCCCTCTATCTCTGTCTCTGTCCCTCTCTGACAAGTGAATGTAACCACTAGTAAAACAAACAAAAATTGAATTTGAAAAAGGTTAAAAAAAAAAAAAGCATAGATTCTGGTAGAGCATCAGAATGAAATAAACTGGAACTTTTTAGAGATTAAACAGTAATGATCAGAATCCTGATAGAAATATGGATATTAAATGCCCATTGGAGGATATTTCTGAGGAAAATAAGGAATATCTTATTGTAAACTGAAGAAAAGGTCATCTGTGTTATACCATAGCAAGGAGTTAGACTGCAAAAATGTTTATGTCCTGAAGCTTTGTTGAACACTGAATTTAAGAATCATGAAGCTCTGACAAATAAAATTTTGGAGCAAAATATAGAAGGAGCTGTTTCACAGACTCACTGCTGGAGTTCACCTTGAGTCTCAGATGAAAGTTTGGACTTGAGAGTTGGTGCTGGAATGAGTGAAAACTTCTGGGTCCATTCAGATGATTTTGTAATGTGAGAAGTACATAAAATTTGGGGGTCAGGAGTAGAATGCTATACCTTGAATATGTCCCTCATAAATTTATGTGTCAAGCCACTATAACAGGAGAAAAAAGGAAAACATCGATCTCGTCATTGTGTTGAAAGAAGGGAATTTGAGAGGAAATTAGTGATTGGGCCGTTAGGATGGGCCCCCATGATTGATTTCTCAGGGATTTATAAGGAAAGGGAATGAGACCAGAAGAAGAGAAAGAAATGTACATTAATACAGACCATGCTCTACTCTGCTCAAAGTTCTATCTTTCAACATTTGTATGACGCCTTTAGACTTTCCAACTACCATAATCATGAGTCAAATAAACCTCTATGTTTATAAATTACTCAGTCTTCAGTACTTCTGTTTAGCAACACACTAACAAAGACATTACTTAACTACTTCATTAAACTCAGACCAGTGCCCATAAAATGAGAATAACTAGTTAAGTATTCAAATTTTTTGCATCGGAGTTTAAGAGTCTTTTACCTTTTTCATCTCATCCCATTTCAAATAAAATACTTCCAGAACTACAATGTTCTTTGAATAATTTCTTCTGGGTTGATCTCTAAGGTCCTCCTAGGATCAAATAATCTATTAAATAGTCACTGTTGGTCTTCAGAAGTATTAGGTGATCAGAGTTCTTGCTCCAAGGAAATAAAACTACTGTGTGTCCAACATTCTGGCTAACTGACCACTTCTATCTCCTTCAGGCCACTGAATCTATAATTAAACTACCCAGGAAAAGATTACTTTAAAAAAGAACCTATTTAAAATATCTTTGTTGTAAAGAATAAAAACTATTGTTGTTGGAGAAAACATTTGGTTATAAATTAATCTCAATCTCTCTCTTCTGAGACTGTGTTTTGTATGTTTATATCACAGGTCAAAGATTTTGTTTTATTACAAGGTACAGAAAGGAAAATTCGACTATCCCTAAAAGGTTTTAATGTGATTGTTTTTGCATTTCATTTTTATCTTCAAAGAAACTAAGAAAATATTTCTAAAGAAAGCCATCGATGTCTTCCAATTTACCTAAAGCATTTACATTTTCAGAGTGGCTCTTAATTTAGCCCCGGGTGTTCCTATTAATTTTCATTGCCGAGAGCAAGCCTGTCAGTGTATATTAACACCTGACCTACAAAGGGAGTACTGCGGCCGGACTCCAAGATTAGTCACTGCACCTGGGGAACGCAGTTGTGCTTTGCTGTTGGCCTCCGTTCGGAAAGATGCACATGCTTTGATTCTTAATGCAACACACTTACGAACAAATTCTTCACCAAGAGCAGTGAAACTTCAATAATTTTCAGAAGGACTTTTCAGGTAGCCTCAGCTTTTTAGCCACCAGTGGTCTCTGATAGATGAAACACTCCTTCCCAAATACAATGCTTGAAAAAGAATAATGATGTGAAGGGAGGGATCTTTTCCTAAAGATGTGTGTGTTTAACCCTTTTATCAAGATCTTTAAACCTAATATCCTCTAAAGTTTAATTATCACAAGTGAGAACTTAAAACCTCAGTTTGGGGGAACCAGCAGTTAGCGTAATGGCTATGTTGCTGGACTCCCATGTAGTGAACCGCGGTTCGCGTCCCGGACCCGGTGGCTTAAAACTCACGCCAGGCACGTGTGCGTGCGTGCCCAAGATCCCGAGAGGAAAATGAAGGAGAAGGGATTGCGGCGTGACCATCCCCCCTGGGGGGTGATTTCTCGCTTTCTGTCTCTATGTCTCTCTCTGTCTGTCTGGCGAGCGCACACGCCCTATAGTGAAAATCTCTCCAGGAAAAAAAAAAACAAAAACAACCTCAGTTTGGCTTATCTGCCTCTCAACTTCTAGCCTACAAGCTAAATACTGTATTTTACTCTTTGTTGTACCTCAAGCACTAAGTGTAGCAGATGGTAGAACCACATTAGGTACTCAACTCAGTAAAAATAAAGAAAAACCTGCCATTAACTAGTCCTGTGATCTCAGACTAGTTACTATACATCTTAAGTTTTCTCTTCTGCAAAATGGGAATAACAGTACCTATTTGAGAGAATATCCATGAGTACAAAGTGAACTCCTAGAGAATACTTAAATTAAAAAAAAAGAAAAGAAAAGAAATGGGGGCCAGCAGGTGGTGTGGTAGTTAAGGGCACTGGACTCCCACATGACCAACCACAGTTCTAGTCCCAGACCTGGCAGCTTACTTTTTCACTTTCCCTCTCTCTTTCTCTCACTTTGCCCCTCTCTGGTCAAGAAATTAAAATAAGTAACATTAAATCATTTTAATAAAAAAGGTTAGAAAAAGTGGACAAGCCAGGTATGTAGTGGTGAAGGCACTATATCCCACATGGCTAACTACCAAGTTTGAGTGCTGGACCTCACATTTTGATAAATACGCCAAGCTCATGTGTGTGCCCAAAATCTAAGAGAAGAAAGGAGGAAAGGAGATTACAGCTTGTCCATTTCCCTAAGGGGGTTCTCTCTCTCCTTCCTTCCCCTAAAGAGTATAAGCGCCCTATAGAAACTAAAAAAAAAGTTCTTATCCCGAGTATCTGTCAGATATTGGTTTATATTCTTCCTAATTAAACACAGACTTACATCTCTCCAACAAGATTTTGGTTGGCTTCACTTCTTTTCTTTTTCCTTTCACTAGAAAATTCCTAAAAGCAATAGTTCCTATCCTGCATTTCTTTTTCTTCAATGTGTGTTCACTTTGGGGGCCAGCAGGTGGCTTAGTCGCTAAAGTGCTGGACTCCCACATGGGTGACTGTGGTTCAAGTACCAGACCTGGTGTCTTGAAACATGCTGGATATGCATGCATGCGTGCCCAAAATCCCAAGTCAAGAATGGAGGAGGGATTATAGCATGCCCATGCCCCTGGGGGGGGGGGTGATTTCTTGCTTTCTTTCTCTGTCCACTTCTTACTTAGTTCCTATAATCTATTTCATGGTCCTGATTGTCTATGAAAACTTTTCTACCTGGGCTAATAAATGACCTTCTGGATACATATGTTCATTTTACACTGTTAGAAACACATTTCTCTTGGAATTAGCTCCACTTGGCTCTTCATCCTTGCTTTTTCAGGTCTCTCCTCAAATTTTACAAAATAGCATCTTTATCCAGAAGTCATTCAGTCTCTCATTCCTCTTACTCTGCAATCTGTCCCTTGGCAATCCTGTTTACTGTTTGTTTGTTTTTGTTTACCTTTTTGAGAGGTTTCTGCTATAGGGTGCATGCACTCACCAAAAAGACAGAGAGAGACAGAAAGACAGAACGCGAGAACTCACTCCCGAGGGGGGATGGCCACACTGCAATTCCTTCTCCTCTATTCTCCTCTCAGGATCTTGGGCACGCACACATATGCACCTGGCGTGAGTTTAAGCCACTGGGTTCGGGACTAGAACCACAGTCATCTACACAAGATTCCAGTAACATAGCCATTACACCAACTGCTAGTTCCCTCATGTACTGTTCTCTATTTCCTGACTTCTTCTTCCCAGCTTCAATACTGTATTGTGGCAGCAGATAGAGCCTGGCTGGTTCTCCTTTGCTTTTCTCTATAAAAGAGGTTGAAAGATTAAAATGTTCATCTTGGAAAGTCCATTTTGGTTATAAAGATAGAAGTCATTAGGCAAGATTTTCTAGAAATAGTCCAGTGTGACAATCTTTGATGATGCACCTTTCTAGTACTTCCATCCCTCCCTGTCTCCTGTCCCCCGTATGAGTGTGGTTCCTGCAGAAACAGCAGCCATCTCATGACCATGGAGACAAACCTTCATCCTAGGGAATGGTGGCAGAAGACACAGAGCACCCAGATGCCTGATATTGACAGAGCACTCTACAACTGAAAATTCTCCTCCCCAGACTTGCAAGAGTACATTTTTATCTTACTTAGTATCATCTAAGCAAATAAATGCTAAATTTAATATCCATGTGAATGCCTAAAAGTTTCACCTTCACCTCAAGTATATTTTCCAGATCCAACTAATTATCTTTAACATCAAAGCCAACTTCCATTCTAGATGCACTTATTTCTAGTCATGTTAATATTGTTTACATGATCATCCAAGCTTTAAATTCCTCTCCTTTCCCCCCTTTATATCTCTGATCATTAGACATATATTTTTTTCATAAAAAGTCCATACAGCTATGGCTGCCTTTTACTGCCACTTTCTCCATGCAACCCAGAGCCCTTAACATCCTAGAACTATATTGTTTCCTCCTGTCTCCCTCTTATCAAATCTTTAAGAACCAGATTGAGTCTCTTTCTTCTTTATATACTTCATTCCTAATACAAAGCAGTTCCACTAGAATTATTTAGATACAATTTTAACAACAATGAACATGGACCAAGAGTTCTTTGATTCATCAGAGGTCATTCCATCAAAATACCAATTTCAAGCATCCATTTAAAGAAAGCTGAGTTTCCTTATATTTTTATCACCTTAAACAGTTTAGAGTTTCAGATTCACATTTCATAATCTCTAGCTATTACTGACTTTTTATTGCTCTTTGAATTTCAAAAGTCCAGGAATTCGGACCTTTTAGTCAGTGGGTCTTCTCCCCAATATAACGGAAATATCACATAAAAATAGGACATTGGCACATTTGAAATTAACTTCCTGACCTGCCTCAAATTCTATTTCTTGTTTTATTCCAAACTTTTGCAGATGCAAACATCGTGAGCTGTCCAATTGCATTCAAGTTTTATATAGCCTGATCATTTTTCAATAACTTTGACCTTTTGCTTCCTGCCTCATTCATAATTTATAACTTCTGTTTAGTTATGTTTCATATATATACATTCAAGTAAACACATTTCCCTTTATTGTCAACCACTCAGAATTTCAGTTATTCCTAAACTCATACAAACAATGATGAAACTATAGACATGGATTGAAACATAGTGTTTTCCAAACTTTTAATCTGCCCCTTCACCCTCTGAAATATACCACAATGATAACAATGAATAATAAAATAGAAGACCATGTAGATAAACTCAAATGAACTCATTACCACAACCAGAAAAAAAATCTAAAAATGAATCTGATAACATGGAGAATGTTAAAGAAGTTCTTTCTATGCAATTCTTTAAAACAGTCAAGAAGATCAGAAGTTGTCTTTGGTGAGGGTCACACATCTCATAAGCCATTTCAAAGCCTTTTTTTAAAAGAGATGTTTGCTATAGGGCATGTGTGCTCACTAGAGAGACAGAAAGCGAGAAATCACTCTCCAAGGGGACTGGCTATGCTGCAATCCCTTCTCCTCCATTCTCCTCTTGGAATCTGGGGCACACACACATATATCTGGCATGAATTTTAAACTACCAGGTCTAAGACACAAGCCACAGTCAACTAGGTAGGAGTCCAGCAACACAACCGTTACACCATGTCTCAGTCTCCATTTCAACACCTTTTAACAAATAACGCTAAAGCAAAGGTTTGAACAGAAAAATTGAATTAGGGCACTGACAGTAAGTGCAAAGAATACTTCCCACATAGAATAAAAAATGTGATTTACTTCCTTTTCTGAAAAGTATGTTGTGACTTCAGGCGACAGTCACACTCAAGCTTGTCTTCACGAATGATTGTGCCATTTACTACAAGTGCTTCCGTTCGTCTGTATGTCCCTAAATGATCAGTTCATAAATGTATTCAACTGATATTGACCTAACATTCAAGGACCACACCAGATTCTGGGGACATAAAGATGGGTAAGACACAGCGGGCACCCCTTTACCTCCAGATACATACTAATACACTTGGAAAGGGTGTAATCAAATACTAACAATTGGTGTGACTAAGTTCTGGGCTGAGTGAATGATCATATAGAACACACGTAACCCCAAACTGCTAAAGAAGCTTGTTTCTCTACATGATGTCAATTTGTCAAGATTAATTTAAATTTACTCTCTTTCCTTGTTTGGTAGAAACATCAAATTTACATAGCAGTAACAATAAAGAATTGGTTGGTAACATATTTTAATCAGAGGAGAAGCACTTGTTCCTTATGAAGATTGATCTACCTCCCTGTATCGATCTATCTATCTCTCCCCTTACTTTTTAGAGGCAGGGTTTTCTTTATTCAATTCTAAACAAAAAGACTTCAAGTCTCCCTTCTACTGTTCTTTCCATACTCTTCATTTCTTCTGTCATGTAGGTTTGCTGCTCCACTGGCTTATCAGCTGCTATAGATAAGTTCACCCAAAAAATGTATCAAGAGGAAGAACATTGAATATACCATGATCTCCAAATATATATTCTCAGTCTCCTGAGGCTATTTTAGAGAAAAAAAAAATACTGACCTGATCTATATGTTATCTTCCTTGTATAAAGTTATCTATGCAGGAATTTACATACGCAGTGTCAGACATCTTAAATTAAGACAAGGATGAAGATTGTATGTTAACATTTGCAAAATGAAATTTTGTTTTTGATGATGGTGATGACAATAACAATGATCTCTAAAACAAAATATTTATTTAGGCAATGTGAATATATAATTATCACATCTGTTCACCTCTTCCTTAAAGCTTGACATATCACTCTATTCAAGTGTTAGCTCTCTCCTCTGATTCATAGTACATATGGTTTTTAACTCCTCCTTGAACACCAAAATTGGTCACACCTCCCTTCAGTTTATTTCAAACCAATGTGTATATATATATATATATAT
>NW_006160067.1:672404-688762 GCF_000334495.1 Tupaia belangeri chinensis
TATATTCATTACAAATTTTAAAAAGGGAGTTTTGCTAGTCATTGTGAAAAATATGAGAATGATTAATATATGATTGACCCAATCAAAGAGCAAAGTGACATTTTCATAAAAAGTTAGTGGGAGAAAAAGTATGAAATATGTAATAACATTTTTAAAAAGGAGCATTCAACTGTTCAAAGTAAGGAGAAGACACTGAAGAGGTAAAATACATATTTAAGAAATATATTCACTGTTACTACATGATTCTATTTTCTCAGTTTTATTTTGAGCATATTTAGTCTTATTTTAATCATAGCCATAAGAAATTGGCTCATATGTTATTTGGACTGGCCAAAACTCTCAATACTCAAGCACTATCCCTTTCTAACACATTCCACCTAAATGAGCAGCTAAAATGGCACCAAATATGACTGCACTAATAAGCAGCCAACTTGTAGGCTGACGAGGAGCTTCCAAAATGGTTGGACTCAAAAGGCTGCACTATCACACATCACCTGAGAAAGAGGATACATTCTGAGATCTACATCACTGGATATTTCAGTGTTACGCAAATATCAGAGTATATTTATGCAAACAATTTGTATAGTATCCTACACACTAGGGTATATGGTATAGCCTTTGGGAATCTAGTGAGCCATCATCATACCTACAGTCAGTTGTTGACTGAAATGTCAACATGTGAAAATGATTACAATTAAGCTTTTATGAATTATTGATAGATATGCTAAGAGAAATAAGCAGAGAGAGGAGGATTGAGTAGGTCTAACAGGCCAAGTTGCTTTACAAGAGTCCCACAGATGAGAAGAGGATGAGATAACCAAACCATATTCTAGATGCCTATGATTGTTGCTAGCTTACCAGAGGAATGATCATCTGGGAGACATTTGGGCCTTCATTATTTCACATGTATCCTAATCAAAAATCTCCTAGCTGGGCCCAGTGGTGGAACAGTGGTAACACACCAGGACCTACATGGGAAAAGTCCTGGGTTTTCACATCCCTGGACCTCCTTGAGCGTGCCAGGTATGCTTGCACATGCCATGATGCAAGCTGAGGATGGGATGGATTGCAGCATGGAATCTCTCTCTCATGGAAGAAATAAATAAATAAACTTAAATAATAAATACGTTCTTCAGCATTTTAGGAATAGTAAGCATTTTTATTCTTTAAACTACAGGGATTCAACTTCCAAAAAAAGATATGCATAGATATACACACACTCACATGCACACACCCATTCTCATGCCATACTTTATTAGTTAGTTCAAAG
Organism: Tupaia belangeri chinensis; assembly: GCF_000334495.1. NCBI lineage: Eukaryota > Metazoa > Chordata > Mammalia > Scandentia > Tupaiidae > Tupaia > Tupaia belangeri. The sequence goes on from NW_006160067.1 coordinate 673,675, forward strand.
AAGAACAAGTATAAAATGCCTTTATTTTTAAAAAATTTCCCAGAGTGTACGTGGGTTCACCAGAGGCAGAAAGAAAGAGGGGGAAAGTGAGAAAGCACCTGGTCATGCCACAATCTCTTCTCCTCTATTAGCCTTCTTTAGGAATTTTGAGTATGCATGCTCAAGTGCCTGATATGTTTTTCAAGCCACTGGGCCCCAGGTCAAACCACACAGTTTGCTAAGTAGGATCCAACCATCTTAACCACCAGGTCATGGGTTGGCCCCCAAAATTCTTAAGTAGCACATTAGAAAACAGAACAATTCTTGGGTAAAGTACAACACCTTAAAATTTTTCACTATGGTTCACTAAATGTTAAGATTATCCCTCAGGTTTCCCTATGTTATAGCCACAAAAAAAAAATATATAATTGTGGCTACTCTTACAGTTCCAAAGAAAGAGAGGATGTGTCAAGTTTCAGCTACTCTGCCAATAAACTCAAAATTAAGAGTACTTTAGTACTTAAAAAAAATAAGCATCACTCATCACTTTTAGTAGAGCTTTATCCCCTAAATTTTGGCTCCCCAAAAGAAGTTTCAAGGTATATCCTTGGAGCTTATCTTATAATATCATTTTGAATTTTTACTGATTTCCTGTGTTGTTGTCCACTGGGCCATGGGCAGTAACTAATGCATTATTTCATCATTGCTCAGAGAAAGTTCTTAGTTTTTAATATTCCTTTTAAAAGATGAAAAAACAAGGCCAATGGGTGGCATAGTGTTGAGGCAGCTTGATCCCACATGGCAGACTGTGCAATTAGTGTCCTGGACCCAGTGACTTGAAAAACTGGCCAGGCACATGTGCATGCATGATCAAAATTCCAAAAGATGAATGGAGGAGAAGGAATGGTGGTATACCACCTCGCATGAGAGGTGCCTTCTCTCTCTCTCTGTCTCCCTCCCTCCCTCCCTCCCTCTCTCTCTCTTTTTTCAAACACATGCACTAAATGGAAAATTCAAAAAACTAAAGCAGGGCTAGTAGGTGATGTGATAGTTAAGATACTAGATCCTACTTGAGCAACTCAGTGGTTCAAGTCCCAGACCAAATGGCTTGAAAAACACGCTGGAAACATGTGCCTGTTTGACAAAAATCCCAAGAGGAAAATGGAGAAGAAGGAATTGTGGCATGGACACATGGTCATGGTAATTTATCACTTTCCCTTTCTCTCCTCTCCTCTCCTCTCCTCTCCTCTCCTCTCCTCTCCTCCCTCCCCTTCTCTTCTCTTCTCTTCTCTCCTCTCTCTCTCTCTCTCTCTCTCTCTCTCTCTCTCTCTCTCTCTCTCTCTTATAAGCACACGTTCCCTATGGCTAAAACAACAACAAAGATGAAAAAAATAAATCCCTTACTTTATATCATCTTAAAGCACACAATTTGAATAAACTCCAGCTTAAATATAACAGAGAACAATTTTTAATCATTAGATTAAGTCTGTTCACTGTTGGTGACATGAGAATGAAGTTGAGAAATAGAATATCATTAAGCCAATGATTTAGATGAAGGATAATAATTTGCATTTGAAGTGCAGAGACATTTCATTCATGAAGAGGATGAGTAACTAGATTTGTTTTCTTTCCCCATAAATTACTAGAATCCAAGAGGCACAGTATTATGAGTGGCCTGATTGCCTTCCGTGTTTTTGCCTTGATGCTTCAGTGCTTTAGACAGCATTTTTGTCTAGCATTTATGCAAGCCTCCCAACCCCATAGTGGGTTTTATGATACTACCCAGGCCTTGAAAATCCATTTTTAAGTCAATTATACAATAAATTATTTGATCCCCATCATCAACTAGATGCATTGTTTATGTATAGATTTAGGCTTGACTTTTTATAGCTGAGTATTTAGAGAATAGCACTTTATGAGAGAAGGTCCCTTTCACCTCCTTAGTAGAGTAAGGATTGAGCGAAATTAGAATACTAAAAGAAATAAGAATTGGATTTTTTTCTCTACAGCTAACCCTTTTGTAAGCTTATAAGGCTTTCTAAAACCAATCAGAAATCTGAAAATTTTGAAATCATACACCTCATCATTTGAATTTACAGGTTGAATTTTAAAGATATCAATGAACAGGCCAGCCCTGAAGTTTAAGCATAAAGGGAGCTAGGCCCCATGTGGCCAACCAGTCATTAGAGTACTGAGCTTTAGTGGCTTAAGAAAACAGGCCAGGTGCACATGCATGCATGCCCCAAATCCAGACAGGATAGAAAGGAGGAGGATAAAGGGTTGGGGCATGGCCACACCCATTGACTTCTGTCACATTTTTTCTTTGGATTGTTTTACTGAAACATAGGCAAACAATCTCAAGAGCTTTGGGATGTGCAGTCGCCTGGGGGTCATTGGATGCCATTGCAGAACACATCTGCAAAAGTAGCATGGGTTAAGGATTGCCCACAAAGGGAGGTCATCAGCTCTGGAGGCTCTCACTTTACAAATTATTCTTTAGTTTCTATGAAAAATGAAGAGAAGTTACACAAAGGGTTCTTTACTTTTTTGATTTCCACTTCAGTTTCTACTGGATTGTGATTCTTAGAAGACTTATAACATTGCATATCACATATTATTATGGAAAAATACATTGATATAGAAGCTATCGTTTTTCTAAAATAGACTTTCATGACACGAGCATTCCTCATTTTCTTTCCCTCTCTGTAAGTATATTATACATAATTGATTCATTTCTTAGAAACACCATTTTCTCTCTGAAGTCCGAGAATAGTTCTCAGATATCTCTAAGGTCTTCTGATTTCAGTTAACTAATTGATATCAATGAGAGTCATTACTGAAATAAATGCAAGGACCAAAATGTATATGAAAGAATGTCACTATTCTTCTAATGTCACTAAAAACAAATGTAGTACTTATATTTTCCATTCTTTAATGTTCAACAAGAAGAGAGGTGCCCATCAGTCTGGGAGGCAAATCTTTTGAAAATGAAAAATCCATGCCAATAGAACAACAGTTGGATTTCAGTAGAGTTATTATTATCAAAAAGTTTTCATTAAACATATATTTGTTTTAAATTGTGGAATAAAACTCAATCTATATCATCTCTAATAAATCACCTAAAACAGAGAGCAAGAAGTAGAAATGCAATGTTTATCTTTAATTAAACGAAAATACTTTGTAACTCTCAATAAATGAAGCCAATGCATTGAAGGTCAAGCAGGGAACCTGAAGGACACTGGGAACTCTGCATTACAGCTGGAGGTCCCGGGGGAAGTAAAGGTACCCACATAGCAGACGTCTCTGAAGCAGAGGACGCGTGTTGGAGGGAAAGGTTAGAGAAACTAATGATTTGTTGTTTTATACAACAGGAATGAGTTTACCAGTGTAATCTTCACAAGATCCAATTTAGCAACCACCTAAAGCAAACGAAGATGACTTGAAGGAACACTTTCAAAGACTCCCACTGTCTGCTCAAGACAGTGTCAGTGAGTGAAGGACAAAGATACTGCGGACATAGCTGGCAGGATCTTTAGACTGAGGCAAAATAACAGCTTTAAAAAAAAAAAAAAACAAGAAAAACCTCACTCACAGTCAGTGCTTTTATAGAGGAGGTAGGTTTAAATACTTCCTAGTTAAGCAAGCAAGCTTAAATTTGAGCGGGACTACAGCCATTAGGAAAGGCCTCTAAGGAGCATAATCTGACCAAGTGCTGATTCATGGGGAGACTGGATAAGGAATGGTCAGATACACAACCAGCAATGGGTATTTGAAGGAATCAGGAATCAGAATAATTACTCAAGGAAAGCAATCGATTCTGCTTGAGTGTAGTGAAGAATTATTTGCACCTGCTTGTATCTGGTACCTATAAATCCTGACATGTAACATGTTGAGTTTTTCCAGACAATTTGGTGGTGCTTGCTGACTGTCTCTTTCATGGACCACAAAAAGCAGCTAGACTTTGTTGGCCAATAACACGAGTGTAAAATACAGTCCTGACCCTGGAACAACAGGGACTTTCTGTACTACCTGGCCTAAAATGAACATAATTTGTTTACTTACATATGAGCCATGATGTTTAAACTCATTATTCTCCTTTTATATATTATTACTTTTCTTAAAAGAAAAAGACCATAATTGATACTTAACAGATGATTGCTTGAAAATAATGCCACGAAACTGGTAAAGACTGTCAACGTAAAAATCAACAAGAATGCTGAAAACCTAATAATGCAATTACTATGTAAAAATAGAAAGCAGAGGGAACCAGCAGTTAGTGTAATGGCTATGTTGCTGGACTCCCACGTAGTCTACCGCGGTTTGTGTCCCGGACCCGGTGGCTTAAAACTCACGCCGGGCGCGTGTGCGTGCATGCCCAAGATCCCGAGAGGAGAATGGAGGAGAAGGGATTGCGGCGTGACCATCCCCCCTGGGGGGTGATTTCTCACTTTCTGTCTCTATGTCTCTCTCTGTCTGTCTGGCGAGCGCACGCACCCTACAGTGAAAATCTCTCCAAAAAAAAAAAAAAATAGAAAGCAGATATAGAAGTATTTAGTATAGCCAGACAGTAGATATGAAGGACAGGAAATTTTAAATCACAGAAAATTCAAAAGAAAATAAACATTTAAAGAATTAGAAAGAAAATTACAGCTAAATAAGTCAGCAAATCTACATATTTATAATGAATCTTGGGACCAGCAGTTAGTGTAATGGCTATGTCACTGGACTCCCACGTAATCAACCGCGGTTCAAGTCCCAGACCCAGTGGCTTAAACTCACGCCGGGCACGTGTGTGTGCATGCCCAAGATCCCTAGAGGAGAATGGAGGAGAAGGGATTGTGGCGTGGCTATCCCCCCTGGGGGGATGATTTCTCACTTTCTGTCTCTCTGTTTCTCTCTGTCTGTCTGGTGAGTGCACACGCCCTATAGCAAAAACCCCTCCAAAAAAGAAGAAAAATAATAAAAAATAAATTTAAAAAATGTAATGAATCTTGAAGTAGAAACCAAAACAATAAATTAGGGAGAAAAATTGAAAGCTGGAATTAAAAAATTTAAAAAAATAAAAAAGGCTTAAAGCTAAAAAATGAAACACAGTCACCTATAGAATTAAGACAAAAACTGGGCTTGGTGGCACCTGTTCTATGGCAGAATTAAGACAAAAATAAATCCCAGGATTACAGCCCAAAACTAGGGATCAGAAGAAAGTGGAATATGGACTAAGCATACTGAATTTCGCATGTTTTATATTTAAATTTACTATGGAGCATGTGCACTCACTGGAGAGAGATGGAAAGAGAGAACAGGAAAGCAAGAAAGTACCCCTCACGCAGCAATTGCTTCTCTATTCTTTTGGGACTTGAGGCACTCACACACACAAACCCAGCATGTTTTCCAAGCTGCCAAATCTGAGACTTGAATTGTGCAATCAACCATGTTGGACCAGGCATCTTAACCACCATGCCACTGGCTGGCCGCTGAATTTCACATTTTTATAAACAGCAACATTCAAAACATACACTATACTGATGAGCAATCAAAGAACAGAATGTAATTATACTGTCGGATATAGTAGTAAATACTGAGGAAAATAAATAACCAATTAAAATTGAATTGTAGAAGAGAGAAAGGTAAAGTTTAGAAAGTCAGAATATTCTGATTGCTTTAAAATTCTTGTTGTATATTACAGTAAGAAATTTGTACTTGATCTCTGCTCCCAGTTTCTGATGTGGAGCTCCTGGAAACTGCAGTTTCTTGAGCTACAGGCAGGGGTGCTACAGGGATCCGTGGTCTGGATAGTTGATCTTTGACCCTGGTTCCTGACAAGAGTTTTTGTGACTCGTGTAATTTCCCCAAGTGATAGGTTGATAGGAGCACCTTATGCAGATCTCCTAAATCCCTTAGAAATTTTTTTTTGGTGTTTATTTTAGTTTTAGTTTTGATATTTAATCCTATTATTATAGCATACCAAATGAATTTTTCCATCATGAACACACTGCATATCTATCCAGTCAAAGGCATTACCATATACATTATAATCAACAGATTTCTTTCCATTTTGGGTCTCTTAAATGTTTTGCTTCTTTCTTCTTCCCCTTGACTCCCTGCCTCTTACCCTGACACCCCACTTCCCACCCTCCTCCCCCAGTACCCCTAGTGTCATCATTGCTTGCCATGCTTTTATACCTTCCATTTATTCCATTTCTGCCACAGAGTGCTAACATTTGGTATACAGAGAGTAGGGACATACAGTGTAAATCCCGTAGAATTTTCTGAGTAACAGCAGTATCTTTGGTTCTAACAAGGCGTCTCTTGATGGACTGAATAGCTTAAGGATGAGGTAGATCATCAGAAAAACCAAGCCATGACTGAGGTCTAGGAACTCTGAGCTATAGACCTCCATTCTCCTAGGATAGAAAAGGACCTGGAAATTGAGTCAATAACTGATCATGCCTATAGCATAAAGCATCCACAAAAATCTCTAAATTACAATGTTTGGATGGGTTCCAATTGACCTCATCCACATTCTGGGAGGTTAGAGCATCACAAGTCCATGGAGAAGAAAAATACGGCACTTGGGACCCTTCAGAACTTCTTTGTTTTTAGCAACTGTGGTGCAAAATGAAGGCTGAAACATATTTGCACACTTGGGCTTATTTTATTGGTATTCTTGGGAACACTGTGACCACCACTGTGTGAATTACCCTTCAGGATAATGAAGACACATGGTCAAATGATCTCCATTCCTATAGTTAAGTCTAACATTAGGCAAGTAGGGCCCCACCTCAGCTGGTTCTCTATGTACTGTACATTGAACTCACAGAATGATAATAAATGATACAGCTTTGATTTTTAAGACATCACATCTTAGAATGAGTTTTTAAAAAACAAAATATAACCCAGTACTTGATGTTGGCCTCCCCATGTTTCACCCAGGATGTTTGCCTAGCCTCACAGGGCTGTAGCAGGGGTAAGTTTCTGAATTTCCTAGGTCATCCCATTGCTTGGCAATGGATAGAATGCATCCTCAGTGCAATGGATAGATGTGCTGAAAAAGACTAGTGATAGCGTTTCCATCACAGCTTTTTTTTAGGAAAATTGACTTTGGACTTTTGGGGTTTTATTTTTTATTAAAACATATTTTAAATGAATGCATCATATGATGGGGTTCTTTTCTATCTCTAACAATGATAAAATGCCAAACACTTAGACGCATAGAGTACAACATTCTTAATCTCAGATGATTCAGCAAAAAAAGTAGTTTCGCAGGTTATTCAGGGTTAGTCTATCACATGGATTTGGAGTGGCATATAAAGAGGGGGACATGCAAAAGAGACCAAAACTGCCTCAACCAGAGAGGAAAGGAGTCCTATAATATTTCAGCCCCACAAAACCATTATGATAGGGAACAAGAGATCAGTTTACTTGCATAGATTATAAAGTTTTTGTTTGAGACAACTTGTTTTAAGTTCTAACATCTAAGAGGTAGCTCATCCTGCAACCAAGGGCCAGCTGATTCATGCCTTCCCACTCTACCCTCCACAACTCAGGCTGTCTCTAATAGCACACTAGTCTATCTTCACAATTGTTGTCCTTAAATAGACTTCTTTCCAGAATTTTCTTCTGTTGACTATGTGCCTTCCTCCCCTTTTAAGACAAGCTACTCAGTTTATGTATGTGTGTGTACACATGTGTGTGTGTGTACTGCTCTGTTAGTTTTCTTTGTGCCTTGGAAATGACTTTCTGGTGGGACTGGCAAGCGACAAGTTTGGAAAGAATGGCAAAGCTTGGTAATTTGTGGTCTGAGAGAGAGTGCCTAAATTATATGTTCTATCTGCACAATGCTTTTTTGTTTTTATCGTCATCTTTCAGTAATGTGATAGTGCTTTGGAGAATGCAAGTATGCTGTTTAAGCAATTCTAGAATTCTTTGGGCTGGTATTACAATGTCAATTATTGCATCCTAGGAGCCATGGAGAAGTTGAAGGAAAACCCTATTTCATGACTATGCATATAGTACTATTGGTGTTTCAATCTCAGACTCAACATAGAATTGCAGTGTTCCCTGCAAAAGTGAGAATAGAATCACAATGGTTACTATGACAGCTAGTTTTGAAGAAACTCTGGTAAGAATCCTCTTAAGACTGAAAAAGTCAAATGGTCAAGAAAAAACTCATGCAAAGATCTTCATTCTATCCCTTGGATAGCATATATAGCATGCAGTATTTTCTTTAGAAGTCAGCAACAAGATCTTTGGGAATCCATTTACCTGAAAGAGAGGCAGCAAGAAGCAGAAATGTCTCACATAAATGCATTGTTTTCACTCCCACTCAGTTGGGACTACCTATGACAATAAGCTTTCCTTCTAGGGTTAAGGACTGACTAATTTAAATCTGGACCAGCAGATGGCACAAATGGTTACATTGCTGGACTCCCATGTAGTTGACCATAGTTTGAGTCCCAGATCCAGCGGCTTAAAAACTCATGCCGAGTGCATGTGCATGTATGCCCAAAATCCTGAGAGGACACTGGAGGAGAAGGGATTGCAGCATGGCCATGCCCCCTGAGGGATGAGTTCTAGCTTTCTGTCTCTCTGTCACTCTTTATTTGGAGAGTGTACACATTGTATAGCAAAAATCTCTCTTGAAAAAGAAAAACACATATGAAGATGGGTCTTATCTATAAGACGTTGTTTATAAGACCCTGGGGTTGACCATTGGGTTTTATTGCAGTCAGCAGCTGTAGGATGTGTGAGTTTTGGGTATGTGGATGAAGAACAAGCTAACTGCATGGCAAACAACCATGCAGGAAGGAAAAGCTTTAAGTAGGCTAAAGGTGATGAAATATGAATGACTATGTTTCAAATAACTTACATCAGGTCTAAAAATATATAAAATGAATTAAAATTCACTAAACAAATAGATTAGTAGATAGAATAAGTACTTAACAAATATGTTAATTTAATTTCAATAGCTGTACCTGCTATTAAGTTAATAACTTATTTCTGTAGGACCAGCAGATGGCATTATAGTTATATCGCTGGATTCCCACGTAGTTGACCACAGTTTGAGCCCCAGATGCAGGGCCTTAAAATTCACACCAGGCACATATGTGTACATGCCCAAGATCCCAAGAAGAGAGTGGAGGAGAAGGGGTTGCATCATGACCATTTCCACTGTGGGGTGATTTTTCACGTTCTGTCTGTCTCTCTCTCTTTGTCTGGCAAGCACACATGCCCTATAGCAAAAATCTCTCTCAAACATAAACAAACAAACAAACTTATTTCTGAATTTTAGAATAGATTTTGAGCCATTTCAGATCATATATACTTTATGAATTAAAAGACTATTTAAATAGTACTTCTTGTACCATCGACAATGTAATTCCTGGTTTTAAACCTCAGACCACTAGTTTATTTTTCTTTTATTTAATGAAAACTCTCTATTTTCTCAGAATTCTCTTGGATGGGACATCACATTTTGTATGCTGTGATGATGCTCAGTGAATGAATGTGAAATAAATATATATTTTTTAACTATCTTGGATGAGTAGCACATTCCATCATGGGACAAAGGATTCCTTCACCACCTCAATATTCATGATGAAAACTAGTCAAGTTTGAAAATATTTTCCTTTATCTCAATTATTAATAGAATAGTTACTTTCTGAGTCTATTCCTACCTAATCTAACTTCTTTTTAATTTTCGATAATAACTCAACTAACAGTACTTCTTATCCCTGGAACGTTAAACAACATTGACACTCAAAGGAAATGTAATTAACCTCAAGTTTCAAGATATTTTCAGGTTTATCTCATTCGTCAACTCTGATAGCTTGGTCGTTGCTGCCAGAGCAGTACTGAGCAGTATGCTGAGGTAATGTCTGGCCTCGGGAGGGAAGAACACAGTGACTGATTAGTGATGACTGCTGTGGAAACAATAAGTGCCACCTATTTCCCATTGCTGCTCCAAGTTAAATGTCATTTTAAAGACTGAGGGGGGAAAACAACTGAAAAAGGGACTTATCCAAGGTCTCATGTTTATTTAATGATTAAGTCCAGTCTAAAAACTCATAGTGACTTCTAAGCCAATACTTTCATTTTTTTTGAAATAGATTTTGTCCTTCCTGGCTGACCATCACCCACCTCTCACTAATTGTCTCTCACTGTGTGCCAACATGGTTGAAGACAGTTCTCAAGATTTGCCTCCTATTGCTATTTCTGTCTGAAACCACAGAAGTCAATACCTTCCTCTATCTTTTCCTTCTACAGATCTGGCCAGTAAGCTTTGCAGATAAGGCAGTTGCTCTGGAGTTCTGAATAGAAAGTGAATAATGCAAAGAATGAAGAAATGTGGAGGTGGAAGGGTTAGGTAATCCCATTCTTTGGCTGAAGCTCATGGATCAGACAGAAGCTACAGCATGGCATTCTGTTTCCTACTTGGCCTACAACTTTCTAATTATTAAGCTTTGGATGACCAGCCAATCGCCACTTCTGGGAAACCCTGATATCTTCTCAATGTATCTCCTTTTGGTTAGGACCACACAGGTTCTGTTGGTTGAACAAGGAACCTTGACTGATGCTTTCTTCAGCTCCATAGGCAGGAACAAGTATTAGTGATACAATGCTTTCTCCAGCCAAACATAAGCTTACATATCAACTTCCAATAAAAAAAATATAGATGTGGTCATTTGCAAAAATCTACAGTCATATTAGATATTGATCTTCTTAACATTTCTATCTTCATCAAGATTAACTTATTCTTTCAATAATAATCATAAAAAAGTGAATACTAAATAGCTAAAGTGAAGGAAAATTTGACTTATACATTTAATAAGAAGTGACTTGGTAAAAAAAAATCCACTTACTTGTCTCTGGACTATCTGTGTTCAGAATATATCACATCTGCTGACTTTAGACTATAAAGATCATATATTTCTAAGAATAAAGACTGGTTCATAGATCTTTGTTCATGTGAGATGTTGCAAACTACCAAAAGTATTGCTACATGCAAAGCCTCCATTAATGCATATTTGGCAAATATTCTCCAAAGCCATGGTTTACTTTTCTGCTGTCAGGAAGAAAAGGGAAGAACTGGAGAACTGTACTGGAAACTCATAATGTATTTCCATCATACTGGTATCACTTTGAGGCCAATCCATGGGTATATATTACATTTGTTGGCTATTTACATTAAGATTCCATTAATTTTTTTTTCTTTAGTCTGTCAGTCTTTACTAATAAAAACTGCTACATTAAGAAATTTCTGCTTGCCTTTCCTTCCTGTTTCACATAGAGATCCACATGTAATCTGCAAAGGAGTCTGAAAAGAATGGCACAAGTAGTCAAAATATTTACATATTTCTCTGTACAATATTTCATAGAAAGATTTAACAGGCATAAGTAAGTTATGACAAGCATGTTCACTTATCTGAAGAAAAATACGCTGAGCAGCTTTCCTGGCATCAAGAGAAAAGCGGGTTAAGTGACATCTCCCTTTGTGGAATGCAATGATTAAACCATTGGTTTGTGCTTTACCTTTTCCAGGATGATATGGGGCTGCTTTCAGTGATGTTAAATATGTTACACTTGAACTTACAGAATTTTTCATGAGTAAAGTGAGGCTTCACATTGAAGATAAAACAAAAAGGGAGAAAACAAAATAAAACTATGTAAGAATGTAAGTATACATACGAGCAATTGTTTTTGTTTTTTTTGTTTTTGTTTTCTGGGGTTTTTTTATGAGGTTTTTGCTATAGGGCACGTGCGCTCCCCAGACAGAGAGACAGAGAGGCAGAAAGCGAGAAATCAGCCCCCTGGGGGATGGCCACGCCACAATCCCTTCTCCTCCGTACTCCTCTCGGGATCTTGGGCATGCACGCACACGCGCCCAGCGTGAGTTTTAAGCCACCGGATCCAGGACGTGAACCACAGTCGACTATGTGGGAGTCCAGCAACATAGCCATTATGCTAACTGCTGGTTCCCTACATACAAGCAATTTCATACTACAAAAACAATGAGTGCTCAAACAATAAAAACTGCTAGGTTTAGAGATAAGAAATGAAGGATCTCAAAATTGTGATTTACAAAAATGATTTATCTATGGAATAAATGCTGGTTTTTATCCTCCTGAATATAACTAGATAATGCTGCCATGATCTCTTGCAGAGACTCCTATCTGCTTTGACAGTGAATAAGCATTAATCTTAGAAGATGTGGAGAGTTCCACAGATTCTCCTATGCTGAAGGCATCAGCATTTCACATCAGAGAGTAGCAGGCTAAAAAGTGTAAAATAATGAATACTGTGCATCCTTCTAGAACACAGGGATGCATCCTAAAAACCACATTTTAGCCCAAACCCCTAACCCATCACCATGACCTGACATCTACTTCCCACTCTTCCTTATCTGGCAATTGAGGAAAATTTATTGCCACCGACATAATTAAAGAAATGAAAAGAGTAAAACGTTGATGGCATATGCAAAGTACCCTACTCTGGACAGAAGTGGTAACTTGAAATGATAAGACTAAATTACAAGCTGTCTCCACAACCTCCAGCCAAGACTTCATGATGAAAACTTCTACTGGAGCTGGCTCCATGGTCCCATAGTTAGGTCAGCTAGATCCCATGTGGCTGATCCAGTAGCTGGAATCCTGTGCTATGGGACTAAAAAACATGCCAGGCAAATGTGTGTGTACCTAAAATGCCACAAGCAGGGAGACATGGAGAAGGGACTGCAGAACCTCCCATTCCCCGTGGAGGGTGCTTGTCCCTCTCCCTCTCTTTCTGTCTCTCTCTCTAGTAAGCACGCATACCCTCTGGCAAAACTGAAAAAAAAAAAAAAAAAAAAAACAGTATTCTCCTGGAATGAATGTGGTTTCAGAATTAGTTCCCAGCACAAGAAGCGGCAGCACCATGCAAAGACACTGATACCTCTAAGAACAACGGGCTTAATGCAGTTGGCAGAAAAGTTCCCAAAAAAATGGTAGTAAGTGTGTGTGTGTGGGGGGGGATGCCATTTTCAGGAATTAATAAATTACAGAGTTAAAATAAACTTAACAGTGATAAAAGCACTAAAAACAGGAGTCATGTTATAGCATTTGGTATATGCAGGACAACTTTTGTATATTTCTTTTAATGCTTAGAAACATCCTAGCATGTAAATATTCTCATTATTTTCATTTTACAGATGGAAAAACCCAAGGTATAAAAAGATTAAGCTACTTGCCCAAGGATATCCCATTAGTAACAGCGCTGAGATTCCAATCTAATCAGTCGGGGCCTTGAGTTGAGTCTTACCCACAACAAATTCCACCTCTTTTCCTTTTGTGCTTTCAGTTCTGGAAACTTGCGCCCAGACAGGGAAATGATCCAGTGAGTGATCTGTAGCTGCAAGGGTTTTTCAGCACTATCCTGGTAGGCTTCCACTAAGGAAATAAAATTATTAAATTGCCTAGACATCTGTAGTTAAAAACTATGTTAATTTCTTGTGACTAAGATCAGCCTACAGAATGTGCTCAAACTGGTAATAGAGCAGAGACAGGAAATTAAGTCTAAAATACAAACCAATGAAGGAAAGAGGTACAGAGACTTTGGGGTACTTTCACACTCAGGGTATCAAATATTTCTTCTATGAGTGCCTCATAGGCATGTATCTATAGAAGAGGGGAAATTCCTTCCTCACAAGGTTGAGAGTCCATTGCAAAATGCTTACTCCTTCCCCTGAGACATATAGTCAGAAACCAGGTCAGTTTCTTTCATTTATTCTCTCTTCCCTCTTTTACTTCCTTTCTTTTTCCCTTCCTTGTTTTCCTCCTGAATCACTCCCTCCTTCCTTCTCTCCCTCCTCTCTCCTTGACTCCCTCTATCTCTCACACTCTCTCTCCATTTTTCCTTCTTCTTACTCTCTTTTCCCAAGTACTACCTAATAACTGTTCTTTTCCCAAATGGTCTTTTGTTATTGCATCTAGTAATAAAGTTTAAGTGACAAGCGTTAAGGAGAAGTGCACCAATGCTGGGTAAGAACTGTTGGTGATTATTCACAGTACAACTGGGAGAGTTAGGAAAATCACGACGATTTGCTCTCACCCAGAATCATGGTCAACACCGAGCTGTATTCATTTGTGGTTCTAACTATATGTATAAAAAAAAAAAATCTCAGATGCTCAGGTCATCAGTTACTATATCCCCATATCCCAGTCAAGACAACTCCTCAATAACTAACATAGTACATTATTATCTTAGAAAGAATTTCTGCAGGCTACAATCATAAAATATCAGAGTAGAAAACCACCATGAAAGGAATGCATTCTCAAAACTTGGCTTGAATTCTTTCTAGAATAGACCACCTAAGTAGTACTTCTGAGCTAGAAAAAAGAAAAATAAATGCAATCCGAGAGGTCCTTTCTTTACCTTAAATTATATACACATTTAGACAGGGAGGAAAAAAAAATAACCTGTGCTATATCATTCTCCTAGTTTCATACATACTTATTTAATGACCCATGAATAATTATTTCCCTATTGTCATTCACATCTAGAAAAAAATTTTACAAAATTTATCTTTATAAATTTGAAACTGTCTTGATTCTATTTTTTAACACTCTATCCATTAGGTATTTGTCTTATGAATGAAAGTATGAAGGAAATAATGTATTCATGAGCATCTCTTTGCATGGATAAAGGTTAAGGAAAATTGATTACAAATAAATGAGAAATATGACAAAGGCAGAAGAGTAGGGTGACCAGCCCCCCAAATTAATCAGCATATAAATTAATCTTACTTCCAAACAAAAAGTAGGACAGGATACATTGTCATCAATAATCTACCATGCCAAGACATTCTCCAGAGATGAATACTAATGAATATAAACAAAGAGTAGCTAGAAGAGAAACACAAATTCTTAAAAAATTAAAATAAAATGTCGCTACCCTTTCTAATCTGTAACACACATATTTTAAAAATATTTTCATCCACAGTGCTATTGTAATCATTACAATAATTAATCGTTAATAATAATTTATCCATTTTCAGAGCACGTCCTGGGTGCCCTACTCTGTGCGAAGAACTCCCCCCCCCCCCCCCCACTTGTTCCTATTTTTCTACCGACCC
>NW_006160067.1:688967-716324 GCF_000334495.1 Tupaia belangeri chinensis
CCCGCATATTGTCTCTAGTTTTCCCATGTACCTTGCAGGTAAGATCTCTATTTTACATTTCCAGGAACTGAGCCTCAGAAAGTCAGAGTGATTTACTCAAGCCCTGACACTATACCTAGAGCTCTCCAGTTTCAAAAGCTAGTCCCTTTCCACAAACTAGAGAAGGATCAAAAAGACTTTTCTCAAATTACATCATTTTAATGATATAATCTCCGTTTCTGTAATCCTGGCACTCGCTGACTAATTGTTATCTTCAGTTTATTTCCAAAGTCACATGTATGATTTACGGATAGTTTCACATTGTCTTTTGAACACCTAACTTTTGATATTCTAAAAATAACCTTCTACTAAAGGATCTGGACGAATGAAGGACAGACATGATCTTCTGAGGTAAAGAGTTTCCGAGAATGAGCTTTCAAGAGGAAAAAAAACCCTTTGATGGTGACCTTGCCCAATCTCACTCCGCACAGAGTGTTCACAGGCTGTCCTGTTTAGCCTCTCTATCTGTCCCGAAATTCTCTTCTTCTATCAAGGACAAGAACACATGGAAAACCTGTATTTTTGAGCCTAACCAACATGCTTGATTATGAAGTATTTTGAGGAAAGAAATAACCCTGCATGACAAATAATTCTTAAATAGACTGCTATGTTATAGAGAGAGGTAGAAAACTAGCAAAGATATCAACAGTAAATTGACTAGCAAAGAGATATTGACAGTAAAATTGCCTATGCCTTATTGAGAAAACAGAAAGGGAGAAAATTAAATATTTATATGACTCTTAATACATTTTCTCTCAGTTCGATCACACTTCACAAAAATAATCAGACTACAAGGCTAATTGAAATATCTTCAGATAATACCTAAAAAAAAAGTTATATTAATAACTTAAAACTTGAATAACCTAATCATGGTTCAACATGACATTCTTGTACCCATCCATGTAATATTAGGTCATCAGGAAAGTCATGATATTTTTCTGTGTTTTTCTATTCAAAACTATACCATGAGTTTCCCAACCACCCAATAGTATGGAATGCTATGGAGCTACCTATATGTTGCTATAGAACTGTTTATAAATGAGAAAGCTTTCAACATTCAATTGTTCATTGATAAAAGTGATTATATGAATATTTAACATAGTATGAGCTATTTTTAAAAGTATATTTGGAAATCACCATTTTTCTGTGACAGAAACATTATTTTTTATAAATTTTAGGATGTATGTATTGCTTTAATGTTTTTTAAGTTAAAAATCTATTGGAGTCCAGCCAGTGGTGTGGTAATTAAGGTGGCTGGATCCCACATGACCAGTTGCACAGTTAGAGTCCAGGACCTGGCTTGAGAAACATGCCAGGCACATGTGTGTGTTTGCCCAAAATTCTGAAGAGAGACTAGAGGAGAAGCAATTGTGGTGCGGTCATCCTTATGAGGGATGCTTTCTCACTTTTTCTCTCTCTTTCTTTCTTTATATCTGTCTCTCTCTCTCTCTCTGGTGAGTGCATGCACCCTAAAGAACATTTTAAAAAATCTTTTAGATTTACATATTAAAGGAGAAATTTAACATATTATTATATTAAAATATAACCAAAGAGCAGTTCATAAAAATTCAACAGCCATTCTTTTATTTTTCCCCTTTATGAGAGAAAGAGGTAAAAGGGGAGAGATAGGTAGAGAGAAAAGGAAAGGGGAAAGAGAAAGAGATAGGTAATTTGAGAGGGTCTCTCTGGGCCACAATCCTTATGCCAAGAATTGGCACTTCACTGCAGCTGACCAAATCCATAGTCACTCTTAATACAAGCTCTTTTTTAAGGGAAATAGGAATCTGTGCTGGCCAATATTTTCATAGTTAAATAAGCAATAAACATATTAACTATTGAAATGCCAAGGTCATCCTCATTTAAAGGGAAGTAGTGAAATGACTATCAACCCCACAATTTTGCAGTATTATGATATTGTTTGTACTAATGCAATAATAAAAATAGCTACATAATGATTAGACCAAAAGCCAAACTTATCTCTATTTGCATACTCTTTTTTTAAAGAATTATTTAATTTATTTTTCATTTTTATTATTATTGTTGTTTCAGTTTGTTATAGGGCACATGTGTTCACCAGAGACAGGGAGGGAAAGTGAGAAAACAAACTGCCAGGTCCAAGACTCAGCTGCAGTCAGCCATGTGAGAATCCATTCCTTAACCACCTTGCCACCTGCTGGCCTCTCTATACATCTGTTTATTCTGTCCTTTAGATATGAATATATCAAATGTAAAATATAAATATCTATGTGTAATAGCCTGTTACTAATAGTAGTAAAACTGTGTTTCTGACAATAAATTTTAAAAGGAAAGTCACTAAATAGTATAAAAACATCAATTTTTCCTCAAATTTACACATATATTTAAATGTGATTCCATTCAGAAATCAAAATTTTGAAAACTGGACTAGTCTGTCTTTTAAATTTATGCATAAAAATGTAATCATTTCAAAAAAAACTTTTCAAAGAAGAGACAAGAGTAAATGCTTGTAACATGTAAAATTTTCTATGCTGACTACTAAAACCAAAATAGTATATCATTAGCCTAAGTGCACACTAAAAATAAAGTAAAAGAACAGGAGATAAGTTGAAAGATAAATACATAAATCCAAGTGTATTTGGGAAAGTTACAGTTATTTAATCAAAGATCTTAGTATAAGTAGCTGTAGATCTTAAAAATGAAAGAATTAAATCCCTTCCTTGTTGCATAGAATATTAAATTCCAGAGGGATTAAAATAAAAATGTAAAAAGCCAAACAAAAGAATAATAATAGATATAGGAAAATATTTATTTAATGATTTGAGAGACTTTCATCACACAGTAAGTCCAGATGCTGTAAAATAAAGTATTGATAGGTTTGACTGGATGAAAATTCAAATTTTAAACAACAACAACAGAAAAAATAAAAACATAGTTCAGATAAAAATCATGAACTATTAGAAATTGCTTGAAAATGTCTTAGTAGACCTTGGTTTACCAAGAGCTTTAGCAAATCAATTCTCACAAGACAAACACTATTATTTAATGTGAAAAGAAAATAAACAAAATAATCACAGAAAAGGCCAGAAAAAATGTTGCCAACAAAATTCACAAAAATGCTTTACCTAAGAGTAAACTAGAAATGCAATCGAATCAACATTGAGAATCCATTATTAACTCTCTTCAGTCTATTGAAATTGTAATACGTTGATTGCATTCTGTTCTGGAGAAGATGTAGGAAAGCAGTAATTATATATTTCTGGAGAGAGAAATAAGCATTGTGTAAAGTAATATAGTGGTGGCTAATAACCTTTAAAGCACATGCATTTGACTCAGAATTTCTATTCTGGCAAAGCTGCACTATAGACAAAAGCACATGGTCACTATCACAATTGTGTAACTGAGTTGTGAGGACTGTAAATACATCTGCACATTACTGGTTTGTACAAGGCTTGTATGTTATTTTTATGGAAACACTCATTTTAATAAAGAAAAAGGGCTTAAAGATGTTGTTTAGGAGACAAAGGTTGACATTTAAGGCTGCTAAAGGAACTAGCATTGAAGGGAAGGAGAGTAGGAAAGTTCAAAGAAACCCAAATGTCTACATTTGAATCTTCCCTTCTCAACTGCTGACTTACTCTTAAAACTGCATGGGACCAGCAGGTGGCATGGTGGTTAAAGGTGCTGGACTCCCACATGGCCAACCACAGTTTGAGTCCTTGACCTGGCAGCTTGCTTTCTGGGACCAGCAGTTAGCGTAATGGCTATGTCGCTGGACTCCCATGTAGTCGACAGCGGTTTGCGGCCTGGACCTGGTGGCTTAAAACTCACGCGGGGCGTGTGTGTGTGCGTGCATGCCCAAGAGCCCGAGAGGAGAAGGGAGGAGAAGGGATTGCTGCGTAGCTATCCCCCCTGGGGGATGATTTCTCGCTTTTTGTCTCTCTGTCTCTGTCTGTCTTGCGAGCACACGCGCCCTATCGCAAAAACCTCTGGGGGGGCGCGGGGGAACTACATGGATACAGAGTTTCCTTCTGAATTATTGGGTATAGTGAGAGACTAGGTAACTCAGAAGGAAATGGCAGCTGGAAGGCCTCAGAAGGAAGCCATGCAGCCATCATATACTGGGGAGGCAAACGTTATAGCTCGGATCTTATTAAAACAGAGAAGCATTTGCAAACATTTTAGTATTCCTTAGTTGGAACGTCAGAAGGGTGTCATTCTAGAAGTAATGCAGCACTGAGTGTCATCATCAGCAAGTGACAACTATGCCGTAGTAGTAAGGACAAAACACATCTTGCTAGACCCTTGCTTACGAAACCTAAAACCGAACTTCATTATGACAAAGATGATCTGCCAGCCATCTATGTATCTGTCAGAAAAATACTTAACCATTTTCTGAGGAATTTCCATTATCAAGAATTCCCACTTAATATATACCAAGTGTCTGCACTCTAAAAAAAAAATAATAATTGAAACCATACTGCTTCTGTTATAGTCATAAAATTAAACAAAATTAAAATATTTTGAACATTATCTTTAAAATTCAGTACTTTGAAATTTTGAAAGTTGTTTGTAAACTGTCAAGAACTATGGAGTATGAGCTAAAATTTTTTGATATGTAAAGTAAATGTTTGTGGAAAAATGTAAAAAGAAATAAATAAAAGGAAGAAAAAAAGAAAAAGAAAAAGAAAGAATTCCTACTACACTGCACCTGTCAACTCAAAATTATGTATCACACAAAAAATAAGGCCAAATAATTGAAAGTGGAAGTAAAAAAAATAGATGATAGAAATAGATCTCCAGATGATTGAGATATAAGAGTTCTCCAGCAATGACTTTCAAATTACTATGATCTATATTAAAGAAGAAGAAGAAATTTGGGCAAAGTAGAAGAAAAGAGTTTCAATAGAAATGTACAATTTACAGAAAGCAACAGATGAACATTCTAAAACTGAGGAAGTAGAAAATGGGAAATTAAAGTCCCTAAGTACCAAAGTTCAAAATGTATTGGTTAACTCTACAATAATTACTGAGCATCTATTGCCAGAAACTATTCTAGGAAAAGGAGGTAAAGGCTGAGCAAAACAAGTTATCTTGCCCTTTTGAATCTCATAGTCCAATGAAAGAAACAGAAAATAAAAGATATAAGTAAATAAATCTTTTAATGCATTAGAAGGTGTGAACTGAAGGTACTATTATGGGATAAAGTTCATTGAATGAAATAATAGAATAAGAAATAAGTAATATAATAGCAAATAATAGCAAGTAATAGAATGTGTCATATGAATTCTGAAGCAGAGTCTTTCTGGCTGAGGTAATATCAAATTTAAAGCTCCCAAAAGGGTAGCAATTTTCTGCTAAAAGAGATAAATAAGTAGTTTGGTATGGTTCTATTAGCAGGTGATAAGATTATTAAACGAAGGACTTACTCTAAGATGAGAAGGCACTGGAGGGCTTTCAGTAGAAGAGCCATATGACCCAACATACATGTTATCATTTTACATTTGATGTTAGACTATAAGCACTAAGAGTAAAAACAGGTAGGATACTCTGGAGTCTACTGCAATAATCCAAACAAGAGATGGTCACTATGGATTAAATTAGAAATTTCCATATTCTGGATGTATTTTGAATCAAGGGCTAACAGGCGATATGAGGGATAAAACAGACTTATAAGTGAATCCAATTAGTAGTTGAGAGAAAAGATGACTTCACTCAGTTTCTGGTTTTGCTTGTTTCATTTTTCTGCCTTTTCCAATAGTGGGAATTGAAATATCATTTTTAATTAAAATTAATTTTAAAATTTAAATTTAAAATTAAATGTAAAGTATAAAATATTTTAATAATAAAACAATAGCATTTGACAGTGGAATAGTGGCAAGACTCTGGAAAGCAGACAGACTCACATGTGGGAAGGTTCTAGGTTGACATCCAGAGAGCTCCCCGAGCACACTGGGCATGTGTACGCCATCACCTGAGGCTGGCTAACCCTGGGGTGGATCATGGCATGGAGACCCTGTTGGGAGTGCTCTCTGTCTTTCTCTCAATCTCACTTGCTCATGGAAAATAAATAAATAAATAAAGTCTAGGGGAAAAAAAGGCATTTGCCCCGAGACAATTTTTTTTTTAAGATATATTGTCTTACTTTTATTATTGGATGATTTTTTTTTAATGTACCGTCATCTTTGGAGGATGCTAGTGAATTAACTCATTATTTGAGACATGATAAGTAAAGGGAGGAATAAAAACTAAGCATCTACCCCATCTTTTCTATCAAAGTGTACCACAGTTAACCATATGGCAAATGAAAAAGCCTTCTTTACTAAAAGTATTCCAGCTAGTAATATAGAAGGAAAATAGAATATCAACATTTGACGCTCCCTAATAAATTAATGGGTCTAGGCATTGAGAATAAATGTCTGCTAGATTTATAAAAAGAAATAAAACTGACAATATGTGTTCCCAATTGAAGTAGTAGTATGTATATACATATGCACACTTTTAACAAATTTATGTATGTGTGTGTATGTATGTGTGTGTGCATGTAAATATATATATATATATATATATATATATATGAATTATGAAGCCACAAGGTACAACTATAAATTTATGGGACTCAAAAGTCTGAGGGATGAACAACTGTTCAGAATGAAGGAGAAAGGATAAACAGTAGTTATGATTCTACAAGGAAGAGGAATTTTCATGGGCTTTTCGTGATGAAGGAGCAGTCTGAGTAAGACATGTTTGTGAGGTGACCAGCTGTCTGTGTAACTGAGGAAACTGCTAAAGTGAATAATGAAACTTCAATAGAAAATGAGCTTGAGCATATAAATGAGTGTGTGTTTCCCTTATTATATTTTCTGAATTTTTCTAAATTTGACACAGCATTATCATGTAACAAGTAGATTTCTAGAGTCATAAGGTATATATATTTTTTTTTTACCTTTATCAATTGTCAGAGTGCACATCCACTTGCCAGAGAAAGGGAGAAGAAGAAATCACTCTCAAAGGGGCATGGTAATACCACAGCCCCTACTCCTCCATTTCTCCATCTCATCAAGATTTGGGGCATATGTAGACATGTGTCCAACATGTTTTTTAAGTCACTAGCCCTGGTAATTGAACCACAGGGAGCCATGTAGGATGCCAACGACTAGGCCATGAGACTGGCCCTACATAAAGGGAGTTTTAAACCAACTAATGAATAGCTTGAACATCAGATTGCTTTACTATTTTCCCCCTCACCAGTCTTGTGCAAGTAAAGATGCATTTGGCTGAAACTCTTATAGTAAGTGTTGAGGCAAAGGTTGGCACAAGTTGTCAATTTTAAAAATTAGATAGTTTTTCAGGAATCTAGAAATCATTACAATTACTGAAATATTCAATATGAAGCCCAGTGAGAAAGTACAAATTCCTACTCTATCTTCAGGGAAGTCTTCCAAGAATATTTCATGTTGACACTAATAAGCTAATGTAAATAGCCAATATAGTAGTTCAGTATAGGCTCCAATTAAGACAAATATTAGAGCAATGGCTTGATTTACATACTGCTCTTTGTTTTCTGGATTGGGGATGGTATAAAGCCTGATAATTGATAAAACATGACCAGGCAAGTGGAAGAAGAAAAGACAAATGTGTAAAAGAGGATGAAAAGTTAAGAGTTATCAACTGAGAAGACTCTAGAAAACTTGAGAACTCCAAGGATTTGAGAAAAGCACATTTATGAGCATTTTGTCTTATTCCTGGTCATGGGAAGTTAAAACAGGGTCCAGGGCCTAAACATGAGACCCAAAATGACCTGCAATTGCTTTTCTAGTCTGTTTTGTTATCTAAATTGAAGAACAGACACAGTTCAAAGGGTTTGAGCAATAGAAGCTGAAGAATTGAACCAAGATCTGTTCAGAGAAGTAGTATCAAGCTCAAGAAAAGTATTAAAATCAGCAATGTTAAATCTGGATCCAAAAAGAGAGAGATTCTTTGGCTATACAGAGCAAGGAGGTCAAAAGGAGACAAAAGGGATCACCAAAACCTTTGAGGCCAACAAATATGCTTAGAATTCATTCTTCTTGAGTATTTCTATAGAGAAAGCAGTATTGCTTAAAAAGGCAATACCATAGAAATACTTACATTTGGAATGTTTCATTTTAGGAAAGTCCACCCAAATTTTGTGTTTTCTCTATCTTCTTTACTTATCTTAATAAAGAGAAAGTTGATGGCAAACAGTTTATATTGGTCAATAGCTTTCCATGCCTGTATTACTGTATAATATGAAATTATTCCTGAGGTTTTTAGTGTATTCCCTGCTAAGGGCACCATATATTAATTCACCCAACCAATTGCTAATTGGGAACATACTGTTTGTAAGCTCTATAATAACTGCTGAGTACGTAGAGGTGAATAAAGCAAACATATTTGCTTTGATGGAGCACATTTCAATTGAGAAATGTGAACATTAAATAAATAAATATGATGGTAATGAATTCTAGGCAGTCTTAAAAGAATGTGATGTGATATGACTACTGTCTACTTTAAATTAAAGTAGGCAGGAAAGATCTTTGACAAGGTGACTGAATCCTCATTTTTTTTAAAAGATTTATTTTATTTTTATTATTTTTTAAATTGCTGTAGGGTACGTGTACTCACCAGACATAAACGGAGAGAGAGAAAAGTGAGAAAGTGAGCCACAAGTTCTGGGATTCAAACCCATTCATCCATGTGGGAATCCAGCACTCAACCACCAGCCATACCACTTGCTGGCTTCATGCATTCTCAATTAAAAAAAAAAAATCCAGCTTGGATGGTTGGAATTCACTGTCTAGATGAAGGTCAGGGAATTGAGTCAAGACAGATGTGATATGATTTGACACCTTGGAAAGTGTTTGGGGGAAGCCACAGATGTTTAAGTCTAATCTCGTGTGTATTGTGAGCCCTGAAAAGTGTTTCTAAAAGAAAAATGTCCGAAGGAGAATTTTAAAAGTTTGGAATCTTCTCTAGCAGAAAAGTATCAAGAACTACTACTAACTTATAGAGAAGATGTAGGTTTCTGTGGAGGAAAAAGAGATGAAGCCACCAGATTTTTACTGTACCGACGGAGAGTCATAAGTGAATTTGATACTTGCTACATCCCCCGCATGCCTGGATGAGATGAGAAATGTAGGAGATGAAAGTACAAATCCAATTTCCCTTTTGCAACAAGACAGACTAAGCCTTTGCTGCTTTCTTCATTTGAAAACTCATCTATATTTTATTTTCCTTCATAAACAATGTTTAGACAAACCCAGTGAATAATAGGGTTGGAAGGAAATTTTAAAGGTCACCTTGGTATACCCCTTGCTTAAGGCAAGATTGCATTCATGCCCACCCAAGAAGCAGTCTTCTCTTATGTCAGGCTTTGTTTTGGATGATGTTTATTTATCCTGAGGTGGGGAGTTGGGGTAGGGAGGAGAGTAATAAAGAGCATGTTTGCTTTAAAAGAATAAGCAGAGTTATTTTTAATGTAAGTACCCTCCCCTCTCTGTAATGTCAGGGGCACAGTCTGCTCCCAACGCCTTATACACTTACTTTCAGCTCTAAATGCACTTGTGCAAATCTCATGAATCATCAAGGCTTTTGAAAATATTTATAGGGAGAGAAACTCTACCCTTTTCATTAGAGTGAGTAAAACTCACATTTGTATCTTGCTATTGTTTAAGGTGAACAATAGATGGGTGGATGAAAGAGAATGTCAGCTGGATCAACAAACAGCTGTTCCAACAGAAGTCCTGCTAGCCTATACAGTAGAACAGTATTAATTGCTGCCTTCCCCAGAGTCTCTAAAGATGCTCAATAAGTACACAGTACTGATTAACTATAGTGAAAAGTTAGAGCTGGTTTCATGCCTTCATCACAGTGGACAACTCACCTCCCCAAAGAAGCCTTAGACCTGTAAAACTTGCTTTATTTGCTCTGTAGTGAAGATGCCTCACCCTTCCAAGGCAACATAGTTTATCATCTTCACTGAACGATCTATTTAAAATCTCTACATTGCAGCATAATCCTGTATCTTCTTGTCCAGGCTTCCATGGAAGCAAGGACTCTCATTTTGTAAATAAATATATCCCTTCTATGAAGCCAAAAAGAATAACTATAAAGTAAAAATTTTAAGGCAAAGGGGAATGCATTAGTCTTTCTAGGCCAACATTAAATAAAAGTCAGGCTCAAAGGCATGTAGTCAGCCCCACAAGTAGCAGCACCTAATGGAATCACAGTATGTCAAAAGGTAGGGTCTTTTGTATTAATAAAAGGGTTACAATGTGTATAAGTTGTTCTGAAAGCATTTACATTGGACAATGAAAACAGAGAAAGGTCTTATAGAGATAAGAGAAGGGAAAGGATTGGGTGACAATCTGTTAGCAGAAACTGGAGCAACCTTTTGGCAGTGATGGTAGGTCATTCAGCAGCATTCCTGATTAGCTTTCCTGCAAACCTAAAATTATCTTGAAAAACAATGTTGGGCTGGTCCCATGGCCTAATGGTTAAGGGAGCCAGATCTCACATGGCCAACTGTAGTTCAAGTCCTGGCCCCAGAAGCTTGAAAAACCGGGAATGTATGTATGGGTGCCCAGAATCCCAGAAAGATGGATAAATGGAAGACAAGGGATCATGGTATATGACCATGCTCCATTCTTCCTCTCTTTCTCTCTGTCTCTGTTTCTCTCTGGTATGCATGTGCCCTTTGGCAATGAAAGAAAGAGTAAAAAGAACGATGTCTGTGAGGTTCAGTCAAGTAGTCAATAAGGAGTGACAGCAAGTGGTAAACCTAATAACCACATCTTCTTCATAGATCTCTGGCCCTTATTTATTTTTATTTTCCATAGTAATTTCTTCTAGATAAGCTTTATCTTCAAACTTACAATACTCACAGTCTCTTGCAATATGACTTTCTCTAGGCCAAAGAAATCAATTCGCTTTCTGAAGACAGCTTGGTATTCACTAAAAGTTATAGGAATTGGATGCAGTTCTGGGTAAGAGTATTGGTTCTAACAGTGAGTAATTGTATGGGCAACTCATTTATTAATTGTAATACCCAACTTACTCAATGTTCTCAGTGGATCTAATGTGAAATTGCCTAAAAATCATTTACGACAACATGCCTGATTCCTATTAGCTGACAATTTTTATCACTCCCTATCTACCATCTTCATTCAATGAATATTGTCCAAATTTTAAATCTGCTGCCTAAGTCTTAGAGAACAGATTATCTAGAGGGTAAACAACTTATGGTATTCTTTGTACCACACTTGTGCACTTGCTCTGTAATGATGCTTTGCTGTTTTATGCCATTGCATGTAATGCACATGTGCATGTGTGACAGCTTGGTTTTGGTAAGGAGCCACTGTGCTCTGTAGTCCTTTTTTGAGAAAGAAAGTACCTGGTCAGCTTCCCTTGTTAGCCCTGCTCTGCTCAGCTTTGGTTCAGCCTACTCAGCCCTGGTGGCCTTGGCTCAGATCGGCTTTGGCTTGGCTCAGTTCAGCTCTGCACACTGTGAGCTCCAAAAGGGAGGAAGTGCTTGCAAGTACTACTCTATGAGCTTCCCCTGAACTCAGCCAATAAACAACATGACATCAGCACCTTGTGTCTCTTTCCAACTCCCTGCATCTCCATTCAACCCACCCTTTGGAAGAGGAAGAATCTCTCAAAACAAAGGGCAGTTATAGGATTGAGGCTTTAGAATGTGCTGTGGAATTCTCTTTCCAGAGATCCCAGATTTCTGAAAATAGAAGGGAATCCCAGACAGTTATGATCGCAAGTTTTTCAATTCAAAATCATCTGAGTCTTTAGCTTCTGTTCATAAGATAAAGTGGAAATTCTGTACTTGCTTGGCTAGGTCCCAGGATAGCAGTCCAAGGTTTTTCTTAGGTGGGCCCAATCATGCTACCACAGTATTGTCACTTGCCCTCGCCATCATGGTTTACAGTTTTCCACTACTTTCTTCAATGTATTGTTCCTGCTTCATTATGCACTAAGTTTCCCTGAGAAAGGAGGAGACAAAAGCATTGTAACTAGGGGAAGAACAATGTAGTCTCAGAGAAGCCAAAAAGTCATGGCATATTAAGGAATAGGTGGAAGTTTAAGATGGGAGCAATAAAAAGAATAGTAGAAAACCCAGAGAGATACTTGAGGGTGAGATCTATATCAAGATAAAGAAGTGGACTTAATTTTATGGCAATGGAAAACCAACAAAGAAATTTAGTTCTTTAGTTTTTTTGTTTTATCTTGTTTATACCCAGAAACAAGGTCTCATTAAGTTCATTTGAGGAAGATTACTCTGATAATAGTCAAGATAGTAGACTGGAAGGGTTGGTAGGTGGGGACTAAGATATTGGTCAACTGTGAAAGAGTATTGGGTGAAGCAATGATAAAGCCCTGATGCAAGTTTATGCTAAATTAATCTTCTTATTGCAGGGCTACATAATGAAGTGCTGGGGCAACTATGTGCAACCACCAAATTAATTTCCCAGTCTGTCCCAAGAATAGGTCTTGGAAACACAGGTTTGGGAGTGATCATAAAAGATGTTTCTTAGGCCAGCAGGTGGCATAGTGGTAAAGAAGGCTGGATCCCACAAGGTGGCTGCTCAGTTCAAGTCCTGGACCTGGTCTTAAGAATCTCTCCAGGTGCATATGTGTGCATGCCCAAAATCCTGAGAAAAGACTGGAGAAGAAGGGATAGTGGCATGGCCCTCCCCAACCCAGCGGGGGATTTCTCATTTTCACTTTCTCTCTTTCTTTCTCTCTCTTTCTCTCTCTCTCCTCTCTCTCATCTCATCTCATCTCTCTCTCTCTCTCTCTCTCTCTCTCTCTCTCTCTCTCTCTCTCTCTCACACAGTGCCTGTTTTTCAAGCCCCTTAGCCAGGACTTGACCAGTCAGCCTCACAGGGTCCAGCTCACCACGCGCTGTTTAACCACTGTGCTGCTCTTGTTCTGGATTTAACAGAGCATTGCTGCACTGACGTGATGCTGAGTGCTGGGGTGACGCAGATTCACTTAAGACGTGAAAGAAACTCCCAACCACCCCTCTTTTCAGCATCTGTGAAGGTAATTTTTCTTTTTATCTACGTTAGGAAGAATTGTGAGACGGGCCTGTCTTTTGAAGCAGGTGTATGAATTCCATCTTAGCCACATTTCTGGATTTTACTTCATAAACAGAATTTGGAAGATTCTGAAAGGAAGTTTTGGGAATAATTCAATAGTAGAAATTTTTCCTGGAAAAGTGTACATGATGTTAAGTTTCTATCGCTAATTCCTCCATCATGGAGCACTTTCAATTTTCAAATACTTTCAAACACATTTGATCACTTGATTTTTCACAGTAGGAAGCAGGAAGGATCCCTATTTGTAAAGAAGGAAACAGAAACAGAATGAGACCAATGGCCCATCTGTGGTCTTCCATTAAGAAAGGGGAGCTCCTTATTCTCACTTCCAAGGCTTTCCCATTAAACCACGGAGCCTTTTGGTGCTCAAGACTCTCTCTCCTCTCTCTCTTCTCATCTCCTCTCTCTCTCTCTCTCTCTCTCTCTCTCTCTCTCTCTCTCTCTCTCTCTCATGAGCAAATACACCCATATAGCAAATACTTAAAAAAAAAAAAAGTTCCTCCAACTCACCATGTGATATTTTAATCTTCTCTACTTTGGGCAGTCAACTTTCAGAACACAATTCTCACGTTAAATAATGACTACCTGAATTTACTGTTCAAATATCCAAGGAAATGCCTCTTTTAACCCTATGACAGCCTATTGTGGATGCTCTGTTATCTTCACTTGGTTTGGAGTGGATGACTAGTACACACCACAGGATTTTGGAAC
Organism: Tupaia belangeri chinensis; assembly: GCF_000334495.1. Taxonomy (NCBI): domain Eukaryota; kingdom Metazoa; phylum Chordata; class Mammalia; order Scandentia; family Tupaiidae; genus Tupaia; species Tupaia belangeri. Next base: position 702,827 of record NW_006160067.1, read on the forward strand.
CTGGGGCTCCTCTCAGATAAAGAAATATAACCTAAAGTCTGCTCTATTCAAGGCTCTGTCAGTTGCTGATAAAGTTAAGAGGATATAAAGATCATCACAGCCATTTCCCTCCCCCTGAAGCCATCCTTAAACATTATCTAACAATAGTCTACTGGGATTAGACAGCAGACTGCTTTGCGAGATGGTCCCTCCTAGGCCCAGCCCTGTCAGTATCCCTTTTGGCAGCTTAACTCCAATGGTGTCAGAAAATTGCATAAGTCTATTAAGATTTACCAAGATATTTACTGCCTGCTCTCTATAAAAATAAAAGCTTTCTTTGTTAATCTTTTTCTCTATTTTCCAGACTTCTTTCCCAATAAAGCACCTATGCATTCCTCTGGAACAAATGTTGATTTAATGGTTTTGTTTTTGTTTTTGTTTTTGTTTTTGTTTGTTTGTTTGTTTGTTTTTACTAACCTTTATGACAGCTATAGGTGTTTGACAAGATGTAAGGTAAACATTTCAGCAGAGCTTAGTGTCTTTTCCCAAGAAGTGAAAACGGAAAGGAAAAAATATACTTCTTAGGAAAACTCTGTGTCTAGCAGCCTCTATCTCTGTTTTTTTTTTTTCCTTTCTCTCTGTTCCCCTGATGCCAAATTAATTACATTGTGAGTGCTCCCCTTTGAAACTTATAGTGAAGAGCATACCCCTTATCGAAAACATTGGGGGAATTTAGAAAAGTAGAAAGGGCACGTGAAAAATCAAGCTATAATAAACTGATAATCATTGTTTTAGAACAATTTCAGAAATTTTTTCTATAAATAACATTTTGGAGTTTTGTTGCATTTTTTCCTTTTTTTCTTTGTAGTGAACTGGGATTGGGGTGATGTGTTAATTTATAGTCATGAGTCTTTTGATTGAAAGTAACAAAAATCCAAATCAAATTCGCTTAAGAAATAATAATAATTGCATTCACTTATGTAACTTGGAAGAATGGAGGAGAACAGCTGTTTTTCTCAATTTTACGAATAGGAAATATTTACGCAATGTGACAAGAGGGGAGAGACAGTTTTAATGTTGTTCTAGCCTAGGGTCCCAGAATAATCAGGGATGTACTGGCTCTTCAGGAAGGACTGACTGACTGACTCTGGATCTGACTCAATCTTGGTTCAGGGATCTGTGACTGACACCCCTGAGAACTACAAGAAGTTGGGCAAGAGCAATTTCCCAAAGAAAGGAAAGGTGTGTGTGTGTGTGTGTGTGTGTGTGTGTGTGTGTGTGTGTGTATAGTGCAGCAAGGAGCCATAGTGGATAGTAAAAACCAAAAGATGAATATTTCCTAAGTCAGAAACCATTCATTTTCCAGGAAGTAAAATATTTATCTTAGGAAAGGGGAGAGTAACATAGCTTCAGGGGTTGTATTTTAAAGCAGGCTTTCCATACTTCCTCAAAAGACTTTTATTTATCTCTTGTCTCTTCAGCCCTTAATCTCTGCGTTAGTGAGCCAATGCTATGAAGGTGATGTAGGGCTAACTCTGTGTCCTGGTAGTTAAGGCAGCCGGATTCCAGTTGGCCAACAATGTTGTTCAAGTCCTAGACTCAGCAGCTTGAGAAACATGCCAAATGTGTGTGCATGGTGCCCAAAATCCAAAAGGAGGGAACAATAAACCCATCGCAGTATAACCATTCCCCATGCACGAGAAGTGCTCTCTCCTCTCCCTGTCTCTCTTTCTGGCACATGTGCACTCTAGTATAAAAAATAAATGAATTTGTTTAAAAAGTTATATACCTCTAGCGTGAGGGAAAAGTGCAAAAGATTAAGAGTCAATTGTTATTCAATGAATACATACTGATTAATCAATTTCTGGAGACTCAGACTGTCTTTTTTTTAGAATTATTTTATTTAATTCTATTTATTTATCTTTTTTTTTTTAATTTGACCAGAGAGAGGGAAAGTGAGAAAGAAAATCACCAGGTTTGGGACTTGAACCATGGTCAGCCATGAGGGAATTCAGCGCCCCAACCACTATGTTGCCTCTCAGCCCCTTAACATTTTAAATGTTACTCTACAAAAGGACCTTTCAAGATTTAGGATTATTTAAGACCATTTCAAGAAGTAGAATTACTAGATCAAAGGGTATGTTACCAAACCAAAGCAGGCAAAAACAAGAAACAATCCCTGGTGGCCAGAAAAGCCAAATACTGTCCCACAAGATTTGTCCAAGAGGAGTGGTGAATTCATCAAGAGACAGGCTTGCTCAAAAGTCTGTCTCCCCAAATGTGTTTGAATACTTCCTGTCCTGTCTTCACTTTAGACCATGCATGCAAATACAGGGTTGAAACTTGCAGGTGGAATTGGTCAACTCAAACAGTTCCATTGGTCCATTATTGAAACAGGTGCTGTTCTGATTGGTTGCTCTACAGCGGCCAGTACCCACACTCCCTTTCTGCAGTGAGGATCAGACATTCACCCAGTCTTCCTCTGCATGCCAGTAGTGCTGGCCTGTTCCAGGTACAGTGCAGCTGAATACCCACCCTCAGCGCACACTGAAACAGTATTTACATGGGTGCAGTTTCCTGTTGCTCATTGGCCCAGCTAGCTGACTTTGGCACTCATTGTCTAGTTGCCTGCTTTTATCAGCCCTCTCATTTACAGCTGTTAGTGCTAAGTACAGTGCTCTGCACATGAAATGCATTCAACAAATGTTTCTCAACAATGAAAGAGAAGATGCTGATACTGAGAGTCCAGGGATTTTCCTAATTAATCTGTGTTTAGGATAAAGGAGCGGGGAGGAAATTCCTTTTATAGGTGAGCACTGAAGACAAATGACCGAGAGAGGAAAGTAACTCCCCTCGTTCATTAAGTATGAAGGGTAATTTAAGTTTTACCTGCCTGTCTGCTGCTGGCAGGAGCTTAACCTACTCCATATGCCCAAAGAAAATTAAACAAACTGGGATTTATGGAAAGAAGCCACTTGTGCATAGAATGGAAAGAGCTCCAGCTCTGGAGTCAGGAGACTAAACTCCAGTGCAGGTTCTTGCCCTTTCCAAGTCTTACTTTCCTTTTTTGATCACTAGTGTCTAAAATGCCTGCCGGGGGCTGCTATAAGGAATAAATAGCCTATCGCGTGAGAAAGTTCTTTGTAAATTGTACATTTCTGCACCAATAAATTATTCTTGCCATTATTATTATAACTCCAGAAGAGTTGTTCTTAAAAGATTTAAGTTTGTAGAGCTCTTTGAAAATGTAATTCAAGTTATGAGCTCTCTCACTAGAAACACGTACAAACTTTAAAAATTATACTTAATTTCAGGGTGTTGATGAACTTCCTGTACTCAGCAGTACATGGTTTTTAGCATGAGAATTATGGGCTTAAAATACTAGAATATTTTAAAGTAATAAGCTATTTTAAGCATCAGAAAATTCTATCATAGCCTCCTGTGTACCCATGGCTGACATTTTTAATGTTAGCCTTGTGATGTATTTACTACAGATCTTTTGTTAAGAAATGTATCATTCCACACATAGACGACTCCAAACACACCACTTCATTTTAGAGTGCTTTAGGCAAATAAAACCTAAAATACTGTCCCTGCTCACAAACCACTTTCACACTAGTCGGTTGGGCATCTCTGAAAGAAAAAAAGAGAGATATAAGAAAATGGGATGTAGTAATTATGGAAAACAAAAGAGAGATCACTGGGAAAGTTGAAGCCATTCAGAGTCACTGTGGAGGAGGCCTCCTTAGAAAAAGTTTCTGACAAAGGGCAGAAGATATGAGATACCTGGCACATGACAGGAAGCCGAGCAATATATGCTAAATGAATAATTAAGTGAACAAATTAATTAGATGGATGGATGATGATTTCTTGAACACCTATTATGTTCATGTGTTACTGAACCAGTGAACTGCTAGCACTGAAACGTAACAGGAGACAGAGCAAATGAATCCAGAACCAGGAAATGACCTGGAGTGCTCTGAAAAAACACTTCATCCTGAAGATAAATTTGAACCTGTTTGGGATGACAAGAATAATCAAATGTTTTATAAAAAAATGTTTTAAAAATAGTTTCTCATTTTCCACTCCTCAAAATTCAGAAGATGGGTGGGAAGCTCTGTTGTTCACCCATGTCCTCAGAAATTATAATTCTCAAACATGCTTTAAAAGAATACTGGAAGTAACAAATAGCCAATGAGGGGTTTTCAGGTGTGACAAGGTACAATCAGCCCTCAATTATGAATGATGCCTTTCACGGCACTGTGGACCCAATTACAAAGGGTGAAGCCGAACCATATCATGACGCCCCTTACTCACTCACAATAAGATATACATTTCTCTTACATCCAGCTAAGTCTTGGTTTCAGTTCTTCTTACTTTATCCCAGTAGAGATGAAGCAATAGCTGGTCCTTCATGAACTCAGTTTCTGTTTTCTAAAGTCTTGGTCTTAAGCACCATCAGCTTTAGCTTATGCTGTGGGTCCTCAGGTCTCCACATTTACAAAACTACCATTTTAGATCTGCTTATCTCACACATGCATTAGGCCTGCCATCAGACTTCCAAAGCTCTGGAGCCCAGCTAGGAGATGCAGGATCTTCTTTACCACCCTGGACTAACTTCTTAGCAATGCCTCAACCTTTTTATGGATCAATATTCTGCTTATATTCACTCCTTAAACAGTTAAACCAAAGCAATGGCACAGCCGGCCATTTATTCACCGAACAAATATTGATACCTGTTATAAGCTGGGCACTGCACTGGGTGATAGAACACAGCAATGGGTAAAAGAAAAGTTTCTGCTTTTCTATTGTTTGGAGTTGGCAGAAGGGAAGAAGCAGCAAGATATAAACAAAATTGCTAGATATATAGTCACTTCAATAGACTAACAGACTAGAGTGAAACGAAGCACCATTTAGGGAGCAGATAATCATCTAAGGCTGATTAGTGGGGTCAAAGGACATTTATCAGAGAAAGAGAAGGTGATACTTGAATTCAATCTGGAAGGAATAATAAAATAGTTTTAAAACCAAAGTGGAGAGTGGAATGTAGGAAGCAATGTCCACACTTATGGTGTTCTCTAGGAAATACCTGAAGTTCTCACTTTTTCCATTTGAATGTGTCCCTGCCCCTTTCTAGATGTTTCCCTCGATATACATGACCATTTATCCTGTCTGCATTGTAATTTAAATTCACAGCAAGGCAGGCTCTCTAACATTCTCCTATGTTTAAGCCAGGAGAATTATACAAACTTGTCCAGGTTCACCTGCACATTCTAACACTATTGTCCCTCTTTGGAAACCAAATCTGAAACCAGATGATTTTCAGGTAGTTTCATGTTTCACCATCAACAATTCATATGATACCAAGCCTAATTCATGTATAATATAAGCAGGTATAAAATTTCAGCCACAAGTGACTATAGACATATGTTGGGCGAGCCTTGAACCTGGCTTCACCAAAATGATTTGCGTTTCCATGGGGAAAATATTTCCATGTGTCATCACCTGTACCCTTGCCACCAACCCATGCACCAATAGCCACTGGTCTAATTGTGGGAAAAAATGCTTCCTGATGTGCAAGGCACAGGCAACAGATGCACCATCTCCAAAATGACAGCCCAGTGACTCGAAGAGTAACAATGGCTAGCTACAAAGCTTAGTGAAAACTAACACAACATTGTAGAATAATGGGGGATGATGAATTGGATCTGTAAGGAGGACTTAATATGTGATTTTAAAAACCACTAACACATGAGGAAACTTTCCAAGCTAGAGCAGTATGGAAAGTAATGCAATAATATGTTTGATTAGAAAGTACTTCAGGATGTATTAACGTAAGCACTTAGTGAGTCTCTCAAATACACCATTCTGCAAGGAGCATATAGATTTTTTCAAACATATCCATTTCCACTTAGGTTGTGCTCCAGCTGATTGCTTTAAAAGCAGAGGAAGTCCCACAAGTTCTTTATTTTATGTACACTAAATTCAAATCTCTTGATCTCATTTTGTTTTCATATTTTGAAGTGAGAAAAGGAATTACTTGAATCTCTGTATCTCCTAAGCTGTGCACATTAACCCAATTCTGAAAGTATCTTTCCTCTTTGAATCCTTGTAAAACAGTTATTTAACACTATACCCTTTCACTCGGATTCTCTTGAGATCCTGATTTACTTAAAATTCAAAAGGGCAAAACATTCAATCAGATAATAAATCAATAGTTAACCTGGGAAGCTTTCTGTTTAACTAGTCTTGGCAATGCATGAGCTCAGCTCTTCTGATACAGGGAAGAATGATCATTAAGCCAGGGCTTGGGGGGAAAAAAAATGTAAGACCCAGGAAAGAAAAGGGCTCTTTTCCTTAACTGAACATGACAGGAAAGCATGGCAAACTTCAGGAGTCTTATCAAGACTGAGTGCTAATGCAAATTTGGAAAAACAAGAAAACAACAACAAAACTAAAGATAAGGTTGCAACTGTAAAATGGAGTTTATCATCAGGAACCAGAATCTCATCAGAAAATGAGACAGCAACTCTCTCACTACCGCTGCAATCAGAGGGTTAGCAGGATACACATGGAGAAGAGAAAGGATCCCAGAGGGAGGCAGCACCGCCCTGCAGGAGCCAGCCTGCAGCAGCAAAGGTAAAGGTCGGCACTCAGTCACCCACTGGGGTGTACGCCAAATCACCTGGGGAGGTGTTTGCAAAAATACATGTGCCTGGACCTCTGATCTGAGAACCTAATTCTAAACTGACGAGAGAGGACTGCCTCCCCAAAAAAATCTATATCATTTTTCTAACATTCACAATAATTTTCCTAGCTGTGGTTGACAATGATTCTTAACCTTCTGCCTTCACTAGTCCCCAGCTTCCATTAATATCCTCTGGAGTCCTACAATGGTTCATACCAGCCCCTGGATGTTATGAAAATGTTTAAGTCTGTGTTCCTAGGGGTATTAGGTCACTAGAGCTGTTGTAACAAGGACCACAAACTGAGAGCCTTCCAACAGCACACACTCACCACACAGCACTGGAAGCTGGAAGCCTCAGATCAAAATGTTGGCATTTGGATCCTTCTGTGGGCTGTGAGGGAGAACCCGTCCCCTGCCCTTCTCGCTGCTGCTCATTTGCTGGCAATATTTGAAATTCTTTGGTTTGTGGTAGCAAAAACTCCAGTCTTCACACAGTGCTCCCCCAAGCCTCTCTTTCTCCCTGTATCTCTCCAGGCCCAAATTCCCACTTTTTAGAAAGACATGGTCATATTGGATTAAGGCTGACCTTAATGACCTTTCTTAACTTGATCATCCACAAAGACCCTATTTTCAAATAAGGTCATTTTCACATTCATACTAGGAGTTAAGATTTCAACTTCATAGGACCAGCAGTTGGCATAATGGCTATGTAGCTGGACTCTCATGCAGTCAACTGTGGTTCGAATCCCAGAGGCTTAAACTCACGCTAGGCACATGTGCATGCATGCCCAAGACCCTGAGAGGAGAATGGAGAAGGGATTACAGAATGGCCATCCCCCCTGGGGGTGATTTCTCGCATTCTGTCTCTCTCTGGCTTACTGATGAGCACACGTACCCTATAGCAAAAACCTCTCCAAAAGAAAAAAAAGGTTTCAACTTCATTTGGGAAGATAAAATTTAATCTGTCATACTGGATGGAATTTTGTTCACTCAAGTAATAAATATTTATGGATCAAAGACTACGGGCTAGGAACTACCTAGGCAGTGAACAGACCCAAATCTACAAGACAGCATGAAGGTGAGTACATTTTTCTCTAAGATGTTGGTATCAGTACATACTATAAAAATAATAAACGCGTTTTACTCCTGGGAAGAGGAAGTAGGTCATTCATTCATTTAGCTATTGATTATTTTAATCATGCTGTGTATCGTGTTCGGAGCCATCTGTGAAGAGAGGAGACATTGTCCCTGCCCACAGAGTGCTTGTTCCCTAGCAAGGAACAGGCATGCTCATATTCAGACACTTCCGTTCACTGCCACATGCACTCAGAGCGGCTGATGATTGCCGTGTGATAATGAGCTAGAAGAGGTGAATGCGTAATTTGTGAAAAAAAAAAAAAAAAAGAGGTGCATCTGCCTGAAGCAGGAGGAGTGAGGAACAGCTGCTAAGGGAGAGGATATCTGATATGAGTCTTGACAAAGTGATGAAGAATGGCCCAGGTATGGAAAAGAGCATAAAGGCAGGGAGTCAGGACAGAGCATGGACTGTCTGGAGAAGTGCAAGGGAAAGGGGGAGCATGGAGGCGGCTCCCACAGGAGAAGGGGTCTGAACAGTCTTGCTCTCTGGCCTTCATCCAAGAGTTAGTGGAGTCAAAAGAGGAGTGTGATGGGTTCTAACATGTGTTTCAAGAAACCGACTTTGAGAACAGTGTGCGTCGTGAGATGGGGAGGGCAAGACTGGAGGCAGGAAGGCGTCTGTGATAGTCCAGAGAAGCAAGAAAAACCATCTAAGCTCGGGCGGTTGCTGCAGAATGGATAAGAGCAGAAGGGCAGAGATTCAGGAGATGTTGGGGGTCAGGGACCAATGAAATAAGTGGCAGAGAATGCGGGAAAAGGATGATCTTAACACACTTGACATCATGAAAGTCAAACTTTGTTTCTGACAAAGCTTTGAATACTTACCCTCTGTCTGAAACATGTTTTCATCCATGAACAAGGAAAAGCTGATCTTTTGCAATTCTGTCCAACATCATGTCCGGATTTCTTCCCAGTCATCTCTCCTTACTCTAATCCCACAGTATCTTTAACACCTGTATTCTTGTAAATGCTGCTATCTCTTCTTTGAAATAGCACACCTTTACCCCCAGCACAATGATTGACTCATAATAGATTCTCAAAAAGTGTTGATCAGGGGCCAGCAGGTAGCGTGGTGGTTGGGGAACTGGACTCGCACATGGCCAACCATGACTTGAGTCCTGGGCCTGCCTGGCAGCTTGTTTTTTCATTCATTTATTCATTCATTCATTCATTCTCTCTCTCTCTCTCTAGTGAGTACATGTACCTTATAGAAAAATTTAAAAATAATAGCAATAATAAAAATTTTTTGAAAACTGTTGATCAAATAAATTACATACTTTCCACCTAGGCTATGTAAGTTTGGCAATTCAGTTTTCCACTTACACAAAGAATAAGTAAGCAACCTGTATTACAGGAAGAGGTAAGATGCGTTGTTGGAAGAGTTAAGCTATACTTACCTGGAAAACTTGACAATTCTAGCTAACTAGGATTGCTCTCTCCTGTATTCGATAGAACTTAATTAGAATTAGTACTGAGCTAGTGCTCAGTGTTAATTCTGGAAATAATTATAGCACGTCTTCTAGCTCTGGCCCTTCAGTAGTCACATTGAGCTGGCTTGCAGGAGTAGAACTTCACTCCCATTGCAAATAGAAGTGGATTGGACACATTGGTTCACATGATAGCCACAGCACAACTCTTTCTTTTATTCATTTTGTTTCCTAGCACACTATCCACAGGAAAGTGGTTTCATTCACGTTTCCATATTTCCACTGTAGCTGGGCTTTTTATGTGTTAATGAACTTAGTTGTTGAAGCAGCTACAACGCTCTCCCAAAAGTTTATGCTGGAAGCTCATCCCAGCCAGTTTCTTTAAACTTTGATTCCAAAGGCATTACAGGAATCTATGAATGAAATGTAACTGTTTTGAAACCCCAAGCTCTCTAATAGCTCCAACATTCATCGGTAAATTGCAGACTTTACAGGTATCATTTTCAGTAAGGGTCAGGAAAATTCATTCATTAGAATTACGGGAGATAAAATTTTAAACGTCTCTGTAATATTTATAGGAAAAGTGTCATCAGTATAAAGCGGCCTTAAATCACATTCATTCATTATTAAGCAACTCCTCTACATTTCTGAGTGAAGTTTCTAATGGGGTGAAACTTCCTCAGCTGCACTAACATCATGACTGTCTATTTATAGCCGTGTTGTCTTTGGTTATCGAAGTGCCTTTTAAGGTTAGATATTAAAACAGGTTTTTCCGTTTGAAGGGAGACATCTCACTCTGAGCAAATACAATCCATTACTTAGTAAAGAGGAGAGTTCACTAAAATTGGAAACTCCTACTAATTGCAATTATATAATATGAGGCATGCATATGTAGGACTAGAAGATTTCTAAAGCCTAGTCTCTGACTGAGTTTTATTTAATTTTATTTAAGAGCAGAGTCTACTTTTTATTTAGAATGGGAAACATACACACACAATCAAAAACAAAAACAAACACCACCACCAAACAAAACGAAACCCAACCCACAGAGTAGGAAGACTTCTTTTGCCCACAAAAATCGGGTTGAATGTATTTCCCTTTTATGAGTAAGCACTGTGGAGGTCAAGCAGGCCATTCTCTCTACATCATTAAAGATCAGTTATAATCCTATTAATGCTCATTTCCTTCCCACACATACCTGGGCTTTGACAATAATAGCCCCTTTACAGCTATCACCCGTAAATGGAGGGCACACTCTTTAAATACATAGAACTAGAGATACACGAGGTATCTGTTCACGTTCTCATCCTAAGTGATGTCACCTGGGTAATTACTCGCTACTCAGTTTGCAAAATTGTGCCTTTTGCTAAGAAAGTTTCAGGGTGCAACCAAATTGTTAATTATGATATGTAAAATATTTAAAGCCAGCGACAGTCCTGGGGATACATAAGAAGAGCAACACAGCAGGAGCAGAGCTTAAAAATAGCAAAAGCGGGACCAGCAGTTCGCATAATGGATATGTCACTGGACTCCCATGTAGTTGACGGCGGTTCGAGTCCTGGACCAAATAGCTTAAACTCACACCGGGAGCGTGTGTGTGTGTGTGTGTGTGTGTGTGTGTGCCCAAGATCCTCAGAGGAGAATGGAGGAGAGGACACTGCGGCGTGGCCATCCTCCGGGGTGGTGCTCAAAACTCAGTTGACAGGAGTTCTTCAGAAGCCCTACTATTATTTTAAAGGGAGAATTATAAAAAGAGTGTAATCCTTTAGCAAACATCGAGCATATAACGGACCTAAACATAAATATCTTATATAAAAATCCTGTGATGTGAGTCTTCATATAAATAAGGAGTTAAGCAGAGCATTGAGAATATGGAAATCAAAATCTGATTCCAGAATTAATGTGATTAAAACATTTTAATAAAAATCAGTTTACTTTTTCTATCTAATATCTGATATTTCTATCTAATATCTGATACTAGCATTTTTAAAATTACTATGTTTTTGTGGTTTCTGTGTGTGACTGTTTTATTATATGGGCATGTGCACTAGCCAGAAAGACAGAGAGACAGAAAGGAAGAAATCACCCTCCAGGGTGGACAGCCACACCGTAATCCCTTCTCCTCCATTCTCCTCTCAGGATCTTAGGTATACACGCACATGCGCCTGGCATGAGATTACACCTCTGGGTCCAGGACTCAAACCGTGGTCGACTACATGGGAGTCCAGAGACATAGCCATTACAACTGCTGATGCCATTATATATCTTTTTTATTTTTAACATTTGCTATAGGGCACACAATGCTCACCAGAGACAGAGGGAGAGAGAAAGTAAGAAATTGCCCCCCCCAGTAGGGTTGACCTTGCCGTATTCTCTCCTCCTTCATTTTCACTTGGGGTTTTGGGCACGCATGCACATGCACCCACTGTGTTTTTCAAGATGTAGGGGCCCAGACTGGAACTGCATAGTCAGACATGTGGACTCCTGCACCTTAACCACCATGCCACCTGGCTGGCCCCAATATCAGATTTTTATTGACAGGTATTACCCTGGTAAGGAGCTACCTAAACTTACTAAATCAGTAATTAAAGCTCAGAACAGCGTGTTAGTGTTCACCACATTTAACTTTGGTTTCCTACCAGTTTTCCACTCCCCACGTGAACATAACCAAGCACACGCCGAGGCATCCAAGCCCACCCACTCTTCCTCTTCTGCTCAGACAGCTGTCGGCATCCCTCTCTCCTCTCAAAATCTTAGCACATCATCCTAACCCTAATATACTTTACCACTTTATCTTAACTCACGTCTACACTGTTGTTATCCCTTTTAAAATCCCCATCTCAGGGCCAGCAGGTAGCCTAGTGGTAAGGCACTGGATTAACTGAAGTTCAAGTCCTGGACCTAGTGATTACAACTCTCCCCAGCTACATGCACGTGCAAGCATGGAGAAGGGATTGTGGCCTGGCCATCCCCACTGTGGGGTGATTTTTTACTTCCTTTCTCACTGCTTCTCTCTCTGGCAAATGCACGCACCCTGTGGCAAAAATCTTTTTAAAAATCTATAATAATATTCTGTTGGTCACAATCCATTTTTTTGTTCTTCTACCTATTCTATTTGCATTTAGCAAAATAAGTAGTTATAAAGTCTACCATATAAGTCATACAATCCTAAAAATCTGTTTTTGAATGCCTTTTATTATTATTATTTAAAAATTCCTATCTCCAGAGTCAACAGAAGGCATAGTGGCTACATCACTGGATTCCCATGTAGTCGACTGTGGTTCAAGTCCTGGACCTGGTGGCTTAAACTCACATTGGGCGTGTGTGCGTGCATGCCTAGGATCCTGTGAGGAGAATGGAGAAGGGATTGTGGTGTGGACATCACTCCAGGGGGTGATTTCTCACTTTCTGTCTCTCTGTCTTTCTCTGTCTTTCTGGCAAGTGCATGCTCCCTATAGCAAAAACTTCTCTAAAAAAGAGAAAGAAAGAAATTCATATCTCCACAGAAAAAGCAGCATATTCAGTCTTCTCATAGCTCTCACCTCAGGTTTATTTTAAAAATCAGAAAAACAGCAGGCAAGTGTCTGTCATCATACTTTTCACCATAGAGAAAACACATGTGACCCTTGATCATTTTCTTGTAGGCTACATTTTTCAGATATATTCCAAGAAAATCCTCTAAGCCCTCATGTAAACTTGTGATGTGGATATCACAAAAGAACCTTCATTCCCATTCATAACCCATTATTTCACATCCAGTAAGGTAATTCTCATTTTTGGATATTGTAATTTCATATTACACCTCTAGTGTCATTTCATCAGTGGTCTGGTTTTCATCTTGGCAAAGTAAAGAAATACATGGAAATCAGAGAAAAAGAAGGTGAATAATAAGTGTGAAGTAACCCTCCCTGGAGTCATGAAGATTAAACAGGATAACCCATGAAAATGCCTTCTGTGATGCTGAAAGTATTGAAGGCATCCAATAATTCCCCTCCCTATTATTTGTCTTTTTTTTAACACTTTCTGTATGTACATTATGAATAATATACAGTAGTGACTAAGAATCTTTGGAATAAGAGATCTGCAATCAAACTTTGATTCTGCCAAATGACCCTGGGCAAGCATTTAATCTCATGACTAGATTTCCTTTTCTCATCTAGAACATGGGAACAGTAATGCTTACTGCCCAAGTCTGCCCAACTCATGATTACTGGCTGTAATTACACAATTTTTTTTTTTTGAGAGGTTTTTCGCTATAGGGCGCGTG